>NC_051250.2:11846969-12150000 GCF_015237465.2 Chelonia mydas | reverse complement strand
AATAGGCATCCAAGAAGAGTGGCTGGCACACTGCACATTTTAATAATAATAATAATAATAATGATGATCACGTGCATGGGACCTTTCATTCCAAATGATCTCAGAGCAATGTACAAACTTAAATTGATGTACAAATAGCACAGTGGGATCACTTCACCCACATAAGCATCAAGCTGGGTTAATTAGTTATTGTCTGAAAAGTGCTTTGAAATATCACTGATATTATTTACCATTCAGCCGCTGCTTAACAGCATACATCAACACTAAAACAGTTTAGAACAGGAAGCAAAGAATACCATCTATGTCCAGATGCACATACAGGTGGAATTTAGGTAGGCAGAATGCAATTACGTTAAAATTTGGTGCAATCCTGGGGCTAGCACCTCATTTCGTTTGAAAAGTGCCATACAACCTTAAGAACCACAAGTGACTTTTTATCTCTTCTACAGTGCAAAACCTTCAACAACACACCATTTCTCAATGCCATGCTAGGGCTCAGTTCTGACTCAGAAGGAAGAATTCTACATAAACACCCACACCATTTCCTCCACCATCCGGAGTTTTCCCATCCAAGTGCTAACCAAGCCGGACCCTACTTAGCTTGTGAGATCAGAGAAGACCACAGTCCAAGGAGAAACCATTTTTAACCAGAAGAGATAAAGCTGTCGCCAATTTTTATATTAAGTGAAGAAAAGCAAATAAAGGAAAAGAAAAAGTCATAATTGAACCTCAGCCCTTTGCCTTTTTAATTACTTACAGAAAACAATGCACAGCTGCCACGTTTGCCACACAGGTAAGAATGAGGAGTACAGGGAGGTACTTTTTTGCCAGTGGTTATAGTGATTAATGTTTTCAAACAAACAGATGTACAGCTGGAAAGCACTAAATAAAAGTTAGCGGTTCGTATTTTCAACCCACTATTTTCCCTGGGCATTGAGCCAGTGACTACAGACTGAGGAACATTGCTATTTAAAGAGTTATCTTGAATTGCAAAGTCCAATACTGAACACAACTCATTACGATCCCCTCTGCTGGAATCAGGGGCAACCGACAGCGCTCTTCAGAACTTTCCGTCCCCGGTCAATCTGCAACGAGGTAGCCTAGTGATGTGCTTCAGTCAACTGTCTCCCTTCCAGCTTCCCCAGATGGAATGAGAACAGAAACTCCAAACTTTCATCAGCAAGGACCGGGAGTCATTCACGCACAAGTAACCTTCCCTGTCTGTTGCCGTCAAGGAAGATGCAGTAAGGTTATTCTGGGAAACTGCGAGAAAGGAGGGAATGGCGCAACAGTCGCTGCTGCTAAGTCTCGCAAAGAAGTCAGCACCATTCCCTGTGAAGTCACCTCTTTCATACTTGTCAACCAAAGATAGCGCTCCTACAACATTTTCTACAGGGACTCTTGCTAGGAGAGGAAGAGGTATGAGAGCCCCTTTACCCAAAGCTCCTACGCCACTAGTTGCTGCGACAACTGGTAAGACCAGAGTTCTTTTTAAGTCCTGTCAGAGCTAGTGCACTATAACCATAACTATGAGGACTCCTTGCTAGGAGAACTAGGACTTAAGCAGGCAGGAATTCCTCCAAAGCCAGCCTGCATTCCTAGATCATTCTGGTCACTTCGCTGGGGAAGAGCGAGCAGGACAAGCTGGAAGTGTGAAATCGTGATCTTATTCTAAGGAACACTGGACTTGTGGCTATTTGTAAACCTCTTGGGACCACCAGTGTGACCTCCTGCATTCAGGGTTTCCTGGTACTATGGACTCTTCAAAAGAGCATGCTGTGTCCTCTCTCATTTCAGTAGGTCTGAGCAGTAATAATGAATCGATGGGACTGCGAGCATCTGCCCACATTTCCAGAGTCCGGGGAGGCCAGGAGGCCACAAGTGGTGCAGCACATGGGGCAGCAGTGTGAGGAGAGCTCCTTCACGGGCTGGCTTGGGGCAGGACAGCGAGAGGGTGTGTGGTGAGAAGTTGGGAAACAAGGAGGGGGAGACAGAGAAAGTAAAAGGATGGAGGAGGACAAGAGGAGCACGGGAGGGGTGGTGGAGAGGGAGACAGCATGAGGGTGATGAGTGTTTCAGATTGGCACTCAAGGTCATATCACAGCTAACTTGGGTTTCTGGCATGCTGCAGATAAAAGGTGGCCATTGCGGTGGTAGGATGATGGCTCATAAGCATTCTGGGTGTTACCCACACTGGTTGCAGACAGTGACTGGAAAGCTCCTGAGACTGGAGTACTGGCCATCCTGCATTGCCCCTCATGCTCCCACGCTGGCCTGCTGAGTCCCTTTCCTGTGAGCCAAGTGTGCCACAGAAGGACCTGCAAGATCACTCATTCTACCTAGTACCTCAGCTATGGCGGAGGAAAGCCTGAGGTATGTCTACACTGCAGCTAGATGGGCGCGTCTCAGCTCGGCTAGACAGATGCGCTTGCTGTGCTAGCACTAACCCACAGGGGGCAGCACTGGTGGCAGCTCAGACTAGCTTCCTGAGTACAAACCTGCCCAGAGCCCCTGGACATGCACTTGGGTGGCTAGCCTGAGTCACCACCTGTGTGACCCCTGGCAACACTCCTACTTTTAGTGTGTTAGCTCGAGCGGAGCCAGCACATGTTTGTCTGCCTGAGCTGGGAAGCACACTGCCTGCTGCAGTGTAGATGTACCCTCAGAAGCTACAGTGAAGACATATGATTAATGCTAAGTGACAGCTTCCAACATAAAATAAGGAGAATAAGCTTGAGCTACCCAAATGGCCTCAGTTTAGTTGTTCAGCTCCTTCCTCAATGACTGAACTAACCTGCAGGAATCTGTTCACAATTCATTTTCATTAACCTATTTTGCCTTCAGGAGCAGAGATCTAGGGCAAAAACTAGCCACTGGATAGTAGTGGAGGGCACTGGGCCACATCACCATGATGAGAAGCTAGTGTCTGCCAGGCAATGAGGAAGTGTCCACTAGGGAAGAGGAAGCATCACTTCACACATATCAGCACAACCAAATATCAAATGTCCCCACTTGTGTGCAACATGCATTTGACAGCAATACGGCACGCATTTCCAGAGTACGCTTTCATTCGAGTAGGAAGAACAGGGGCTGGACTCAAGACCAGAAGGCTGCTCACAACTTTTCCCGCAAGAGAACAGCAGCAGCAGGAGCCACCACATGGGATGGGACACGAGGCAACTTCCCCTTAGTCTTTATTATTAGTCCTGCTCAGTCAGAATCAGGCTGAACTCTCTGCCCATCTGCTGACCGCTCAGATCACATACCACAGAATCAAAAACCCTTAACTATAAGCTGGCGGGACCCAGCACACATAGGGTGAGAGGGGGATTCAGTCTCAATGCTTGTTCAGCCCCAGGCTTCTCCTATGCTGCTCTAAACCAAAGCACTTCAGTTCGGTCCTACAGGGAGTACCATCTCCTGCGAAGTGAAGGCAAATGCCAAGGGTTTGTTACGGTCTCAGGTTGCTACTCAGCCTGAAATAGGCATCAGCTGAGGCAGAGATTTATTTATTTATTTAGAAGTAAACATCTTGACTTTGGATAGAGAGTTTGGCAGGGTCAGTCCTCACAAGGCTCTTCTACGCAATATGGGGGCTGTCAGGCACTGCATGCGCAGAGCTGTGTCATTTCGATGGGAGGCACCCTCACTTCCAATAGCTTATGGTGTTTAGAGTACCGTGTAGCCTTGAAAAGCTGTACTTCAGCTTACTTCAGCCAGGCTTGGAGGGCAGGTGGGGATGGCGCCAGTGCATGTGAAGTCACACTGGCTGCAGGCCAATGTGGGTAAAAACATCTGACTCCAGGCACTGGCTATGCCCTGAGACAGGACTGCTTACCACATCTGCTGCTCCTTCTCCCTACTGCTTGCTGCTCAGATGGGGTGGAGGGATTAGGCCTTCACTGGTCCCACGGCTACCCTGATAGGGCCAACACACAAAATGAAAAGAAACCATCCAGCAGACAGGACCAAGGGGCAAAACTTGGGACATTTCTATTGACCAATAGCCAGAAGCCATCTTTAATTTACCCCAAAGCTGGGCACAGTGCCCTAGGGAACATCATCATCATCGGCAATTCCTCGATTTGAGGATGATCTCTACCACAGATTTACATATGGGTCTTGAAATGACGCAGGAGTCCAAGCTTGGAACCTCAGATCTGCCCACAGTAGGTACAAACATTTCCTGGTGGGTCAGCTGCCTGCTGGGAGAAAGTTCTTTCTTTCCGCTTCCTTCTCTGTGTCTTTTCAGCTTCCAGGGCAAGGCGCTTCTCCTCGAAGTGTGTCACTGCCTGATGGAGGATGTGGTGCCACTGAGGTCGCTTGGTGGCTTGTGATGTCCACATCAGTTTTCTTGTGATATGCTTTCTGTGTGTCTTTGTAGCGTTTCCTCTGACCACCATGGGATCTCTGACCATGGGTGAGCTGAGAGGAGGCCACTTGTTTTGGGAAGTGAGAGTCTGGCATCTACACACAATGTCCAGCCCAGCGGAGTTGATGCATGAAACAATGATCCTAGGGAGCTGTGAGGGGGAAACAACAGCCAAAACCTGGCTCTAAAAGAGGGAAATGGTAGCTCTTCCCCCCAGAATCCAGCTGCTGATGAAGAGTCCATGTCTGATTCCTTTCCCCTTCTGGAGTGGCCCCAGTGGAATCATCCAAGCTGGTGCCTTCTCCACCCACAATCCACTCTGGTTTGTGTGTGTATGAAAGGTGCCAGATTGACAGTTCTGGAGACAGAAGTCCATAGGAAAGGTGCAAACAGTGCAAACTTCCCCAAAATGAACCAATAGCGTGCCTCACCCCATCCTTGACTGACCAGGTAGGTCAGTCTCCATGGCCCATTCAAATCTTTACCCTCTCTGCTGAGTGTGCCACTAAGGGTGACTATTCAAGCCAGATGTGTTGACCCCTTTCTCAGCAGCTCAGCTGCACAGGACAATCTCAGTGACTGCCCATGTGAACCAGCTCCTCCTCTGCAACGTAACAATCCCTGTTGCAGGAGCAGGCTGGGAAAAAAGCAAAGGACAAGCAGAGTGACACACATATATGCACATGCACACACAGGGTTTGTGACCTAAATGAAAAAAAAAAAGGGGGGGGGGAATGAACTGATTAAAAATCTTTGCTTTGTAAGGCAATCACAAGCCAGATCAAGGTGCAGCACCAAGACGGCACAGCAGGGTCATCCGGCTCTGCAAAGAGAAAGAAGTGGGCCAAACACACAGTTCTCGGATGTTAGCCGACGGAATCCGCCTGCAGTGATCAGCCTTTGTGGGTGAGGCTCCCTGCGATTGGTGAGCTGCGCTGGCTGGTTGCCATCCTTTGGTGAGCTGCGCTTTGTACAGGTATTTACATTTGCTTGGATTGTGGGAAGCAGCTATAAACTCTCCGGAGGAAAAATGACGTGTGACCAGGACACTGTGCGCTGCAGGCTACCCTGCTACCTTTACATTGTGCGGAGTCGACAGACTGTGTGCTGCCTGCGTGCAAGAGGAGCCTATTGATTTGACAGCCGACATCAGGCTGCTGAACTGGAGACGATCCCTTCACTGATTTGCACCGAACCTGGGAAAAGTCAGTCCCCAGCCCCATCCTACTTTCCCCAGATCCATTGATACCACCAATATAAATGCTTATTGCTGGCTTATTTATCTTAGCTTTCGATAGCATATGCCTTGAAACCCCAGTGCAGGGATGGATGCCTTCAGTGGACTAGTCTTTGTAGCAAATCTCTGTCGCCCCCCCACCCTCCGCCCTTTCTCCCCCCCCCCGGAGTAATCACTTCAGTATTATATACAAAACTGCTGAAAATAACCAGCTAAACCTGGAAAATGCATCTTTTTATCAACACAAGCAAGGTCATCAAAAACCTTGCAATGGGTACTTTCAATATTAATATCACCACCTCCGAGCAGAGTTTGAGCCTCTTGGTAACCACAGGCTCCCAAGAGAAATGTCTTCCACAAACTTTGATGTGAGCTAATTAAGTTTGCACAGCTAATAAGAGCTGGCTGCCTGTCACAACATAGCCTCAGAATCCAGGAATATGGAAAGTGTTAGCACAAATGTGGTATTAGCTCTCTTATCTTGAATCACTTGCCGTATTAGCACACTCCAGACACCCCTCTGACTTTTGAGGCACAGTTGCCACCAGCAAGCGTATTTGGCAAGAAGAAAAAATTCACTAAGGTCTGAATTCTAAGACAGAACCTGGAACAGTCCTCTACTGTCTGGCATCTCTCTCCAAACTTTGACTACTGTGTGAACCTCATCTTATTCTCCTTTGTGGGAACATTACCTCTTTCTCCATGGGCATCACACATACTGAGGAAACGGATGTGGGGGGGTCACAGTGGATCACAAGCTAAATATGAGTCAACAGTGTAATTAGGGTTGCCAACTTTCTACTCGCAGAAAATTGAACACCCCTGCCCCGCCTGAGGCCATGCCCCTTCTCCCTCCCCCTTCCCTCTGTCACTCGCACTCCCCCACCCCTGCTCACTCACTCATTTTCACCGGGCTGGGGCAGACGGTTGGGGTGCGGAAGGGGGTGAGGGCTCTGGAGGAGGGTGCAGCCAGCAATCAGGGGTTTGGGGTGGAGTCAAGGGTTTCGGAGTGTGGGAGGGGGCTCCAGGCTGGGGCAGTGGGTTGGAGTGCTGGAGGGGGTGAGGGCTCCGGCTGGCGGTGTGGGCTTTGGGGTGGGGCCAGGGATGAAGGGTTTGGGTTGCAGGAGGGGGTTCCGAGCTGGGGCATGGGGTTGGAGTGCGGGATGCACTCTCTGGGAGTGAGTTTGGGTTCAGGAGGGGGTTCAGGGATGGGGCAGGGAGTTGGGACATGGGCTCCGGGCAGCGCTTACCTCAGGAAGCTCCTGGGAAGCTACAACATGTTTTTCTGGCTCCTAGGCGGAGGGGTAGCCATACCCTGCCCCTGCCCACACCTGCCATTGGCTGTGGCTCCAAGCCAGTGGGAGCTGTGGAGTCGGTGCTTGGGGCGGGGACAGCGTGCGGAGCTTTGTGCCTGCCCCTCCACCTAGGAGCCAGAGGGACATGTCAATCTGCTTCCCAGGAGCTGTGCGGAGCCAGGCAGGGAGCCTGCCAGCCCCACCAACCAGACTTTTAACGGCCCAGTCACTGGTGCTGACTGGAGCCGCCAGAGTCCCTTTTCGACCAGGAAACTCAGGAGTTTTGTAAGCAAGACACAAGAAGTAATTCTTCCATTCTGCTCTGTGCTCATAAGGCCTCAACTGGAGTAGTGTCCAATTCTGGGCGCCACGTTTCAGGAAAATGTGGACAAATTGGAGAAAGTCCAGAGGAGAACAACAAAAATTATTAAAGGTCTAGAAAACATGAGCTATGAGGGAAGACTGAAAAAACTGGGTTTGTTTAGTCTGGAGAAGAGAAAACTGACATGATAACAGTTTTCAAGTACGTAAAACATTGTTACAAGGGGAAGGGTGAAAAATAGTTCTCCTTAACCTCTGAGGATAGGACAAGAAGCAATTAACTTAAATTGTAGCAAGGGAGGTTTAGGTTGGACATTAGGAAAAGCTTCCTGTCACAGTGATTAAGCACTGGAACCAATTGTCTACGGAGGTTGTGGAATCTCCATCACTGGAGGTTGTGAAGAACAGGTTAGACAAACACCTGTCAGGAATGGTCTAGTTATTATTTAGTCCTGCCTTGAGTACAGAGGACTGGATTAGATGACCTACTGAGGTCCTTTCCAGTCCTACACTCCTATGATTCTATGAATTCAAAACATTTTGCAAAGGCTTTCACCTCATTAGCAGATGTGACATATTTAATATGGCTAAATGTAAAGACATATCTGGCTTCAAGAATAATCTTGATACGTTTACGGAAGGGATGATATGATCGGATAGCCTAATTTTGGCAATTAACTGATCTTTGACTATTAGCGGTAGAAATGTCCAGTGGCCTGTGATGGGATGTTCGATGGGGTGGGATCTGAGTTACTACAGAGAATTTTTTCCTGGGTGTCTGGCTGATGAGTCTTGCCCACATACTCAGGGTTTAGCTGATCGCCATATTTGGGGTCGGGAAGGAATTTTCGATCAGGGCAGATTGGCAGAGGCCCTGGGGGTTTTTTGCCTTCCTCTGCAGCGTGGGGCATGGGTCATTCGCTGGAGGATTCTCTGCACTTTGAAGTCTTTAAACCACGATTTGAGGACTTCAATAGCTCAGTCATAGGTTTGGGGTTTGTTACAGAAGTGGGTGGGTGAGATTCTGTGGCCTGCATTGTGCAGGAGGTCAGACTAGATGATCATAATGGTCCCTTCTGACCTTATATATACTACATGTTGTAGACTTTAAGTTATATATCTTGGAACAAAGAATTTAGGCCATACTTACAAGATGAGGCACTGTAACCTGGGAATCAGTGACTGAAAAAGATTTGGAGGATCATGGTGGATAATCAACTGAACATGAGCTCCCAAAGTGATGATGTGGCCAAAATGGCTAATATGATCCACGGATGTATAAACAGGGGAAGCTCAAGTAGGAATCATAGAATCATAGAATATCAGGGTTGGAAGGGACCTCAGGAGATCATCTAGTCCAACCCCCTGCTCAAAGCAGGACCAATCCCCAATCAAATCATCCCAGCCAAGGCTTTGTCAAGCCTGACCTTAAAAACTTCCAAGGAAGGAGATTCTACCACCTCCCTAGGTAACGCATTCCAGTGTTTCACCACCCTCTTAGTGAAAAAGTTTTTCCTAATATCCAACCTAAACCTCCCCCACTGCAACTTGAGACCATTAGTCCTTGTCCTGTCCTCTTCTACCACTGAGAATAGTCTAGAACCATCCTCTCTGGAACCACCTCTCAGGTAGTTGAAAGCAGCTATCAAATCCCCCCTCATTCTTCTCTTCCGCAGACTAAAAAATCCCAGTTCCCTCAGCCTCTCCTCATAAGTCATGTGTTCCAGACCCCTAATCATTTTTGTTGCTCTTCGCTGGACTCTCTCCAATTTATCCACGTCCTTCTTGTAGTGTGGGGCCCAAAACTGGACACAGTACTCCAGATGAGGCCTCACCAATGTCGAATAGAGGGGAACGATCACGTCCCTCGATCTGCTCGCTATGCCCCTACTTATACATCCCAAAATGCCATTGGCCTTCTTGGCAACAAGGGCACACTGCTGACTCATATCCAGCTTCTCGTCCACTGTAACCCCTAGGTCCTTTTCCGCAGAACTGCTGCCTAGCCATTCGGTCCCTAGTCTGTAGCTGTGCATTGGGTTCTTCCGTCCTAAGTGCAGGACCCTGCACTTATCCTTATTGAACCGCATCAGGTTTCTTTTGGCCCAATCCTCCAATTTGTCTAGGTCCCTCTGTATCCTATCCCTGCCCTCCAGCGTATCTACCACTCCTCCCAGTTTAGTATCATCCGCAAATTTGCTGAGAGTGCAATCCACACCATCCTCCAGATCATTTATGAAGATATTGAACAAAACCGGCCCCAGGACCGACCCTTGGGGCACTCCACTTGACACCGGCTGCCAACTAGACATGGAGCCATTGATCACTACCCGTTGAGCCCGACAATCTAGCCAACTTTCTACCCACCTTATAGTGCATTCATCCAGCCCATACTTCTTTAACTTGCTGACAAGAATACTGTGGGAGACCGTGTCAAAAGCTTTGCTAAAGTCAAGAAACAATACATCCACTGCTTTCCCTTCATCCACAGAATCAGTAATCTCATCATAGAAGGCTATTAGATTAGTCAGGCATGACCTACCCTTGGTGAATCCATGCTGACTGTTCCTGATCACTTTCCTCTCGTGTAAGTGCTTCAGGATTGATTCCTTGAGGACCTGCTCCATGATTTTTCCGGGGACTGAGGTGAGGCTGACTGGCCTGTAGTTCCCAGGATCCTCCTTCTTCCCTTTTTTAAAGATTGGCACTACATTAGCCTTTTTCCAGTCATCCGGGACTTCCCCCGTTCGCCACGAGTTTTCAAAGATAATGGCCAATGGCTCTGCAATCACATCCGCCAATTCCTTTAGCACACTCGGATGCAACTCGTCCGGCCCCATAGACTTGTGCACGTCCAGCTTTTCTAAATAGTCCCTAACCACCTCTTTCTCCACAGAGGGCTGGCCATCTACTCCCTGTTGCGATGCCCAGCGCAGCAGTCTGGGAGCTGTCCTTGAGTAGAGAGGCTACTCTGAAACCTATTTTACCTCTGTATTTCACATTGGTTCGACTGCTGCTGGAATACCATGTCCAGTTCTGGTGTCCACAATCCAAGGATGTTGATAATTGGAGAGGGTTCAGAGGAGAACCACAAGAATAATTAAAAGATTAGAAAACATGCCTTACAGTGATAGACCGTATCAAGGACCTCAATCTATTTAGCTTAACAAAGAGAAGGTTAAGGGTTGACTTGATTGGAGTCTATAAGTACCTACACTGGGAACATATATTTGATAATGGGCTTTTCAATCTAGCAGACAAAGGTACAATGAGATCCAATGGCTAGAAGTTGAAACTAGACAAATTCACATTGGCAGTAAGGCCTACTTTTTTTTTTAACTGTGAGCATAACTAATCATTGGAACAATTTATCAAGGGTCACGGTAGATTTATAACTGGACATTTTAAAATCAAGGTTGGATGTTTTTCTAGAAGAGATGCTCTATTTCAGTGATACTCAGACCTATCTGGTTCAGGAGCCAAACTAGCAATCAACATTACACAGAGCCACAGTCGTGTGAATTATGGCTACCTATCTATCTATAATCCTCACAGCAAAATGACTGACCAAGTATTATTATTTTATTAACTACGATTGGTTAACAACATAGTATAAGCATCCTGACTGGTGAATAACTTAGATTGGTTAATAATTAAATCACACAGTGTTTTAATATCGTGTACTACAAAGAGCCGCAGGAGACACATTAGAGAGACACTTGCGGCTCACACGCCTCAGCCGGAGTACCACTGCTCTAGTTCCAATGGGAATTATTTCAGGTGAGTTTATTATTACGCTGATGATCAAACTACAGGATCACAGTGGTCCCTTTAGGCCTTAGAATTTATGAACTGGTTGGTGAGTTTTCTTCCTCCTGCAAATATGATCCTCTGAAGACCACCCCTGGAATGAAACATCTCCAGGAGAGAACAGAGAAGATAATTCTACGTGAGCAAGAGTGAAACTTGCAGTTTGTGTATTCGGTGCCTCAATACCAAGGTGATTAACACATTAGAAATCGATGAGGAGATATAATTTCTGGATGCTATTTCTGCAGAAACATCAAGTAATGATCCAGGCAAAATACGAGGAGCAAAGGAAAGCTGTATCAGAAAACATTCATTCTTTCAAGGGATCAGTCAGTGTTTAGCAGCAGGCATTGGCTTCACCCTTGGAGAGGATTCATAGCAATGCCACCTTACTACACACAATTTGTTGAAAAGAGGTATTGTCAAGATAAAAATAATATATTTAGAAAAAATGTACTTATCTGTATTACTACTGCCAACTAAGGAGTGAAAGAAGCTGAAACATCTAGTTTTCTCTTCAATACTGGTAGGCATTGTTTACTTTCTGCACTGCACTCAGTTTAGGCAGAGAAACTAGACTGGCCAGTTTCACTTTCCATTTCAGCTTTCCTTTTCCCCTTCCCAGTGTTGTACTGAGACTTTTAGCATTGCAGCAATTTTTTTAAATTCAACCCCATGCCAACCCCTTCCCCACCCCACATCACCAAAGAACAACATTTAAACCTCACCCTTCCCACTTTTTTTTAATTAACAGAAAAATCCGAAAAATTTTTGTATTCCTATGATGTTTGATTTCCTATGTTCCCCCTTTTATAAAACCCATACATTTGGGAGCTAAACTACTTCAAAATAGCCCTTAAACGGTTGGGGGAGGGGAAGGTTAGGGAGCAGTTAGAGAGTTAGCCTGGACCATGTGAGAACTGGGTTTAAGTACCTGCTTTGCCACAGACTTCCTGTGTGATCTTGGGCAAGTCACTTAGCCTCCCTGTGCCTCAGTTCCCATCTGTAACATGGGGATAACAGCATTTCCTGACCTCACAGGGGTGTTGTGAGGATAAATACATTAGACTGGGAAGTGCTCAGATACTATGGGGGGGCGCGTATCAGTACGATTGATAGCTGTGGGACAAATCTAACAGGCCTCCCTCTACTCACAAGGGCTGAGTTCTGTCCCACACTGAAGGAACCCCACGAAACACAGCCTATAGCTGGACTAGCTGTGTTCCAGAAAACCAATCTGATCCTTTTCATCATCCTTTGCAGTCTCCCCTTTCTTTGCTCCCAGTGAATTTTTTTTATAATAACTGAGAAAGTTTACAAGCCTAAATTTAATCGTGGGCTCACCTAGGTTATCATCATTAATCTCACATCCACTGATGGGTAATTTAATTAAGGTACATTTGTAATGAATTACAATAATCAATTAGCACCATCACTTCTAACATGAGCTGAGGGGAGTCTGTAAAGCGGCACAGTTGATCTTGTTAATTACAGACACGCTATGTAAACCTCCCCTTACCCGGCTTCCAAGTCTTTTACTGCTGGGTTTATAGATACAGGAACATCACCATCCGAGACTTTTCACACTAGGCTCTGTAAACATCACTATCTAAATTACTCACAAGCAACCAACTACTATCAGTTCTGGGAAACAGGACCTTTTGATGGAGCAGGTGTCAAATGCAAATGCCTTGGAGCTGAAGTAATCAGGGAAATACAGACTCGTACACAAGTCATTTGTCTTATTTTATCTTCTCCAAGAGCTTGTAATGCTTTCTAATGATTGTGAATGTTTGACTCGGGGTAAGCATCTAGCAAGCAGACCGAAGACCACAGATCACCAGGAATATTCATTGGTTAGCAAATGGAGAACAGTTTGCATTGAAGCCCCTAAATCTAGCTCTACAATGCAGTGCCAGTGGTTACTACAGGAAAAGTTTGCTATCAGTCACCTCCTGTGTTGTTCTGTTATGAGATAGGTTTCAGAGGGGTAGCCGTGTTAGTCTGTATCAGCCAAAAAAATGAGGAGTACTTGTGGCACCTTAGAGACTAACAAATTTATTTGAGCATAAGCTTTCCTGGGCTAAAACCCACCTCATCGGATGCATGCAGTGGAAAATACAATAGGAAGATATATACACAGAGCACGTGAAAAAATGGGTGTTGCCATATCAACTGTAACGAGATTAATCAATTAAGATGGGCTATTATCAGCAGGAGAAAAAAAACTTTTGTAGTGATAATCAGGATGGCCCATTTCAAACAGTGGACAAGAAGGTGTGAGTAACAATAGGGGAAAAATTAGCATGGGGAAATAGTTTTTTACTTTGTGTAAAAAGAAAAGGAGTACTTGTGGCGAATACAGACTAACACGGCTGTTACTCTGAAACCGTTACTTTGTGTAATGACCCATCCACTGCCAGTCTTTATTCAAGCCTAATTTAATGGTGTCCAGTTTGCAAATTAATTCCAATTCTGCAGTTTCTTGTTAGAGTCTGTTTTTGAAGTTTTTTTTGTTGGAGAATTGTGCCTTTTAAGTCTGAAATTGAATGACCAGGGAACTTGAAGTGTTCTCCGACTGGTTTTTGAAAGTTATAATTCTTGACTTCTGATTTGTGTCCATTTATTCTTTTGCATAGAGACTGTCCAGTTTGGCCAATGTACATGGCAGAGGGGCATTGCTGGCACATGATGGCATATATCACATTGGTAGATGTGCAGGTAAACGAGCCTCTTATGGTGTGGCTGATGTGATTAGGTCCTATGATGGTGTCCCTTGAATAGATTCATAGATACTAAGGTCAGAAGGGACTATTATGATCATCTAGTCTGACCTCCTGCACAACGCAGGCCACAGAATCTTACCCACCCACTCCTGCGAAAAACCTCTCACCTATGTCTGCGCTGTTGAAGTCCTCAAATTGTGGTTTAAAGACTTCAAGGAGCAGAGAATGTGGACAGAGTTGGCACTGGGCTTTGTTGCAAGGATAGGTTCCTGGGTTAGTATTTTTGTTGTGTGCTATGTGGTTGCTGGTGAATATTTGCTTCAGGTTGGGGGCTGTCTGTAAGTGAGGACTGGCCTGTCTTCCAAGATTTGTGAGAGTGAGGGATCGTCCTTCAGGATAGGTTGTAGATGCTTGATGATGCGCTGGAGAGGTTTTAGTTGAGGGCTGAAGGTGACGGCTAGTGGCATTCTGTTACTTTCTTTGTTGGGCCTGTCCTGGAGTAGGTGACTTCTGGGTATTCTTCCAGCTCTGTCAATCTGTTTCTTCACCCATTTTTTCATGTTCTCTTGGTATATGTATCTTCCTACTGTATTTTCCACTGCATGCACCCAATGAAGTGGGTTTTAGCCCACGAAAGCTTATGCCCAAATAAATTTGTTAGTCTCTAAGGTGCCACAAGTATGAGATAGATTTTTTTTTGTTATGAGATAGATGACAATATGCAAAATAATGACGCTAAACTTGATTATTTCAGACATTAGCTCTTTAAGTTTAAACTGTGAAATGGGAAACAACCTCTAGGTTGCAAGTCTTAATTCAACCTAAACTTTCAGGGCTTAGTAGCAGAGTCTGTTTAATACACAAGCCTTTTACCTCAGGATGTGTGGTAATATTTTAGCTCTGGCAGCAAGTATAAAGCAGTTTTGTGGTCTCTGACGTATACTTTTCCCCATCCCCAAATTGCCAGATCAGCTGGCAACACTCAGCACAATAGGAAAATTTTCTGTTTAGGAAAGGCCCAAGGGAGGAAAAACAAAATTCAGCAGTGATTTGCAGATCAGAAGTGAGGTTGGCATTTTTAATGTGCCTGTCACCATGGTATCTAGACATCATAAGTGGCTACATCATAAACAGAGATCACATACATATGGAATTCATTAAAGCATGCAACAACTAAGCATGCCAGAAGAAGACAGAGTGGCTAATGGCTTTTTAAAATAGGGTGCTAAGGGAGATCTTAACAATTTACACTAGTAAGCCATACTCAAGTGCCAGTAAAGGTAGTGGAGAAAATTATTAAAGAACTATCTAAAGCACTATAATACAATCAGAAAACCCAGCATGACTTTGGGTAAAGGTTAATTGTGCTTCTGTAATCTGTTAGAATTCTTTTGAAGAGTTAACAAAATAGTGGATAAAGGAAAACTGCTGGAGACACTTCATTTAGACTTTCAGAAAGCTTTTTGATAAAGTGCCTCCGAAGAGCCTATTAAGAAAATTTAGTAATCACAGAGAAGGAGGTAAAGTCCTGTTGTGGATTAAAAACGGGGTAACAATAACAGAGCAGGAATAAATGGCTAGTCCCCTGTGTGGTTTGAGGTTAGCAGTGGTGCACTCAGAGATCAGCACTAGGACTGGTGGTGTCCTGTATATCTTTAATTACTCATATGAAGGGGCTCAGCAGTAAAAATGGCTACCCATGTTAAATTTTTGGGGCTTGTCAAGATTAGGGAGGATTGTGTGGAACCACAGAGTTCCCACACTAAATTAGGAAAATAGGGATCATGATGGCAGGTAGAATTCAACCCCAGTAAGTGCAAAATAATGGATGTGGAAGTAACATTACAAAGCTACTGGAACACACTCCTGGGTTCTAAAATAGTTAGAACCTCTTAGGAGAAACATCAAGGGATTGTCTCTCTCAGGAGAAAGAGCTAGGCACCCTGCGGAGGACTTAATGCAAGTGTCTTCTCAATGTGCACTGGTGGTCAAAAACATCAAACACGGCATTGGGCTGTATAAACAGGAGAGGGAGAAATGCGTGGAAAATATTTTAATGCCATTTAATAAATTAATGGTATTTCTTCATCTAAAATTCAATTCCTTCATTTAATTAAGGCACAGGAGTAGGAAAGGTCCAGGAAAGGGCAATGGAAATGATCACAGGCAGGGGGACAGCAGCTCTCATATAAGGAAAGTCAGTGAGTATTTAGTCTGGAAAGGAGAAAAGTAAGAGAAGCAACAAACACGTGTATAAAATAACAGAGCTGATACTGAGGGTTAGCTGGGAGTTCTTATTTACCTGTCCAAGAAAGAACAGGAAGGCACGCAGGATTGAAAGGAAATAAAATTTAAGGGGAATACAAATATTTAACACCACATTAATTTAATTCAGCTATGGAACTCACTGCGGCAGGATATCTGGGGAAAAATATTTAGTAACAGAGATTAAGTATTTACATAACTGAGATGTACCTATGAATAAAAGATCTTGTACATACTTTTAACATTCCAGGGCATAAACAGATTAACAAATGGGGTCAGGGAGAAATTTTTCCCCATGAAACATTATTTCACCAACAGGAGCAGTGTGTTGTTTTAATGCCTCCCACTGGAAAAATCAAGCACTGCCCAACATTGGAGACAGAATACTGGGCTTGAGAGACAACTGGGCTATTCCATTAGGGCGCTTCCTGTATTACCATTTCTGTGCTCTCTCGAAACTTTCTGAGTTTGAGGGCAAGTAAAGATATTTGAGACATTTCTGTTTTGCTTTTAAAATAGATTGTCAAGATAAAACTCCCAGTTTTAATTCCATACTGGTGTTATCAACCACACTAGAGATTATTAACATTGAGTGAAGTTTGTGTAAACCTAGATTTACTTTTCAATACTTATATTTATTTTTTCAGTTCATTCAGCTTGGACAGTGAAACTACAGAGGTGAGTTACACTTTTTGGGGTGGATCTTTGGCTGCTTTGAGCAACTCTGGTGGTGAAAAGCAGCTGCAGTGCTGGCTATTCAGCTGGTGGAGGATTCTCCCAGTATGGGGGAATCCCAGTGGCTTAGAACCTCCATATACCACTCTGCCCCCAGCACAGAGGAGTGGCTGGGAACAAGAGGTCATAAGCATAGCCAGCATGTGTCTACATTGTGGTGAACTGCAGATGGCGGAACAGACACTTGGGACCATAGGCAGCCAGGCTTAGCTTAGAGCAGTCAGGGGGCTTCAACACCGCTCTGACACACTGAGCATTGGACTGGTTCCACACTGGACACAGAATGGGGGAGATACAAAGGTGCCAAAAAGAACCCATCCCATCGCTGTAGTGAGTGACTACAGTGAATTACTGTGTTCAGTGCTGTGCTGCTGTAGTGGTTTAAGTGTATAGTCTTAGCCTTAGATTTTAAGTTTGTTGGGGCAGGGAATGTTTTTTTGTTCTGTTTGTACAGCACCTGGCACAGGGGTCCTGTTCCATGACTGTTCTAGGACTCCTATATGTTATGGTAACACACATAATAATTACTATTAATAAATCCTGCCCAATACGGGAAGCTGAACTGCAGCTGTTTTTGTATATCTCCATAACGATGCAGCTGCCGTGGAGGGTCTTTACCTTTTAGCTTGCAATTCTAATACATAGTAGTTGACCCGCAGACCCTAGGGATTGAGATATATATATACACACCAATTTCTCTTTGCTGATTGCTTTTTTAATTACAGACTGGGGGAGAGTTTCTTTTTCTCCTTATTAAGCAGCCAAGGAAATTAAATATTAAAAACTTATGATCACAGCTTATTTTAGCTACATGTGCATGTAAGGGGGCAGAAAAAACTGTCTGATGTTCTATTGTGTTATTGGAGACAGAGCACTTTAGCTTAGCTTAGTTAGAACTCTCCAACTTATGAGGGTCCAACCATACAATCTCAACGTACACTCCTAGAGATTTTTTTATCTGTTAATTTGTTTGATAAATCTACTTTTAAAAAAGCCCCCAAACAGATACCTAAATTACTCAACTCTCCAAGCTTCGCCAACTCTCATGATTTTATCCTGAGTTTTGAAATATTTGGTGTTTTTCTTAAAGTTCCAGCTCCTGAAATCAAGTGGTTAGTTGAGAATCTCAGCTCTCATTTAAAAAGAAAGTTGCTAGACTTCATGGTTGCAGTGAAAATCTCCAAAATGTGACCTGAGTTTTCTGTAAAGGCTCAGGGCAGGCCTACACTGGGAACTTACATCAGCATAGGTACGTCTCTCGGGAGAGGTGAAAAATCCACTCACCTGAGAGAAATGGCTAGACTGACCTAACCCCCAGTGTAGACAGCACTAGGCTGACAGAAGAATTCTTTTGTCAATCAAGCAACCACCTCTCAGGGAGGTGGATTACCTATACTGATGAGAGAAACCCTCCCATCGGTGTCGGTAGTGTCTGCACTGCCACTGTAGGGGTTTAGGTGTAGACATGACCTCAGATACCAGAAGACAAATAATATGAACCCCAATTTAAAAAAAAAAAAATCTAATATTTCAACGAGTCTCATGATTCTTTTCATGATTTTTGAATGCCTGAGGTTGGCAATGCTGCTATCCCTTTAATTTCATACATGTTAACATTTATATGCAACAATTTTTACATTTCAAATTTAAATATTTTAATCCCAGTCAGGGACCATTTATGTTAAATTTCTGCCCAGAGTAGATTTTACGGACTAGCTGTATTCCTCTGAAAACAGAGGTTTCTAATGAGAAGTGCTGACAACAACCCGAGCTACGGCAGCACTGATATAACATCCCCTCTCTGCTCCCATTGGGCCCCCTAATTTGATACATTCCTAGGTAAAGATGAGATGGAAGAGATGGAAGATTGGGGCTGGAGATATTAAAGTTTCTTTGAGCAACACCTTTACTTCCCCAGTTGCTCTTTTGCTGCTCTTAGCCATAAATCTTCTAGTCATGCAGCTAGGTACCAAGACACTTATTGCTTTTATTAGATAGGCTACGAGGGCTTTGGGTTGTATTAATAATCCATCAGGAAAGACACTGACACCAATCTCCAGGAACTTGAGATACAACATCTATGCGCTGAAAAATGACGGAGATGAGCACGGAATGAATGCACAGAGAGAATGTCACCCAAAGATAATCTCCCTCCCACCCTGAGAATTTATTCTCCCTACTGCCCTGTCTTCAAGGAAATGTGACAATCATGTGGAAAGATTCTGAGAACTAGATCTATGTCTTAGGCCCTCAGTAAGGCAGCAGCAGGATAGAGAACACAATGTATTTCTATAATCTGATAGTCAACACCAAACCCATGCCCTTGCCCTCTCTCAGCTGCCACTTACCAGAGCAAATAGTGCCCCTCTCCTCCATGTCAGGGTTCCTTCCCCACTCTGAACTCTACAGTACAGATGTGAGGACCTGCATGAAAGACCCCCCAAGCTTATTCTTACCAGCTTAGGTTAAAAACTTCCCCAAGGTACAAACTTTGCCTTGGCCTTGAACAGTATGCTGCCACCACCAAGCGTTTTAAACAAAGAACAGGGAATTTTCCACTGCATGCATCCGATGAAGTGAGCTGTAGCTCACGAAAGCTTATGCTCAAATAAATTTGTTAGTCTCTAAGGTGCCACAAGTACTCCCTCTCCTCCCAGTTTTACCAGTGTTGAACAGTGACTATTATGTGAACTAAACATATCAATGAAGTGACACCCAGGAGGGGTCAGGGTGCCTGCCGCCTGAATGACGAGAGCCTACAAGGAATGAAATGCTCTCAAGCACCGCACAGTGTGCACCTGCACCAGGCCTGCTTTGGCACTGTCTCAAAACTCCCTTGGAAACCTGACGTTCGATCCACCCTCGCCATTGGCAGTTCAGTGACACTGCGTGATGGCGATTAGCAGCCGGGGCAGATCCCATGAAGTTAAATCAGCAGCATAAAGGAGCAGGGGTTTGCACCTGCTCCTCTCTGATTCTGACTACGGAGGCCTTGTCCACACCGGGTCTGCTCAGAATGCTGCTGCTGCTGGGGATCACTGCTGTGGCTTGCTGCTCTGCCAACTTCAACCCCCTCTTTGAGTCGCTCCATTGGCTCCCTCCTCTTCACATCAAACACAAATTTCTTGTTTCTCACAAAGGCTCTTCCCCATTTAGCCCTGCTCTACCTGGCTGCCTACTAATTTACCATGACATCAACAGCCACTGTCGCTCTGCCAAGGATTCCAGCCCTTACTGGCTCCTGGGCAGCTTTGATCTCAAACATGCCTGTGCTTCGTCCCAAGCACAGGTGTGTTTGAGATCAAAGCTGCCCAGAAGCCTCTCTCTTATGCAAAGGAAAAAACCCTGATATAATCTGAGCGTCCCCTGCCCTGTCCTCTTTCAAATCCCTCTACTACTCACAATGGCCGTGAATCCCACAAAACCCTGGCTTCTGATCAAGGCTGGGCCTGCCCCTCTTTTCCTTCCTTCCCCCTTACTAACTGTCCCATTCCTGCCATCTCCCTCGACCTCTCTCTACCCCAGTGAACAAACCAAGCAAACCAACCGCCACAAAACACGTAACTAACAAAACTGCACCAGTCACCACCTTGTTCATTGGTTTGTGTGTTATTCTCCATCCCCAACCCTTCATTTCTTCTTATTTTTTACACTGTAAGCTTTCCAGAGCACAATGCAGCCTCACTCTAGATTGGGGCCTTCAGGCGCAACTGTAACATAAATCATAATATTACTGTGAATTACAATAACTGCAGCTAACCTTTGCCCCTTGAAATATTAGTAATCCTGCCCATAAAGCCATGTATGTATTTAGTGACTTGTCAAACCTGCAGCATAATTAAACAGTCAATGCACATAAACCAATGTATGGCAAACGCTGGAAGAGACACAGTCAATATGATGCTTTGTGATTTATTTCAAAACGGAGCTGAGCAAAGGACTGAGCATTCTGAACTGCTGAAAGCAGAACAGCGAGGCAGGGCAGCATTCTCACGCTGTACTGGCACCTGCTAGGAACAGGTTTGCAATAGTGAGCTGCAGCTACATCTACGGATCACTTTTCTGAAACCCAAATGACCCCCATAGGTCTGGGAGTTATACAAGCACATTATCATCTACTTCGTTACTCATCAGTCCCTTCCAGGGTCTCCTCTGGGGTTTTCAATTCTGTCTTTTGCTTTCCACACACAGGAGCACTTTTATGAATACCCTTTCTTGCTCTCCTAATGGTTTCTGGCCAGATTTGTAGCTCTTTCATTCCCTCTCTTCTTCTTGTTTCACATCAAAGGAACATCAAGATGCTCACTGCCTGATGTTAGCTTTGTGTCTGTACTGACTGTTCTCACCGAGCTCACTGATACCAGCAGGCTTTATAATTAAGGGACAGGATTTCAAGTAGCACCAAGCACACTTGCAAAGATTTTTGTACAAATTAAAAGGATATTTCTCCAGTTCTGAGTGATGCAGGTCATTCCGCAGCTGCCATTGTCTCTGGGGGCTTAGGAAAACAACACACACCTCCCTCTCCTCATCACAACATGAAGAGTCATCTCGCTGCACAGAAACCCACTGTTCCTGTAAGCAGAAATTAAGGGCTGCAATTCCAGTATAACAACCTACACTGCTTCCTGCTGGGAGAGGATAGTACTGCAGTAACTCCAAGCCAGTAACTACTGAATTCTCCACAGACAGCTCATACTAAAGCTCGGGACTGGAAGAGCCGCATGTCCCCCCCAAAGCCAGTACTCCCCTACAGTCTCTTACAGCACCTGCTGGGAGAGACTGGCCCCGGAGTAGCTACACACTTCCCATAGTCAATGCCCCTGCACCACTCACTACAGCAGCTCCACTCTGGAGCAGCTTAGACTGGAGTGAACTGTGCACTCACGGCTAACACGACCTACACCATTTCCCACTGAGCGACCCCAGCTGTAGGCACACAGGACCTGCAATTTCACACAAGTGAGAGTTGTTGAGCGACTTCTGGAAGCTAATATTAATTCTTGGAATAACGTGTCAAGGCTGCCTGGCTGATTACCCCTCATTCCTGTCTGCTTACAAACAGTGATTACAGTCTAATCTCAGCACTCTTGGAAAAGCTACAGATTGCCCTTCATCTACTCTAATTACGTTCCATCTCCCCCTGAGCTGAGGCTCTGCCTGACTCCCAGTACTATCTATGGTCTGATCTAGTCAGCTGGAATGGAGGTAGAAATTACTCCAAGAGCCGATTAAGCTCTTGCTCTGGCCCAGAAGCTAAGTTAGAGGAGCTGAAGTGTCTTGTGATGCCAGAGGAAGACATACAGAAAAACACCCAACACTTACGGTAAAAGGACGTGCTCTCCCCATCTGGCATTAGTGAGTCAGGGGTTAATTTCAGCCAACTCACCAAATCTGCATGTTCTCATAAGATCCATATTTTACCCCCCACCCCCACTCTCCATCTACATCAGCCTCTAATATGTTCCCAGGCATCTCTGGCACGATCGATATATAGCAGATGTCTTTTGGGAATAGAAAACCTAGTTCCCAGTGGGTTCAACTGGTATGGTCTTGCCCAAGCTGTTCCCCCACACTTCAGTGACATTTATTGCTGTGATATGAGGCACTGAGTGTCAAAACATCACTGGCTTTTTTGATGTGACAGGAGGGCTTAGACGTTTCCAACACAATAGTCCTAAACATTGAAGCCAAACCTAGTAGATTTCTGAAATTAACTCTGATGTGTCTAGCCTTCCTGGCAACTCGAGGGTGCTGCTTTGCCTAACGCTCACCTCTGAGTAATCACAGGTACAGATGCACTTCCCAGAACTACTCTACTGATTATGGAATCTGGGCTCTGCTCCTTCACGCTATGGGGCAGATGTGGGGGAGTGATGGTACCATCCAAACTGTTCACATCTTCATAATATGGTTTAGACAGGCCTTGGTCTTGTAAAGTAAAATGAGCCTTTAGTTGTCTTCAGCCAGGGAGAACAGAGGGGCCAGTTTGGATTGAGACCACAACGGAAAATAATCTAACCATGAGTTCTAAATGGTTTGACAAAGGAAGTAAAGTGTGGATTATTTGGGGCATAGGGTTTTAAATACTTTACCATGCTGTAATGCTTACATGCTATTATAGTTTCATTTGTGGGTCCACACATGGATATTTACCTAAGTATCCACTGGCAGGGAGGGAGCTTACAGGGGAGCAGTGATGGTCTAGAGACATTTATCTGCCTGGGATTGAAGGTACTCCAGGGGTTAAAGGAGCAATAGAGATTTAGAGACACCTCTCTCCTGGATGCTAGTAACACTGTAAAATCAGGGTAGGTTTAGTTATTTGCATTTTCCAAACGCCTGAGAGAAAATCCCTCATATAAGACTATTAAGGAAACAAAGCAGGCCAGGGGTACGAGGTAAAATTCAACTGTAATCTAGAAATTGGCTAAAAGTCACAGAAAAAAAGGAGGTGTAATATATAGTCAACTTTCTACAAAGCAGAAACTTGCAGTGGGGTGCCCCCAGGAATCTGTTTTGTTTAATATATTCATTAACTGTATGGATAAAAGAGTAATCAGACAGGTGGCAAGATTATGCAGATGACATTATCAGGCAGGGATAGTGCTGACCTCACCTAGAGCCTTGTATTCACTGTGTTTTTACCTTGGGATAACTCACATGTGTCAGTTACCTCCAGGTAAAAACAGCAGTGAAGAGAAGGCCCCAATGAGAATATGAAATAATGAATGGCATAGCTACAGTGTTTACCCTCATTCACAATATAAGAACAAGCGGAAACACAATATATTTAAAACTGATAAAAGGAAACACAACTTTTTTTCATAACATATAATTAACCTGTGGAACTCATTGCCACAAGGTAGCACGGAAATCAAGAGTTCAGAAAGATTCAAAAGAAGGATTACACATTCACAAGGTGTTCCATTGTTTAGCTAGGTTTACCAAACCCTAAGAAAAAAATAATTACAAAAGGTATCACAGTGGCTCCATAGTTTAGGTTGCACTGAAATTTGCATCTTAAGCAGAGATTAAACCACTTTGAAATATATGAATAATACAGTGTATCCTGCTAGCAATAATACTCAGCACTTCAATAGCATCTTACAAGTTCAAAGCACTCAACACACATTAAGGGCTTATCTACCCGGCACGGCAGCATGCCAGAGGGGTGTAACTTGTAAAGCGCTCTGATGAGTTGCACTCTAACTGCCCAGCGTAGACGCTGCAGGAGCACTCAGAATGGTACCTAGTTCACATTAACATAGTCCTCTCTAACATGCTTTGTTGGCACTGTGTAAACAAACCCAGAGACCCATAATGTATACGTGGGGTAAGTAAATATTATTTTCATTTTACCGATGGGGAAATGGAGACAAATGACTTGCCCAAGGCCACACAATCAGTGACAGAGCTGGGACTAGAATCCAGGAACTTCTGAATTCTTGTCCTGTGCTTAGGTCAGTTGAATACACTTTGAATATATATTTCAGAGAGGCAGGGTAAGGCGGCTAGTACTTTAACATACATAAAAAACACAACTGGTGGCCTGCTGGAAAGATAGAAATAGGAGAAATGTTTTCATTGACTAACTGGCCTGCTTTGATGGTCAGGCAGTGTGAAGCAGTGCTAACTCCAAAGGTAAAAGCAACTCTTTTTATAGTTGTTCTCAAGTGCTGTATCTCAACCCCCCACTGTATTCACAGCCCAAAATCACAGCAGCTTCCCTTCACAGAATCAGAGGGTTAGAAGGGTCATCTAGTCTAAACCCCTGCCAAGACGCAGGGTTTGTTGTGTCTAAACCATCCAAGACAGCTGGCTCTCCAGCCTCCTTTTGAAAACCTCCAGTGAAGGAGCTTCTACAACCTCCCTAGGCGTCTGTTCCATTGTCCTGCTGTTCTTACAGTTAAGAAGTTTTCCAGGAGGTTTAACTTAAACCCGCTGTGCTGTAGTTCTGCCTCTTGTCCTGCCCTCTGTGGCAAGAGAGAACAAATTTTCTCTAGCTATTTTGTGGCAGTCCTTCCAGTAGTCGATGACCGCTATCATGTCACTCCTTAATCTCCTCTTTTCCAAACTAAATATGCCCAGTTCCTTCAGCCTGGGCTTATATAGCTTGCATTCCATCCTTTTGATCATCTTTGTCACTCGCCTCTGGATCCTTGCCAGTTTCTCTACATCTCTTCTATACACTGGTGACCAAAACTGGATGCAGTACTCCAGATGAGCCCTAATCAGTGCCGAGTAGAGCGGTACTATCAACTCTCATGACTTGCATGCTATGCCTCTGTTAATGCAACCTAAAATTGAATTTGCTTTTTTTGCATCGGCATCACATTGCTGACTCATGTTGAGGTTGTGACCCACCACAACTCCCCCCCTCCAACACCACAACTCCTCATGGAGAGCTGGACAGAACACACTTGAGAGCCTGCCTGCATCTGCTACCCAATCTCAAGGTTTGCTGAAGAGGATATTAGCTAAACTATGGGCTAATGGCTAAGAGCACCTCTCCTACAGCCCTGCGGGTCCAGGCACTCTAACACCAGGCACTGAACTGTAGGGTATGTAAGCGAGCCTCCCAGCCAGGGCAGACCGACTAGCGTTAGCTTGGCTCGAGTTAGCACATTAAAAATTGCAGTGTGGACATTGGGGCTTGGGTCGCAGCCCAGACTTTCAAGCTCACTTGACCCCATGGGTCTGAGCTCAGGTGGCCAGCCTGAGTCTCTGCCAGAGCCACAAAGTCCACACTGCTATTTTTAGCACAGTAGCTCAAACCCTGCTAGTGAGAATCTGTCTACCTGGGCTGGGGGGTCTCACTTCCAGCTGCAGTGTAGACATACCCAAAGTGTCCCATGCACCAGTGTTAACCGCTGGACCAAGTCAGTCCTAAAGCCAGCTCCGCTTGCCAGATAAAGTGCACCTAGACTCTGCTGAGGCTTTACCTGAGAAGGCAGTGGAAGCCTTTGATGGTAATACAAATACATACAGAACACACCCCTAGTAAGAACAGGAGGTCTGCATCCTGCACCCCTAGTGCCCTGGGCTCTATACAATGGCTTTACAAGTGTCAGCACGACTGACACAATGATTTCGTCCATTCAACTAATCTGCTTGGGACTTTCGCTTTAATGTGAATATGTACAACGCTGTAAGGCTGCTAGGCCCAAGGGGGGCAGATCTGACATCCTCCCATTTGTACTGCACAAATGGCTACAAGCACTGTGAAGATCTGGCTCTACCCCCATCACTCTCTAAGTGACACAGATACGTGGTGCTTGGAGAGGCTGGACACGTCCCCTGTCAGACAGCGAGCGAGTTGCAGTGGATTTCAGCTCCTTTTCGCTAGAGCACATTACACTGTATTGGATAAACGCGAGAAGTCTGGCCTTTACTTGCTTCCTTTCTGCGTCATGCAGACCCTGCTGCTAGCCTTTGGCTTCCTCCACGAGCCAGCACCTCTCTTCTCTCCAGGTGATCATACTTGCTTTCCAGATGCTTTGTCAGATACACATCCTATCATTGAACCACACAGCCCAAAGTTTGCACATATTAGCGCTCACAATCAGAAAAATCAAATTAAAGATGGATTTAAGTTTAAAACCTCTAAAGGCCTGAAAAGGTCTCTAGCGTGAAAAGGAGGGGGATTGGGGGGAGAAGGTGAATGAAAATTGTTAATCAGTGTGGCATTTTCTGCTCTGTGTGTCAAGAACTAGTGAGTTATGAGTTAATCAACTATTCTGAGGTCCCAGGAGAGCAATAAACCTGAAGCCTCTTAATGTAAGGGAAGGAGGAAGATGGGCACAACTTCCGAATGAAAGCATCTTTAATATTGCTTAACCCCAACGCCCATACTGAGAGCATCTCCGGAGAGGTCAGGATTTGCAGCATTCAGTCCAATTCTAAGGCCTCCCCTAGCCACATCACTGTTGATCTCATTGCTTCAAGGCTTTCATAACGCAGTCTGGTTCAGAGCTCCTCCCCAGTACAGCAGTTGGGACTTCTTACAGTCTAGGACAGGGCTAGAGAGAGAGTGGAAACAATTATCCATGCCTCTGATTTGCGTTTCCCACTGCTCTTTCTTTTAAGGCTGTTGCAAAACCTCAATGCAAAAAGGCAGAATTGAAAGAGAGAGCGCGCACTCGAAAGAGACCACCAATTCTTCTGTTCAGGATTCTGCATTCCCCTTGCAAGGCATTGCCTTAAGAAATTAATTAAAAGAATCAGTGGGAGAGAGAAGAGGGATAAGGCCCCTCTAAAAATGAAGGGGTGCTGAGATTGAGCATTTCTCTCTTGTAATGAGTCTAGGAAAGAGAAGGCAAATGATGGGTGATTTTTTGCTACTGAACTATGGAAAAATTTAATCTATTTTTACTTCAATTTACTCTGTGCAAATTTAGTCTAAGAAGAGTACATACTTCTTATCTGCAACATGCTAAACTATCATTAAAGTTTCTCAGTGACTGGTAAGAGAAGAAAGGCTGCAGCTGCTACAGGATCTCTGCCATCACCCAAGAGCTTCCCCAATGGGATAAACAAAAGATAAATATTAAGATAAATATTTATAGCTCAGGACTTCTCCATACATTGAGATTTATGCTAAAAATATATAAACAAACTCCTCCAGGCTAGAGACACTGGGATGGACTGGGGTAGGACGTAAGAGGGACTGGCAGGGCGTGAACCCTGGATGCAAACAACCACAACCTACTTACTGTATTTCCCACTCCATGCATCTGATGAAGTGGGTCTTAGCCCACGAAAGTTTATGCCCAAATACATTTGTTAGTCTCTAAGGTGCCACAAGGACTCCTCATTGTTTTAACCCCAATTAAGTTGCTACCCAACTGAATATAGTTGTACTCAGCCAATGTCCCTTTTAGTGGACTATTCTAAATTGTTTTGATGAGTTACTGCAGCAGGTGAAAAAAAGAGAGCCAAGTGCTTTGGCTTGTTAAAAACTTTTGTTTGCCCTGGCTCCCCCAATCATGAAAGCTCCCAAACAGCAGCTGCAGCTTTACACCTTAAAGCAATCAGAGGCAACATGATGATGCTGTACATGTGGCAAATGAGGAAAGTGGGCAGATGTGAGGGCTACCGCACAGTAAATTGGAGCAAAACTGGATGAAATCTTCCCCTAATTCAACGAAGGGGAAAATTACTGCAGCATCTACCTTCTCTTTACTTGGTGCAGTTCAATGAATGAAATTCTCCAACTCTAGAGTACGGGTGCCCTGAATTTCACAGGGGCAGAGCGCCAGCAGCTTCCGGTGAAGTCAGGAGTTTGAACACAATTTCTTCTTGCATCCGCCCCATTCCCCTTCTTCTTACAGATGTTGTTACATGTTTTTAAATCAAAAGTATTTTCTCCATGAGATTTTTTCTTTCTACCTGTACTCTATGCATTAGTTTAGGTGACAACTGGATTATTTGACTGTGGCAGAAACAACAGAGACTCCTGAATTCAAGACTTGGCAGGTGAGTGGAAGAGGAACAGATGTTCATATATTTCATTGTGAAATATAATTACTTGCAATTTTGCCCTCCAGAAATACAACAAATTCTTATTACTCCCAGGACTATGAGAGGGGTCTTGGTGTCCCTGTGAAAGACTTGGGCGCTCCTCCAGATTATGCTTTATATTTCAATCTTAAAGACTCCATGTTGCAGCTACCATCCTTCAGACAGAGACAGGCAACACCATGCTGGTCCTGGCTATGGTGAGGGTTGCTTTTAAGAAGAGTGAGGAACTCTCCCCGGCTGATGGGTATACCCTTTTTACAGCACTTCCAGTTCCTGCTGGAAACCAAGTCTGGTTTCCACCAGGAATACTGGGTAAGCAGATCAGTGCCTTCTACATTTATATGCTATTACTGATTTGGCATCTTAAACTAGTCTTTTCACCATCAACAAATCTTTGCAGCTTCCCTTTAAACTGACAATCCAAAGTGACATCTAGAAAAATATGCCCCACAACAGCCTGCGCCTCCTCCTACAAAACTCATCTGGACATTTGTAGGGTACATTGGATCCATTGCTGCCCAACACAGCATGTGCTCAGTTCAGCTGGGACAAAATTCCCAGCCTCCTCTCAAATTAAAAAATACAGTTCTAGCTTCCCCAGTGAGCCCTGCACCTGAAAGTTTGAATACTTATCTGCTAGTATCAACTTGAACATTGTCCTTTACTCCCAACCACCAGTGGATACTTCTCACTCTCTCCAAAGAGCAGGTGAAACCACTAGGTATAGTTACCTCACTCACACTAGAGAGCATAGAATTGCTCTAGCCTCACTTCCAAAACATGTATGAAAACATCTTAGTCCTTCCCTGACCACCTCCTTAAAGGCAGACATATCCAACAGACTTCAAACCCCTTTCCATCCTTGTTGAGCATTGTGTCTATACCCACAGGAAAACAGAACATCTAAGCATGCAATTTGGAGATCAGAAATTTTTTTGTTTCTACCAACTAGTACAAAGCCTCCAGTCTATTTATTTCCTTTGACTTCCAACAGCCAATCAGAGCAAAGGAAAGCTGAGAGGGTCAGAACCTTCATTCTGGACACAAATTGGCTGTTGGTTCTCTACTGCCTAGCCATGGAGACAGGGAGAGGAGGTTACGGCCACAGAGTAATGAATGAGATTACACTGCAGTCTAGGAACGGTTGTGATCTGGAGGAGACGTGCTGAAGGCAGGAGAAACATTCCTTAATATAAACCCTTATTGTTCACCTTGTCGCTAGCTCAGTGGATAATCCACCAGACTTTAAACTCCTGCCAGTAGCCAGTGTGTATAATTCCACAGAGCTTTTCCCCTACCATCAATAATAACCCAGAATGTGCAGAGGTATGGGCATCTCAGCATTCTGCTTCTCTGAGTCATTCTCTAGAGAAGGGCAGCTTTTGGGGGTCTTTGTGAACATCCTCTCCCTTTTGCTTTCTCTAGTGATTATTAAGGGTCAGTTAAGCAACCCGAGGACACTTGTGCAAGCTGCACTGTTGAAAATGGAACATTATTGTTCAATGAACTTGGAAAAGAAAACGGAAATGAATAAGGAGCAACAAGTCTTGATATAAGGGATCTTCAACAGCACAGAGGATGGAAAGGAAAATTGGTTTCTGGTTAGGCTAAATCACACCCATCTCATTGGAATGCTTCAGTGAACCCTACTAAGCTGGAAACATCTGCAGGAATAGAAGAGTCCATCTCTGCAGTGAGATTTTTGCATTTCCATAGATGGAGAGCATATGCCTATGGTTAAAGGTGTAGCAAAAACTCCCAGACTCCAATGAAGTGGGGAAATAAAGCGAGTGGATCTAAGGAGGTAATGTGCTCCAATCACAGGTAAGTAACCTTTCTTTTTCCTTTGAAAATTGCCTCTGCTGATCCCCACTGTTGGAAGATGAGCTAGCAGTAACAAACCTCTTGGAGGAAAGCTGTAGAGTACCAATTAAATAAGGTCTGCTCTCCCAAACCGATATCTGAGCCAGCTCCCAGGCTGGGAGACGGGCTGTATGAAAATGTGACTAGATCAACAATTAGCAGCTTTACAGACCTCAGTGACAGAGGTCACTGTAAGCGTTCCACAGACAGTGCCTCAGAGCTAGCACAATGTGCATTAAGACCCTCTAGTCAAGTGACTCTGCAAGACTGTAACAAGTCTGGATACAGAGCAATATTTTGTACTGTTTATTTAGTCATGTGTCCAACAGTGACAACAGCGATTTGATTCAAAGTCCCCCATCAGCAACATCATCCTTGCTATCACCGCCTGCGGACACCGTCTCATTAACACAGCTGTGCGGTGCTTGCCAGAGAGATGCAATCAAATGTACAAAAGAACATGGATAAAAACACATCTCATTAATCTCTATATTGTGTCAGGCCTTCCCTTGTTTCTCTTTCCCTTTTCTCATTTCCATTTTTCGTTTTGCTTTTCCTTCCTCTTCAGATTCTCTTTCTTTGGCCTGTTTTCTGTCTCTCTCACTTTCTCCTCTCAGCTCTTCTCCATTCACAGACCATCAAAGTGTCCCTCTTCTTCTTTGTTGTTCTTTCACCCATCCACTGACTGCTCTCAATTGTCTCCTTCTTGCTCCCTAGTTTGGAGGGTTTATTCAGCAGGTATCTAAACAATCTGACATACAGCACATGAACTACAGAGCTCCCCATAACGAATAGCACAAGTACTGCCACTGTCATTGTGGAGTAAGGCAAAAGTGAAGTTAACCATGTGCTAAATTAAGTAAAAATCCCTTACACCACTCTTTGAGGCTTGCTGAAATCTGGCTCTTCTGGACCTCCAGGACAGTAAGTCCCAAAGACAAAGCTTTCAGGATCTACATTGTAACAGCAGGAGCAGCCCAGATTCTTCCAGCTGTCACAACAGGGAGTAGAGTGAGAAGCAACCTTTCAAATAACTGGGCTTCAGATCATTCGGGATATCAGATTGTCACTAACACCTTGCGTTGCATCCAGAAGAGATTTGTTCTCTCTCTCTTTCATTCATTCTTCCACCTTGGTTCTCTTCCACTGCTCTCTCATTCCCTTTCTTGGTGTTTACTCTTATATTAAGTTCAAAACACCAGCAAGACACATATAGGTGACCTTGGGTGAAATTTACTTAAGTACTGCTTAATTCATCCTTTGCTTAAGCTATTTAAAATAAGACTTATATGGTGCCCAGGTCTTGCACTGGCTCTCTGAAGACATGGGCATTTCATCCCCAATGAGAAGGCATGGTACTGTCTGACTGTAAATGCCCTGCCCAAGAAGTACTTACCCAAGGGCACCTAACACCTAGGAATTTTGAGCCCCACTGATGAAGACTGGGCCATCTGAAAATAGTTAATAAGAAATGTTGAGCAACAGTTAGCTCCGGCAGCTGAATTTTCCTTTACTCTTAGCATGTTCTCACTCTCTACACAAATTGCGACTGAATAGACCTAATTATTTTGGAGCTGTTGGTTTGTTTTTCAGTTCCATTGAGTGGGTTTTAGACATGGTCACAGCGAAGCTAGGGCTGGGGTTTGGATGTCAGGAGAGGGACACTTTTCCTTTGCGCAATTCTCTTGAGCAGGTTTTTTCCTACACGTACAAAGAAACCATCTGGGTGTGCAGAACTCAACAGGTCCATTTCAGCCTTTGCTACAGAACTGCGCCTGGGAACTGTCACAGAAGTCTAGAACCTTCAGGAGCTGTCTCCTCCATGGCCTTAGAGAACAGCACCTCTGCCTTGCAAAACATGTCTCACCCTGAAAACATTCAGGTCTTGATGAGCTATCATTAATATTCCTCTCATTTCCTTTGAAATGGCCTCCCTTGCCTTAAGGTCAAACAGTAGCTCCCGTTCTCAGGCTGGCAGTAAGAGACTTTGCACAAGTCCACGGCTGGGGACAGGCAGACCACGTTTTCTCCTCTAGCACTGGATTGTAGGATTTAACTGCAAACCTTCAATTATCACAGCACATAGCTGTAAAACTTGCTGAACTGGAAACAAAACATTCAGCTATTTCTAAACATGCCTTCAATCCCCTTCCTGCCTCTGCCCCCAAAATCATCTCAAATAATATTATTCTGGAACCTCTGTGCAGTCTGTGGAGCCCAGAGCTAAATTATAAGACACAATAACTAATAAACAATATGAAAACACATATACCTCTATCAGCACTGAACTGGGAACACAGCTTCTAAGACAGGGGTGGGCAAACTTTTTGGCCCGAGGGCCACATTGGGGTTGCAAAACTGTATGGAGGGCCAGGTAGGAATGGCTGTGCCTCCCCAAACAGCCTGGCCCCTGCCCCCTATCCGGCCCCTCCCGCTTCCCGCCCCCTGACTGCCCCCCTCAGAATCCCCGAACCATCAAACCCCCGTTCTCCTTGTCCCCTAACCGCCCCCTCCCGGGACCCCCCGCCTCTAACTGCCCCCCAGAACCCCACCCCCTACTCCCTGTCCCCTACCCACACCCCCATCCCCGACAGGCCCCCTGGGACTCCCAAGCCTATCCAACCTCCCCCCAACCCCGTTCCCCGTCCCCTGACCCCCTATCTACACCCCTGCCCCCTGACAGGGCCCCCGGGACTCCCACGCTTATTCAACCCCCCCCTCCACATTCCCCATCCCCTGACTGACCCCCCCAGAACCTCTGCCCCATCCAACCACCTCCTGCTCCCTGTCCCCTGACTGCCCCTTATCTAACCCCCCAGCCCCCTTACCATGCTTCTCAGAGCAGCATGTCTGGCCGCTGCGGCCCCTGGCTGGAGCCAGACACGCTGCTGCGCTGCCCTGCAGGAGTGCGCACCCCCCGCCACCCAGAGCACTGCCCTTGCAGTGGTGTGGCTGCGGGGGAGGGCGGATAGCGGGGGAAGGGACGGGGGCTAGCTGAAGGGGCGGGCAGGACGGTCCTGCAGGCCGGATGTGGCCCGAGGACTGTAGCTTGCCCACCTCTGTTCTAAGAGACCAGGTCACTGCTACGCATTACTCACAGCAAGTACCCAGCTGAGAAGGTAGGGCATACAGCACTTCTCAGAGAGCAAGCACATTCTCCTCTTTGTACCGGAGAGCTAACGTGCATCCTTTAGTCTGTGTGTTTTGGGTCTGCGCCTTCCATGGAGCAGTGTATGTTTAGTTGGAGTCATTAAAATGAAAAGCCCTACTTTGGACTTCACCTGCCTGGAAAAGCTGTTGGAAATAGATAGCAGCAAGAAACTGGTAGGACAAGCTCCCACGCCCCATTGAGCCAAATTGCTAGTTTAGTAATTGTGTTTTCTTCTCACTGAGTGGAAGGCGTCTTTAGCTGCTGCGTTTAGACTTGTGGAAAAGGTTGTTGGACCAATCCGCATCCTCCAGCTGAAGCTGGTGGTTGGCGGCCACAGAAACTCTCTGCAGCTAGGAAATTTCACCTTGATCTTTTTGCAGTCAAGCTTTCACTTCTAACCGAGACTGGATGAGATGGGCAAGAGGCACTGTAGGGAGGGCAAATCTGAGGCTATTTCCATCTGCATCCAGGGTGAAATTCCAATCTCTGCAGAGGGTCGGTACGAGACCTCTGCACCACTCATGGGCTTGTAATACAAGGCAGCTTTCTTATGGGAGAGGATTTCTTTTCTAATATAGTCACTGGGGAGCAAGGACAATCCACTGAATCATATACTCATTTCTGTAGATTAGGTTAATGGCGCTAAGGATCATCCACTTACTATGCTACTTACTGAACAGTATGAAGGCCTTGGTGATTTTCTGTCACCATGTGAATGTGAACACATCTGTGCCTGTCCCACTTTTGACACTGGTGAACATATGCTAATACCAGCTCATCTGTATAGCCTGGAGAGGTTTCCTGCTTGTGCAAACATGCCTACCCATCTTTGAATGCCTGTGTTTACACTTCACAGGCAGGACTATGCGACAGCAACCATGAGATGGTAGAGAATGATCCTGTTTCTCTGACAGGATTTCTGAAGAGCTCAAAGTGGAAAAAAAAGCCATAATCCATAATCACAGAAAGTCTTAAATGTCCGTCTGGGAACTAGGATGAGGAATTGCCCCTCTTTGCACATCAGCTGTGGATGGAAAAGCCCGGCTGTTCCTGATTTGTTCTGGATGATAAAATAAAGACCACCTGCTCTGTCTGAGAATTGGGGAAATTTGTGAGAAGATCCATTATGTATAAGATAGCTGTCCACAGGCAAATTGCCTGCAATCCGTTAAAGGAAGAACTCCCAGGCCCCCTCAGCAGTAGCCTGGCCATAGGCCTGTTCCACTGATATGGCAGAAAAATCACTTTAATTTCTAATTAATCTGCTGGTCTATATTACCTTTTATTAAAAAAAAAAAAAGCACACCCCCTTTGTGAGAGGAGGGAAGCAGCCAGCAATGGAGCAGAAAGACTTGGAATCTTGGCTGCATTTCAGGACTTGTCCCCTTGAAAGCTGATGGAGCAGGTGAACAAACAGCCTGCCGTTTTTCACTAGGCACGGAGAGCGGTTTGTTGGCGCAGATATGACACATGCACTGAAGCCCCCGTAACTCTCCAAGGGATACTTTGGAGATGAGGGCTGGGATTGTGTGTACACAAAAGAGCCATTCCAACCTACTCATTTCTCGCCTACCTATCGTGGGGGGTGAGCGGGAATAAATTCAGGCAGAGTCAAGGGAAAAAATATAATCAAAAGATGTCCTGGATGGAAATAAAACTGACTCTTCACTGGACAGAGCATGTAAGAGACTCAGACAGATCTGCAGACTGAAAAGCAAAGAGTTGATGAGTTTCAAGACATACATTATCTCTTTAAAACTTAAAAAAAAATTATTCCCCTGCCCCCATTTTCCCAAGCTTTTCTTTCCTCTTCTAATGTTTCTCTTCCCTGTATTAATAATGAATGCCAGGCAGGTGGGACAAATCTACACACTGGTTTCTGAAAAATTAATCCAATGATTATAATTTCAGTCCCAAAGAGATGGAAGAAGCTTGGGCAAACTGCAGATGCACCTTTGCAATTTGGGGGCCTCTGGCATGTTGCCCAAATAGAGGCTTGCATGTAAGGTCTCCCTTATAGATCTAACTCAAAGGGGGAAGATCTGGTAAGGGAAATATGTTTTTAAGTTAGTCAAGTTTTATTTTTGTGTGAGAAACTGTTTCACTTGTGCTTCCCCATTAACCTTTGATTTTCCACAGAGAGGAATAACCTGGGGTCTTCCCAGGCATGACCGCTTGTGGCTGTTTACACAGTGCAGTAGACAAGGGAGAATCCCAACATGAAAATTAATGAGTAAATGAGATATCTTTCTTATCCATTTTCAATCTGATTTTAGGCCTACAGAATTTCAGTGCAACAAGTAAAATTTTCTATGACACTATATTTTGAAATTGATGAGAGCGCTGGATGGTATCATAAGGGAGAAGTGGCCTCTAGTCTCAAACAGACTATCTTCCCACCAGCTAATGGGCCCACCAATGGCCAAAGTGACAACCAAAGTACTGGGGATTTCTAGGACGGGGGTGGGGGTGGGAGGCAGCGGCAAGGATCACACATTATCCATTGGTTAGGCTGGCAACTTTCCCCCACCCCAGAAAAGCAGGGGACCTGGTGGGACTTCCCCCGGGATCTGGAGGAGCTGTGATTGGTCACGTCACTCTATATCTTGCCTAGCCCTGTGTCAGAGGAATGAGCAGGCTAAGGAATTATGCTTAGTTACCTGCAGTGGACTCCCTAATAATCAACATAGTTACTTTTGTTTATTTTAAAAGAAACTTAAGAGAGAAAAATCTCTCAAAGTTCCCAGAGGACTGGAAAACCTAGAAGCTCAAAATAGTTTTCAGGATTTAGACAGAGGAGTAACCAGACAGACTCGATTTCCTTTCCCAAGATGCTAAAAAATGGCAGAAATAAAACAGGGGGGAAAAAGCCTGCCTTTCCCATAGTCCTCTGCAAAGATTTAAACATCTGTGTGAGTGAAAACCCATATATGTTTCAAACAGAGAGAAGGCTGCCAACTAATCCAACCCTGGGAAGTTTGGAATATCTCCATTCAGACATCAGTGCCAGCCTGAGCTGGAGACTGGGAGGAACGCTGGGGCTCAGTGAGTCCAATGGCAGGACATTCTCTGTCATCCAACACAAAGGTAGATGGTGGAAGTGATGTTTTTGTTTTTATTATTATTTTTAGATGAGTTGAAAAGACATTTGAAGCACCCAAATGACTGTAGGAGTAAGAGATGAATTACCCCCATACCCAGAAGAGCAGCACTCCACACAACTTAAAACTTATCTCCCACAGCCAGGTTTGGATGCTATGTGGACCATGCTACCATGCACTAAAAGTTACTGGTGTGCTCTGACATACTGCTGAACGGCAGACTCCAAATGGCCATTGATAATAAGGTGATAACAACAGTCAGCATGGATTTGTCAAGAACAAATTGTGTCAAACTAACCTTATAGCTTTCTTTGAGAGGGTAACAAGCCTTGTGGATGGGGGGGAAGCGGTAGATGTGGTGTATCTTGACTTTAGTAAAGCTTTTGTCTAGCATGACCTTCTCCTAAACAAACTAGGGAAATGCAACCTAGATGGAGCTACTATATGATGGGTGCAAAACTGGTTGGAAAACCGCTCCCAGAGAATAGTTATCAGAAGGGCATAATGAGTGGGGACTCGCCAGGATCAGATCTGGGTGCAGTTCTGTTCAACATCTTCATCAATGATTTAGATAATGGCATAGAGAGTACACTTACAAAGTTTGTAAACGATACCAAGCTGGGAGGGGTTGCAAGTGCTTTGGAGGATAGGACTATAATTCAAAATGATCTGGACAAACTGGAGAAACGGTCTGAAATAAATAGGATGAAATTCAATAAGGACAAATGCAAAGTACTCCACTTAGGAAGGAACAATCAGTTGCACACATACAAAATGAGAAATTACTACCTAGAAAGGAGTACTGCAGAAAGGGATCAGGGGGTCATAGCGGATCGCAAGATAAATATGAGTCAACAGTGTAACACTATGCAAAAAAAGGGAACATCCTTCTAGGATGTATTAGCAGGAGTGTTGTAAGAAAGACACAAGAAGTAATTATTCTGCTCTACTCTGTGCTGATTAGGCCTCAACTGGAGTACTGTGTCCAGTTCTGCGAGCCACATTTCAGGAAAGATGTGGACAAACTGGAGAAAGTCCAGAGAAGAGCAACAAAAATGAGTAAAGGTCTAGAAAACATGACCTATGAGGGAAGACTGAAAAAATTGGGTTTGTTTAGTCTGGAGAAGAGAAGACAGAGGGGGCATGATAAAAGTTTTCAAGTACATAAAAGATTCCAGTATCTAAAAGGAGGAGGGAGAAGAATTGTTCTTCTTAACCTCTGAGGATAGGTCAAGAAGCAATGGGCTTAAATTGCAGCAAGGGAGGTTTAGATTGGACATCAGGAAAAACTTCCTGTCAAGGTGGATAAGCACTGGAATAAGTTGCCTAGGGAGGTTATGGAATCTGCATCATTGGAGATATTTAAGAGCAGGTTAAACAAACAGGGATGGTCTAGATAATACTTAGTCCTGACGTGTGCAGGGGACTGGACTATTTAAGAGCAGGTTAAACAAACAGGGAAGGTCTAGATAATATTTAGTCCTGACATGAGTGTAGGGGACTAGACTAGATGACCTCTTGAGGTCCCTTGCAGTCCTATGATTTCATGTACAGCAAGCTAGGGTACTGTAGGTTTATGCCCCTGCTTGCCATGCACTAAGTCTCCATGTAGACAAGCCCTAGATTGGAACAGCAATTCCCAAATATGGAAGTCTGCTGCACATTGGAGCCAGCTTTCAAGACAATGAAGAATTTGGTAAGTCTATATTTAAAGAGCTCTACCAAACTGTGAATTTTTGGAGAAAACAGGGACCTGTCTGGCTCAGATGCTTCCAGCTAGGTTATGTGTTGTATGTGACATCTCCAGCACAGTACCTGTTGCAACACCACAGAGCACTGGAAACACACAGGACCCTGCCTAGCGATGCTTTAAGGTGTAAATGTGCAGAATGCTGGTTGCTTAGCTTGGCGCACTCACCACTTTTCTCCTGAAGCTGTTGGCTTTTTAAAATTTCAGAACAGGTGGCCTTTATGTGATGTTTAGTACTCTGGGGGTTCTGGGCTGACAGCCCCTCAGCACTATGGTCCTCTAGCCACAGCACAGACCCAGCATCAGTAATGGCAATGCTAGCTTCCCCACATACTTCCAGCATGGCCAACCCTGCCACCTGCAGGACAGGGTAATTCATTCTCTACTCTCATTCAGTTCAGGCCTCTCTACTGAGACTTCCCATTGTGGTGGTGGCTATTACATCCCCCTCTCTTCTGAAGGAACCCCAGAGCAGGAGACTCCTTACCTTAGATCAAGGTTAACTTCGATTATGTGCTACTCTCACACACCCTAAAAAGTGGCACATTAAGAGGAAAACAGACGTGCTGCTCTGCGCAGATGCAAGAAGAAATGGAAATGCTGGAACAAGCAGCTTGGCACAGGCTCTTGGCTGGGCCAAAGGTTTATTCCTGGGATGCTGCTTTCCTGCAGACTAAGGAAAATTAAATTTAGCACTTTGCAAATAAATATGTTAAGGCTGAAAGGACACTATTTAGGAATTTATTGCTTACAGCAGCTTCAGAGATTATAGATCCATCACAGTCTATTACCTTGCTAGTTACTGTTTCCATTCTGTCTGTCATTCCCTCTTACAGAGTGGTCCTTTCATCAGATCTTTTTCTGTTCCAGCACCAAACTGTCATCACACTAATGGAATTACACAAAGAAAAACATCTTTGGGCTTCAGCAACTCTCCTGCCAAAAGCCAAGGACATCTCCCCTGCTTTCCCAGTGCAATGTGATAAAATTCCCCCCATAAGAGAAATAAAAGGAGATGTAACGACCTTCTATGAAGTACAACAAAGGACAGCTGTCCTGCACCTCACCGTGTCTGCAAACTGGTATCTTAATCCTGACCCCCTCAAAGCATCAAAGCTTTACCAGCGGTACATAAACTTCCTCTTACCTCTGCATCCTGCCTCTGCTGAAGGTTCATCTCAGCTGCAGTAATAAGGACCATATGTTGTAGAAAACGTGAGGAGAAATGCTCATTAAACATAACCGCACCATAACTCACCACATCAGGTCTGGATTACACGAGTGCAGGGTCATTGAGCTTCCATTCTGCACACAGTAATACTACTTCCTGCCAACATGTAAATATCATCCGCACAGAGGTTCCCTCTCCAGATCCAGATGCAGCTTTCCTGACTACATAAAGTGACACAGCTATAAAAACAAAACACTGACTAAGGCTCTACCACAAAGGATGGCAAACCCCCCACTCTGAAGTTGATGTTTATGGCAGTTCCTCCAGACAGGTTCAAATAGACCTAAGCTCACCAGTTACACATGGAAGTGCTATCACTACTACTCAAATGATTCATTTCCACTGAAGTTTAATATAGATTAAGAGCACATTATACTGTGCAAACCATTGTTCAGTACACACTGACATATTCCCCGCAAACACAGGCAGGCTCATCTTCTTTAATTAGTAACTGGTGACAACACCAAAGGATAGTCCTGGGACTTATTAAAGTCTGAAGACTTTCTCAGCTCTCAGCTTCCCTACTTTCCCCAAGGAGGTGGAAGGAAGTACACGTTTTAGTTAAGATGGTTATACAAAGAGATTTGACAAGAAATAAGTCTCCGAATTACTTGCCCTAAAGATGCTCTCATGAAGCTTCAAAACAAGAGGCATTGTACTTCTCAATTCTGCTTATGAAATACAAGGTCCTAAAATAGTGTCAACAGAGAAATCGCCTATTATGATAACTAATCACGCTCAGATAGACCAAAAGAATTACTGAATGCAGATCCTTTGTAAATGCATTTTGGATTGATTCACATATGAGTCAGTGAAAAGAAGGAAATATGGGAACAGGTTAGTTTTTCTATAATTCCAAAGTATTAAATCAACTTAAATCATATTAAATTCTGACACTTATTTCTGTTCCAATTCACCCAACTTATGTATTGAGATCCTTTACAAATATTTGTAACCATGAAATTTCACAGTGTGTTGGTCAGTAACATAGCCTGGGACTCATGTTACTATTATAGCAACCACAGTCCACATCCACAAACTCCTCAGAGTGGTTTCCAGTCCACATCTGCATTCTGTACTGTAAAACATATACAGTATTGTGTCAAAGACAAAAAGACTAATAGGTCCATGCTACACACGGACATGGCACACTATAAATGAATCTGAAGAGACAGCATGGTACATTGTGCCTACGATCGCACGCAGTGAAGTGCGTGAAATCTTGAGGCGTGCCATGAATGAACACTTGGTGTGCTTCCAACCATCCTCAGCAATCACTGGCATGGAATAAACTGGAGATGCCTGGAAGCAAAGCAGAAGATGCAAGGGTGTAACAGAGGAGAGCGTTGTTTGGGATTTTTGCTTTCCCTCAGATGGGTTCAGAAAAGGGAAATGCAGGGTAACCCTGGTTAGGGAAAGGCCACAGGGGACACCACCTTTCAGAAAAGCACAAGTTCAGTTTCAGAAAAGTTTCAGAAGAGCACAACCCATGCGCTGGTTGACAGGCTCTGAGGCATGGGTTAAATGGGTCCCTTTTCCCAACTGCAGAATCCAAAGCCTACAGGTTGGTTTATGCAATGTGCTCTAGATCCTTAGAAATGCTGTGTCAATGTAGCAGTATCAGAGTGCCCAACAAAACTCAGGAGTTCTGGGCTCCTTACCCTATTCTTGTTCCTTGGAGTAGTATGGCCTCCGTAGGGCTGCCAAAGGGCTGAATGGACAGTGACCTTAAAGTGCCTTTCCTCTGGTGCCTACCAACTCCCCAGAACTTACACTCCATTCTGATTCTACTTCTCAAGTGCCCCTGCTTGTATTCACCCCAGCTGAGCTGGCTGGCCTTGGGAAAACTGGCCAGAAGCCTTGTCATCCAATCCTAATTTATTCTTGATCAGCAGCAAGGAGGAAAGGATGGCGTAGGAGCCACTACGTTCAGGTTATTCTGCTGCAGCTGGCTAAACTGGCTTTAGGGCCTCTTGGCACAAGAAGAGTGCTTGCTGCTATCCTACACCAAGTCATCTGTCCTCCTCGCTCTCCCTGTTTCAGGCAGGGACCAATGCATAATGAAGTCCAAATATTTGTTCTTTTTACACATATTTTGATGCCTTGGCATATTATCTCCAATACACTGTTGCTAGGACATGTCGGCGCTATTCCCTCCAACCTCCATTTCCAGGAGAATCTTTCTGTACAGACAACATGCAATTTCTCTTTATTCTTCATTTTTATTTAGTACTTATTCTTTTTATTCTTGTGAATAAGAATATTCCTAAAACGACATCTGTTCAGTCAGAGCTGCGTGGTTAAGTGAGGTTGGAATAAACAAGGTATTGTAATAATTGAACAGTATCAAGGTTGTGACAAATCAACAAAAGGAAGAAACTGAGTTAAAGCGTCCACACAGACCGTGGCGTCCTACCCTGTATGTTAATAGCAAACACTTGCTTACTTCCTTCAGTCCAGGATTTGAAGGGCTACCAGCACAGCCCCAATTTAGCATATTCCCCAAAGGAGTCCTTAATGAAATGAGAAATAGTCAGGGAATTTGTAGCTGAGTTGACAATCCGCTGAGATACACTGGTATCAGAGAACTCTGAGCTTCCTAAATCAAAGTTTCCTTCTTTTGATTTAAGGCTTTGTACATAAAGAACTGTGAATGAAACAGGGGGGTTATGGTTTGGTGACACAGCTCGGCGTGTTCTGCAAATTCACAACAGAACCAGGGAAAACGAGAAGCAGGCATCAAAAGCTGCTTTCTGAAAACAACCACTTCATGTGTTCTGTAATGAGGTCTTTGTATTCCCCAAAGTCTCCGGCCTGGTCTACGCTACGAGTTTAGGTCCAATTTAGCAGCGTTATCTCGATTTAACCCTGCACCTGTCCACACGACGAAGCCCTTTTTTTTGACTTAAAGGGCTCTTAAAATTGATTTCTTTACTCCACCCCCGACGAGCGGATTAGCGCTCAAATCGGCCTTGCCAGGTCGAATTTGGGGTATTGCGGATGCAATTTGACGGTATTGGTTTCCGGGAGCTATCCCAGAGTGCTCAGCTGTGACTGCTCTGGACAGCGCTCTCAACTCAGATGCACTGGCCAAGTATGCAGGAAAAGGCCCGTGAACTTTTGAATCTCATTTCCTGTTTGGCCAGCGTGGTGAGCTCACCTGCACAGGTCACCATGCAGAGCTCATCAGCACAGGAGACCATGCAGTCCCAGAACTGCTGAAGAGTTCCAGCATGGACAGAATGGGAGGTATGGATCTGATCGCTGTATGGGGAGACAAATCCGTGCTGGCAGAACTCCGTTCGAAAAGACAAAATACCAAACTATTTGAAAAAATCTCCAATGGCATGAAGGACAGAGGCTATAACAGGGACCCGCAGCAGTGCCGTGTGAAAATTAAGGAGCTGAGGAAAGCCTACCAAAAAACCAGAGAGGCAAACGGCCGCTCCGGTTCAGAGCCCCAGACATGCTGCTTCTATGATGAGCTGCATGCCATTCTAGGGGTGCAGCCATCACTACCCCAACCCTGTGCTTTGACTCCGTCCAAGGAGTGGAAGGCAACATGGAAGCGGGTTTGGGGGCGACGAAGATGATGATGAGGAGGAGGTTGTAGATAGCTCACAGCAAGGAAGCGGAGAAACTGGTTTCCCCAACAGCCAGGATCTGTTTATCACCCTGGACCTGGACCCAGTACCCCCTGAACCCACCCAAGGCGGGCTCCCGGACCCTGAAGGCGGAGAAGGGACCTCTGGTGAGTGTACCTTTTTAAATAGTATACATGGTTTAAATGCAAGCGTGTTTAATGATTAATTTGCCCTGGCATTCGCAGCCAGTACAGCTACTGGAAAGTCTTAACGTGTCTGGGGATGGAGCGGAAATCCTCCAGGGACATCTCCATGAAGCTCATCTGGATGTACTCCCAAAGCCTTTGCAAAAGGTTTCTGGGGAGGGCAGCCTTATTCCGTCCACCATGGCAGGACAATTTACCATGCCAGGCCAGTAGCACATAGTCGGGAATCATTGTAGAACAAAGCATTGCAGCGTATGGTCCCGGTGTTTGCTGGCATTCAAACAACATCTGTTCTTTATCTCTCTGTGTTACTCTCAGGAGAGTGATATCATTCATGGTCACCTGGTGGAAACAGGGTGGTTTTAGTAAGCGGACATTCAGAGGTGCCTGTTCCTGCTGGGCTGTTTGCCTGTGGCTGAACAGAAATCTTCCCCGGTGTTAGCCATGCGGTGGGGAGAGGGGTGAAGCCATCATCCCAGAGAATTGGGTGTGTGGGGGGGGGGGAGGGCTAGGGGAGGGGGTTAGTTGGGTTTCTACTGCACATGAACCCGGAAACCGCTACCCCTCCTTTTAAACTGCCAACACATTTTAAATGGCCAACCCAACGGCTACTTCGTATGGGAAACGAGGGCGCTGCTGTTTGAAACCATTCCCACATGTTATGAAGGTTAAAGAAGCCAAAAGACTGTGGCTTACCATGGCTGCCTGCAAGCCGAATTCTGCTTCCTGGCCCTGCGTGAGTGATCTCTCACACCAAACCAGCATATCCTCAATAAGAGGCAAAATGCGACCTTGTAATGAAAGCACATGTGCTGTGTAACGTTAACAGCAAGGTTTACCATGAAAGAGTGTACCCATTGTTCTACAAAATGTGTCTTTTTAACTACCACTCTCCCTTTTTTTCCCTACACCAGCTGCATATGTTTCTCCTTCCCAGAGGCTAGCGAAGATTAGAAGGTGAAAAAAACGCACTCGTGATGAAATGTTCTCTGACCTCATGCTGTCCTCCCACACTGACAGAACACAGCAAAATACGTGGAGGCAGACAATGTCAGAGTGTAGGAGAACACAATATGACCGCGAGGAGAGGTGGCGGGCTGAAGATGGTAGGTGGTGTCAGCTTGCTGAAAGAAGGCAGGAGTCAATGCTCAGGCTGCTGGAGGATCAAACTCATATGCTCCAGCGTATGGTTAAGCAGCAGGAAAGGCAGCCGGAACACAGATTGCCGCTACAGCCCCTGTGTAACCAACTGCCCTCCTCCCCAAGTTCCATAGCCTCCTCACCCAGATGCCCAAGAACACGGTGGGGGGCCTCTGGCCACCCAGCCACTCCACCCCAGAGGATTGCCCAAGCAACAGAAGGCTGGCATTCAACAAGTTTTAAAGTGCTATGTGGTGTTGTCCTTCCCTTGGTAGAGTGAACCAAGGGGCGGGGGTTTTCATCAAGGAGAAACAAACAGAACTTTCACACCGTAGCCTGGCCAGTCATGAAACCGGTTTCCAAAGCTTCTCTGATGCGCATCGCACCCTCCTGTGCTCTTCTAACCGCCCTGGTGTCTGGCTGTGCGTAACCAGCAGCCAGGCCATTTGCCTCAACCTCCCACCCCGCCATAAATGTCTCCCCCTTACTCTCACAGATATTGTGGAGCGCACAGCAAGCAGTAATAACAATGGGAATATTGGTTTCGCTGAGGTCTAAGCGAGTCAGTAAACTGCGCCAGCGCGCTTTTAAACGTCCAAATGCACATTCTACCACCATTCTGCACTTGCTCAGCCTGTAGTTGAACATCTCCTGACTACTGTCCAGGCTGTCTGTGTATGGCTTCATGAGCCATGGCATTAAGGGTAGGCTGGGTCCCCAAGGATAACTATAGGCATTTCAACATCCCCAACAGTTATTTTCTGGTCTGGAAAGTAAGTCCCTTGCTGCAGCTATTGAAACAGACCAGAGTTCCTGAAGATGCGAGCGTCATGTACCTTTCCCGGCCATCCCACATTGATGTTGGTGAAACGTCCCTTGTGATCCACCAGTGCTTGCAGCACTATTGAAAAGTACCCTTTGCGGTTTACGTACTCGCCGGCTTGGTGCTCCGGTGCCAAGATAGGGATATGGGTTCCGTCTATGGCCCCACCACAGTTAGGAAATCCCATTGCAGCAAAGCCATCCACTATGACCTGCATGTTTCCCAGCATCATTACCCTTGATATCAGCAGCTCAGTGATAGCGTTGGCTACTTGCAGCACAGCAGCCTCCACAGTAGATTTGCGCACTCCAAATTGATTCCCAACTGACTGGTAGCTGTCTGGCGGAGCAAGCTTCCACAGGGCTATCACCACTTGCTTCTCAACTGTGAGGGCTGCTTTCATCTTGGTATTCTTGTGCTTCAGGGTAGGGGAAAGCAAGTCACAAAGTTCCATGAAAGTGCCCTTACGCATGCGAAAGTTTCGCAGCCACTGGGAATCGTCCCAGACCTGCAATACTATGTGGTTCCACCACTCTGTGCTTGTTTCCTGGGCCCAGAATCAGCATTCCAGGCCATGAACCCGCCCAATTGACACCATGATGTGCACATTGCAGGGGCTCGTACTTTGTGAGAAGTCGATGTCCATGTCCTCATCACTCTTGTCACCGCGCTGCAGTCACCTCCTCCTTGCCTGGTTTCGCTTTTCTTGCAGGTTATGGTTCTGCATATCCTGCTGGATAACGCGTGCGGTGTCTATAGAGCTCATAATTGCCACGGTGATCTGAGCGGGCTCCATGTTCCCAGTGCTATGGTGTCTGCGCTGAAAAAAGGCGCGAAATGATTGTCTGCCATTGCTCTGACGGAGGGAGGGGTGACTGACAACATGGCTTACAGGGTTGGCTTACAGGAATTAAAATCAACAAAGGGAGTGGCTTTGCATCAAGGAGAAACAGAATGGCCCCCTCAAGGATAGAACTCAAAACCCTGGTTTAGCAGGCCACTGATTTCATGGAGGGAAGGAGGAAGGGAGGAGAAAATGAATACAAAACAAATCTGGTCTATTTCTTGTTTTGATCCACTTCATCTATCTTTATACATCTTGCTGGCAGCAGATGGTGCAGTACGACTGCTGGCCATCATCATCTCCTGGGTGCTCGGCAGAAGACGGTGCAGTATGACTGCTAGCCATTATCGTCTCCTGGCTGCTCATTAGAAGATGGTGCAGTAGGACTGCCGGCAGGACTGAATCGCCATGAGACGAAACTTAAAAGGGAAATGACCTGGCTGAGTCACTCCCATGTTTGCCCAGGCGCCCCGACTGACCTCACCGAGGTCGGCTAAAAGAGCACGATGGCTACCAGTCATACTGCACTGTCTGCTGCCAAAAGGCAATGAGCTGCTGCTGTGTAGCATGCAGGACCACGTCTGCCAGCACCCAGGAGACATACTGTGACAGTGAGCTAAGCGGGCTCCATGCTTGCCGTGGTATGGCATCTGCACAGGTAACCCAGGAAAAAGGGCGCGAAACGATTGTCTGCCGTTGTTTCACGGAGGGAGGGAGAGAAGGGGGTGCCTGACGATATGTACCCAGAACCACCTGCGCCATGTTTTTGCCCCATCAGGCATTGGGATTTCTACCCAGAATTCAAATGGGCGGCGGAGACTGCGGGAACTGTGGGATAGCTACCCACAGTGCAACGCTCTGGAAGTCGACGGTTGCCTCGGTACTGTGGACACACTCCGCCGACTAAATGCCGACTAAATGCACTTAGAGCATTTGTGTGGGGACACTCACAATCGACTGCATAAAAACGCTTTCTACAAAACCGACTTCTATAAATTCAACCTAATTCTGTAGTGTAGACATAACCGAATCCGTCTTGGAGTCATCTCCTTTCTTCTCAAGTGAACCAATCACACAAACTCCAACTGAAAACTATCTTTGAAAAGACTAAGGATGTAAAAAAACGAAATTGCAGTGAATTTAGTGCTGCTGAAAGGTGCTATGTATCCACAGAAAGGAGAGAACAGCCCAGGCAGCAACCAAGCAGGCTTCCTCACAGTGTCCCACCAATGACCCTCAACCCCAAGCGGGATTGAAGGCACCTCTAAGAAGCACTCTGCTATGTCTACTCACTATTAAAAGCACTTTACACTTGGTATCTCTACACTGCTTTCACCTAAAAAGCCCCAAGCGCTGTACATGTAATTAAGCTTCTCAACCTCCCACAAAGTAAGTGAACGGTATTTTTCTGCACCCATTTTACAGAAGAGGAGAAAGATGGGTAGATTAAGTGACTAGTCCAAGGCCACAAAGCAAGTTAGTAGCAGAGATGGGAATAGAAAGTATGCAGCACTAACACATACCAGACCTGGTCGTCACAGAGTTTTACAGACTTAGGGTGACCACATTTCTCAAAGGGAAAATGGGACACCGTGTGGGCTAGCCTGAGCCCCCTCCTTCAAGAGCTACTACCCCCTCCCGCGCCCTGCCGGCCCCCCTGCGTGCGAGGATGGAGTAGTACTACCCCCTCATCTGAGCCCTGCCTGTCCTTGCGTGCAAGGTTGGGGCTGGCAATGCTGCTCACTCAAGCCCAGCCTCCCTCCTGCCCAAGCCCTGCCTTCCCTCCTTTGCACGGGGCTGGCATCGCCTCTCGCCCCCTGCATGTTCCTCCTCACCCAACTTTTTTGATAAAAGTGGGCATTTGTCCCGTTTGCTCTTGCAAACGTGACAAATGCCCACTTTTGGTGAAAAAAAAAGCAGAATACGGCTTAAAATAGGGACTGTCCCAGCCAAAACAGGATGTATGGTCACGCTATACCGACCACCCCACTCAAGCACAATACTGAATAGATACAGACACTATTCTCTGCTGAGACAGCCAGCCAAGGTACCAGGTAGATACAATTATGGTGTTGGCTTGCATGTGGTGAACTAGACTGTGACCACATTTTCATACAGGAATAAAGGTTGTTTGTCAAGAAAAGAGTTTTATTTTGATTAAGAGCACTCATCAGGACAGACTTTGCTTCTTTCAGACTTATACTTGACATGATGGCAGCTCAGCTCATGGGACTCCCTGGCCTGGCCTGCAGTCTTCGTTGTTGTCACAAAGGGTACGTCTCACTTGGAGCTCGAGGGTGAGAGTTCCAGCTTGAGGAGACACACCTCTGACAGAGCTAGCACACTACAAACAGTTCAAACAGTACATTTATTCACTAAATAAGAGACATTTTAATGAGACAAAGGAGATGGGGGGGGCGGGCGGGAGAGAGGAATCAGACTTGCGCAAAGGACCGGCAAATTGGTAATTAGGTTAATTACTGTTATGCCAGGAGTGGAGGAGACAGATGCTGAACGAGGCAGGGGTCCTTCAGCTGGGCCAGCTGACGTCTGCAGTGCCCACTCGTACAGATGAGGCCAATGGGAGTGTCACAAATTGTGCTTGGATGGCTGCAGTCAAGCTAAGCAGAGAACATACAGGGACAACCTCAAGGCTGCCCAGTTGTTTACTGGTTCCTCTGTTGAGAGAGACAGAGAGAATCCAGCCTGAGAAGAGCATGGAGGGAGGGGATGAGCTCATGTTAACCACTTGGCAGAGCTGCTTGGAGAGGTCTCCAGATGCCCAAGGAAATAAATCCATGATGCATCGACAATCCCATCTGTGAGGTCCTGCTATCATGGCCTGAATAAGCATGGGGCAGGGCATTTGGGAAAGCAGCTCCATGGCTAACAGCAAAGATTACAGAGCAAACACAGAGAGAGAGCACGCTGAGTGACCCCACATTAACAACCTAGTTCTCACATCTCCCTCTGAAAATGGCTTTCAGCTTTTAAAGCCAAAGGCTGTGTAACTGGATCGGTACTTAAACATGACAGCCATTTCCTACATGGAGAGAGAAACCTGAATGTGTCTCCATTCTCCCCTGGATTACACCATAAAGCAAAATGCAGGTCCTTCAGAAAACCTCACTCATCCCCTTCTCTTCTCGGTAGGCACAGACTCGGTCTCTGAGACCTGGAAGAATTCTGTCAACTGACACTGACTACCAGCCTACTGGGGTCTCTCTCTACCCTCTGCCATGGTAAGGAGTGACGGGGAGGGTATTCTTCACGGACTCCCTTACACCAGACACTATACCTGATCGAAAGGCGATGGGGGCTGATGGTTCCCCACACTGGGCTCCTGAGAGCTATGCTGAACATTCTGTTGGTTTCTCCTTTGGATTCTGTATCTCTTGAGGTGATCAGACTAGTTTAAAATGGAAAAAATACACACTTAAGACTCAGTCAGGAGGCAGGGTAATTATTTCAGGAAGAAACACATGCAGTCAGATCGAGACTGGGGCAGGAATTGGAGCACACAGTGACCGGAGCAAGATGAAGACAGGGACAAGATGTACCAATGTGGAATGGAGGCAGGTGTGGGGGATGAAGCATGGGTTAAATACACTGTTTACTCGTATAACCCAACAGATTGATTGCTATCTCCTGTTTTAGAGCTGTTGATTTCGGAGACCACAAAAATGCCTGGCTGACCTTTGCTGCAATTCTAATGCAGCACATTTGGCATTAATGCATCACGCTCACACGTAAATGGCGTGTGCCTCCTGGAGCGGAGGAGAAACTAAATCCTCAGAAACCACACAGGGAAATTGAAAAACAAAATATAAAAATAAAATAACATTTAATTAACAAGAATGAGGAGTTAATAGAGGCCTGCAATCTCTAATCAATCTCTCTCTGCCTGTCCTGCTCCACCGATGAGCACCACTGCTATTTTTGATTGTGTGTGCAAGAGTGCGAGACGGCTGTTGGAAGAACAGCACTCTATCAAAACTGTGACTTCTTTTCACTCTTGAGACTCACCCAGGAGAGAGGAGGAGGGGAAAGAGAGAGAGAGAGAGAGACAGACAAAAAGAAAGGAATAGCTGGGGACATGCTACTGAAGGACACTCATTATTGGTGAGTTCAAAGTGGAGGTAATTGATCTTGCAAGCATGCTAAGCACATGTACACAGCCCCACGGCTTCCACACCACTGACAGCTCACGTCACCCACATCCACATATAACGAGCAAGCACAACACTCAGACAGGAAGGACAGATGGGGAATAACAATCCACTTATTACACTGCTCAACTTGAGACATCTACAGCAATTATGGAGGGGCCCTAGCTACTCTATAGTTAAGGCTGCATTGAGATTTGTACTTAAAGAAGGATTAAAACTGTCTATTTCACAAATAAATGGTTGCACTTTGTCTCCCACTTTAACCCACTACTTTTTCATAGGCTAGTTGAAATTTCTATTCTAATTTCTAGGTCAAAGATTAAATAACTTTGCCAGAGGAAACATTTAAAAACAAGCCCTTTTCGAAACTTCCTCTGAATTCTAATTCTTTTCTGAATCCCTCTGGCTAACCCATGAGAGTCACACAGACTCCACACACATTCTGGTAGCTCAGACATAGGGCAGCTTTTCACGGCATGTAACTTAACCGCAGCATTATTCTTCTTATTCGCTATAACCTCATTTAGTTCCAAAGATGACAATGCTACTACTGCTCACTGAGGGTGCTCAGCCTGCTTCCCTTAGTCCAAAAATTAGCCCTACACGGGTACCGCACCACCCCTAACTCTGGGAAAACCAAAAAGGCAGGCTAGGCCAGCAGGTGGCATGGAGGGGGTTCAGGGAGAGAAGCTGGGCTGTCATGGGGTGAGTGGGCTGTGAGGGGCAGCAAAGTGACAGGAAGCAGCAACTCTCTTCACCATATCATTTTTAGACATAGAACAATCAATTTAGGTCATTTTCTGAGGTTTTTATGCTGCCCTCTGTTCTGTAACATGGCATATCTACGTAGTATTGCATATAGGATGCATGAGGGTGTGATGTAAAGGTTTTATTAGCACTCTCTGGGAACACACAGCTCACTCACGGCTTCTCCATTCAACACACACACACACACACACACACACCCCTGCTATGAATCCTGTCTCCTATCTTACTATTGGTTATTTTAATACTTTTATATTGTTTGATGTTTTGGCTTTGTAACACGTGTCCCCCTGCAAAGGGACTATTTCAATTTACATGGAATGTTGTACCCTGCGAAGGCAACAGAAACAAAAACAATCAATAAGACTTTATGTGAACTACCTAGGCGATCAACACTATTCATCCTCCTGATGGAAATTTTCATCACACGTGGGAAAATCCCTTTATTGCATGCACACCAGAATTCACATACATTTTGAGAGAGGAAAAGGGATGAGGATTTAGCACTAAGCACTACTAGGAAGGGGACTGATCCTGCTTACAGTTGTCAAATCTCTAAATAAATCAACCAGCCTTAAATGCTATAAGCAGTAAGCAAAGGAGGGGAAACTCTGAGAGAAGGGAGTTGGAGGGTCAGTGATTACCACAGACAGAACAGAAGTAAAGGTCAGCAAAGCAAGTTTCTGTTAAGCTACCCATAGCTGCTCCCTGTGCCCAGTCGTTAGCAGCACCATAACAGCTACCCTTCAACATTCCACATTTACAATTAGCATACAGCCTGCGTCTGTCCTTACTGACTGCCCCTCTTCCATCAAAGAGCCCCCAAAGTGAAGTGACTGTTATTCCTTCCACCCCCTTCACTCTGCTTCAGTAAACAAAAGTAAACCACATGAGAAGCCAGCTTTAGCTCTTCAGATTGCCTTGGAGTTTTGTAGGGCTGGCTGCTTTTTATGCATCTTCAAATCCAGTCCTTTAAATAACGACTTAAACAAGTGTGGTTCAAAGCCTGTCTGAGTGCAGTGGCTGTTAATTTGGCGCATCGCAAAGAAGTTGCTGGTTTTATATTACTCCACGAAACCCACTCCACCTGGACTCGAATAAAGGTTTTATTTGCAGAGAGCAGTGCCAGCCCCATGCTGTCTAGCATTCTTCTCATACGAAGTCACAATGCTTCTGTTTTTATTTTCTCTCTAAAATTTTGGGTAGTCTCCTTTTAAACCCATAAAAGCTCCATCTCGGGGATGCTTCCCAATGAATCACTATGGGGACTGTGCTCGCTTATGATAAGTTTGGCAGCAAAGAACATCATAACTAAGAGGTGGAACCAGGTAGAGCTCCCCATCCTAGAGGATTAGACTCTGAGGATATGGAAAACGAGGGAGAACGAGACGCTGATAGGCTGATATTCACCTGATCAGGAACGTAACCTCACTGTGATCATGAAAAAAAATTAGAGATTTTAACTTGCTTGTCAACCAAATAGGGTCCAAATAATTAATACAAGGATTATTAGGTAATTTGGTCTGGCCTTTTTGAGCAAGCAGAGAACCTGAAACCAGCAAGGTTTCTAAACACTGCCAAATTTCACATAGTAATATGGAAATTGTCATACTGGATCAGCCCAGTGGCCCATCTTGCCCAGTACCCAGTCAACAACAGTAGCCAGGTTCAGATGCTTCAGAAGAAGATGCAAGAAAGGTGTAGCAGACAATTTTGGAATAACCTGCCCACAAGGGAAGTTTTGCCTACCCTCCTCCGTTAGGGAATGGTTTTATGCCCTGAAGCAAAAGGGCTTATATAACCCTTTTTCTAACCTAATGTAAAGACCGACGTTCTCATTTGGGCTGCATAAATGTCTAATGCTGTTCTAACTCTCACTGAGCTTTACCAGTACAGTACTTTGGAGCAGTGGGTTCCAAAAGTTAAATTCACACAGTGTAAGAAAGGATTTCCCTTCATCAGTGTTAAATGGGTTGCCTTTCAGCTTCTTTTGATAGTTCCATGCTCTTATATAATACAAAAAGGGTAAATCAAGGCCCCCGATTTACCATCTCTGTACGATTCGTTAGTGTGTGCGCCTCTCATACCACTCTGACTCATCACTTCTCTAAACAATCGGAAAATCTTTTCATTCTCTCTTCATAGCAAGCCTTTTTTTGCCTCTATAACAATTTCCACTGCTGTTTTCTCCCTGTTCCCACTGCTTGTTCAGAATCCACCCCGTGAACAGGGTAAACAGCATGATATATATATGTGCTCAATTAAGCTATAGTGATCCACCCTGCAGCTTAATAAAAAGTCAACTAAGCTTACTCTTGGCAGTTTCTCTTGGTCATTTAATATTTGTTTGTTTAGAAACAGGCATCAGACATAACAAATTTGTTATGAAGAAATTGATTAGTGCAGGAAAAATGAAGGCAGTAAGTAAACTAAGTGCAGCCTGTGTAGCTCTTGTTGGGCTGCCTGGACTTGAGCTATATTACTTACGCAGAAAGCAAAGAATATGCATTACAAACTAAAGTATCTAATGAACCAGCTACAGTGACAGAATATGAAACTGCCAAGTAACCCAATAATTATAATGTATTACCTTCTGCAAAATCATCTGAAACTAAACTCCTGGAAAGGAGTCTGTACATGACTTTTCATAGCATTTAATTAAAGAGAGAGAGAGAGAGAGAGAGGGCTGTGAAGTCTGAGATGCTCCAGCCTATGTGCAATCATTGTAACATCCTTCATCTTGATGAGCTCATCTGTTGTGTCTATAGGGATCTCCAATACGCATTGATAAAAAATTCATTGGAATTCAGCGTTCATTTATGGACAGTCTCTTATTCTCATAGCGTGTCATTCTGATTAACACATTCACTGCTGCTCTAACACATACCTCAGCAGCCACTTTCTACATCATGGACTGAGTGGAAAGTTACAGCATACTAGCCAGTTTTCAGAGCAACAGCCGTGTTAGTCTGTATTCGCAAAAAGAAAAGGAGTACTTGTGGCACCTTAGAGACTAACCAATTTATTTGAGCATAAGCTTTCGTGAGCTACAGCTCACTTCATCGGATGCCAACTAGCCAGTGTGGCCAACCACAACGGAGGAAAATTCTGCCTGGAAATACCCCACACTTGATTCTGCTATGAAGGGGTTACGTCCATTACAGTAGCTACTCTTGCATAGCTGACTCTTCAAGTTTCAATGAAAATTAAATGCCACCAGCTGTATTACTGAAACGTGCCCTAAAGTTTACAGACAAGCTGCAGAAGCTTGTAAAGTGTGAAGGGACTTGTTTGGTCCTAATTATATAGAACCTGCTCCACAAATTGCCTGAGTGAAATAAATACGAACAGTGTTTCCTGCTTTGTGACCTCTCCAGCTTAATGTAATGCACACAAACACCCACAGTCATTACAGCTCAAAGATTCTACTGCACAAACATACAACCCCACTGAGAAGCCATAATCAGGATCCAAGCCTTATTGTATACCTGGGCATCAGCAGTCTGTACTCACCCAGGAAAGAATTTGATGTATATATTTTGCTCTTAATCTGAACAATAGATTTTGGGGATGCAACTGGTTAAGACATGAGAAACATTCCAAGATTTTGTTGTGGGGCATCTGTTGTCAAAGGAATTTCAAATCTGCTCTTCTTATACAAAGGCAACCCATTCCTCACCTTTGGGACGTGAGGTATGACTTGCAAGGGAAGCCTATAAATCAATCAACAGTTCTGGGAGACTGTTCTTGAGGGGTGCCTCCTGAAAATGCTGGAGCTCTAAACTTCTCCTGCCATGTCTGGTGACATCCAATTTAGTTCCACGGAAACTCTTGGGAATGAAGCCGTAAGTGAAGAAAGTAAAGCAAGATCAGTATTTAGCTATAAGAGTCTCCGCTCACTTAGTATTTTCCAACAACTGGCCAGTTTATTGTGGTATGGCATGAAGAAGAATTTGGAGGTAAATGAATGAGAACACTGGGTAGCTATAATCCAGGTGGGCAATATGCAATCTTCCCACACACAGCTTTGCTAATGCACTCAGCTCTGACCTACCTGTAACATCTCTGCTAGTAAGCCATTGCCCTCTTTACAGAAAACACTGTTAGTTGTACCAAGTTATATGGTGCTAGGTATAATGTGGACAAAAGACCATTAGGAGCTGGGATGAGCCATGTTCATTTAACTTATGACAAGGCATGTTTGAACATAGGATTCCAGAGATGCTAAGGTTATCACATTAATTCATTGTTCCGTCTTAGCTGCCAACTGTTCTCTGCAAGGAGTGAAGGTGTCCTCAGGGATCTGATGCATGTGAAGTGCCTTCCAGCCAAGGAGGGTGGGACATGGCTGCTCCTTGGTTGTCCAAGGATAGTTTCTACAAAGTGATACAAGATGCGTCTTCCAAGAGGCAGAGTGTTCTCCTTCTGCAGCTTCTCTTCCCCAGCTGGTCCGGGAGGCCCAGGACAAAATCAGAGGCTGTGAAGCCAAGCATCTTACTGTTGCTAGCCTTATCCTAGTTCCCACCCAGGTTCCTCATTTGTGTCTTCATTTTCACTGTTAATGCCTTGTGACTGGTGGGTTTTGTTTTGGGGCTCCAATGTATAGTGACAGCAAAATATTAATCTCATTACCTAACAAAATAAGACTTGGGCCCTGCACACACTGGCCTTAAGTCTGCTGAAGTTGAACCCTTGCAACTTTTGCTTGCACCTCCTCCCTTGTTGAATTTCTCCAGCATCCTCTTTCTTCCTGTAAACAAGACACATGCCCTCATGGGACCAACTGGAAGCAGATATGATTTTAAGTGCTAATTGCCGTTGCCATGGGGTGAGGGGAAGTGCTCTTCTGTAAAACTCTGTGACCTCCTGGGTCTGGCGTGCGTTCGTGCTGCATGCTTTCTATAAAGGGAGAAAGTGCTCCCGCCTGCACTGTAAACTTAGGCTGTTGACACTTGCTGTGATGGGCAAAGTGCTATCACCAACACTATCACTGAGACAGTAGGGGAGACGGGGGCTGCTTCTCATGATTTGTTTTTAATTATATCACTTCACGATTTAGAACCGAATGACAAAAAATAAGAGTAAGTCTTACGTATCATGATAGGAGGAGCATGAAGATTAGGATGCAGACGTTTTACTGTACATGGAAATAAAACCCATGGTACTAAACCAGTGTAAGGGTGTAACTAAATTGATGCTTCAGATGACACACCTCAGTTATCTAATATAGCAACCCAAGACTGCTGCCTATGAGATAACAGTCTCATATGGAAGACAGTATCCAAAGCTTAGCCATACAGCCAGACCACTATGGCACTTCCCATCACAGGGCATCAGAATGTTATATTACTTATTTGTGCTATAGACGTCATGGCACTTCCCAAAAACAAAGATGGGTCCCTGCCCTAGAGATTTCAATGTAAGACAACACAAGAAGAGGAGATGACAACACAGGGGCAGGCAGGAGGATGAAAAGCATAAAAAGGCCATGCCTTTGCATGGCAGAGTCCTGCATGTACCTCATAAGTTATATCGCTTTGAGTTTTCCTAAAATAAACGTATCTAGGCTTGCAAACGAGTGGCCTCCTTCCAGGTGCCGTCTTGAGGCAGCCCTGCAAGTGGACCCTCTGCTCAGTTTCCCTCTTGGGTAACCCAATGGACTCCACTTCAGGCGCTTACTTAAAAAATACTCCTATGGGGGCCAGTTTATTACAACTACCTTGTACAAAGAGTCTATGACAAAAGTCCCAAACCATAGTCCGTATCACCCGTGTGCATATAGTCCTTGTTCTCACCATGGCCTAGTGTCTTCTGTCATGGTTAGGCTCCTTATACGTCCTCTTCCGTCACTCTGTCAGGACAGCAATCACCTCAGATCTTCTTTCTGGGGTGCTATCCCACTCTTCCCAATAGGAATGCCCAGTCTCTGTGCTAGGAGAATCCTTGCCAGGGGAGCATCACTCCCTCCCCCATGGCCCTCTTACTGGTCCTTGGGTGCAGCTCTTCAACAAGAAGGTGGCTATGGGTGAGCCCCTCTCCTGCTATCCCTTCCTTCAGTCCTCTGTGTTGCTTGGTTCTGGCTCTCCAGCTTGGAACCAGCAGGCATCTCCCTCTGCTGATCCTCCTGCCTTCAGCCTTCTCCAGCTCTGTGGCTTGGAGGCAGTAGCCAGTAGACCCCTCTTGCCACTCTCCTGCCTTCAGCCTTCTCCCAGGAACCACATTCTGTCTCTTGCAGCTCTCATCTCCTGCCCCGCTCCTGTCTGACTTCTGACTGACCTTTTATAGCCCCCAGGTGCTGTCTCACCCTCTTAACTGGCACAACTGGGAGCACATGGACTGGACCAGGAGAACTGAGCCCAGTTTCATTTAATGAGCCAGCTACGCTGTTACAAGGCTACAGTTTATAAGACTCCTTAAAGAAGTGACCTTTAGGAGAAAAGGATGTGATGAAGAGTGTGGTGTGGTGGAAGACCACATCATAAACAATTTCCATTGGAAAGCACTACAAAATAACCGTCTATTAACCTAGAATGTATAAACAGCCCTCAGTGCCTATGTCTATTCCCCACCACTCCCTTCTTGCCAGAAAACTGCTCAGCCAGTTCAAACCAGCTAATTAAAAAATCATCTGTACTCCAGCAGTTCATAAAGATTTGCAAAAGGGGAACAACGTATACAGAAACTTACTTCTGTAGCTGGCTTTGGCAATTGGTTTTACATTCCAACTAATCTTGGGTAAATAAATGACACCTAAACGTCTCGTTGATTTCTGAACTAACAACCCTCTTGCTCATCTTCTGTAACTAAGATTTTCTTTTGTTGAGCTCTGACACATTCAATGCTTTAGTAATTCCACATTGTCAGAAAGTCCCTCGAGCACTGGATACTGCAAATAAACCCAGGAGAAAGCTCCACCTGAAACAATAGCCTGAAATGTTGGAGCAGATGAATGGATGAGGCCCTGTCCTGGGTAACAGAATCATAGAATTGTAGGGCTGGAAGAGATGTTCAGAGGTCATTTAGTCCTCTCCTCACACTGAGGCAGGATCAAGCATAAAGAGTAGCCTGCTAAACACACATCCTTCTGGCCAGGTTAGAGGATATGAAGACGTTGCACATCTCTCTGACGGTAGAAAATAGTGAGTTCTGAGGCTAGGTTCCTGGAGTATCATGCGTAGATATATTCTCCTTTCCTTTAAACTGATGTAACTCCACTGACTTTGATTGAGGGCTAGTCTACACTGAACACATACATCGGCATAGCTACGTTTCTCAAAATCCATTCCCCCTCCCCCCTGAGAGACCTAGCTTTGCTATAGCATTTTAAGTGCAGACATAGCCTAAATTACTCCCAATTTACTCTGCTGTAAGTGAGAGGAAGAATTAGACCCAAACTCTTCTCACAGAATTATTTAAAAGGAGGAAGCATCTCCACTCTCATTCTATTCAAATATAGAAGGCAGTCAAAGAGGAACAACTGTCATGTAACAGGAGCTACTAACTTGACATTTCTCAGCAATTAGAATGGAGAGACCATTCTGGCATGCTGATCACGATTACCCCAAAGAGTCAGGTGGGGTGGGGGAATCCAGGCCTACCTTAAAGAGCAAGCAGTCCCCTTGGTGCTCAGCATAAATGGAGGTGAGCCGGTACTGGTTCTCAGTAGTAATGTCAATCTGGTATCCTGTCAGTGTGTAGCACACCTTGCGAAACTCCTGGATCTTGGTCTGGAAAACCTCTTTCAGCCGTTGGTTTTTCAGTTCTGCACTCTCCACTTGCTTCTTCAGCTCTAGGAAAGGGAGGAGAGGAAAAAATGGGTATCTTGGTATAAGCTACATTGGGACAAAATGGATCTTACATTGTAATTAGGTTGTTAGCCAAGCCAAGTGAGATGAAAGGAACAAGCAAGCAAGGTATGAGAATTCAGGAGCTGAGAGGCCCTCTCCCAGCTCAGGAAGGATGATATGGGGCTGAGATATGTACTTTAGGGTCATTAGAAAAAGTTAAACTGGGATCTGAGAGACAGACAGTTTTTCGTGGGGTGGGGTGGGAGTTCTTTGCTTGGTTTACCTTTTAGCAATGATCTACAAAAATTCAAAGATATACTCTCCCCTCCTCTGTTCTTATTTTCTTTACAGATCCCAAGACAACGGTTTATGTTTCTAAGAGGCAGGGCACTAGAAAAGCTGTTATTCTTTAGTCAGTTGCAGATACAACCGTACAGAAATGTGTCTGGAGGAAGCCAGTACACCTGACTTGACTGTACGTGCTTTGATCTCAAATTGTCAAACTGTCTAGCAATCCCTTAAGATTTGTGGAAGGGGGTTTTATTGTTACAAAATGCCTGATGAACACCATTGTCTCTTCCAGTTAGCTGCCTTAACTGGACTAGTCTCTGGAAAAGAGGCTCATAGGGGCTGTCTGCCACTCACCCATGTATTTTAATACTCCAAAGGGAGCTGCCAGCGCTGTGAATCCTTCAAGAGCATACATATCAGTTACCAAGAATCTTTCACCAAAGGTGCCTTCTGAGTAACTAAACCTCGATTTATCCCCCATTAATTGCAGAAATTGGCTTTACTTAAATATACACTGGAGACGCTTCCCAAGTCAGCCTGGTGTATCAACACTGCAGTCCAGGGTGAAGAAAATGCTCATGCTTTTTAACAATAAACCAACAGACTCATTCAAAAATCTCCTGCCTTCTCTTTGACATTGATGTTCCCAAGTCACGGGCTGGGAAGGGCCAAGGTGTACCTGAGGTTCACCTGAACCTCAGATCATCTGCAGACACCTCGTCGGGCTTCAGCATCCCCTTATATTCTACAGTGTTTCATTAAAGCATCTCAGGTGGGCCGAAAGGGTCTACATTAGGACACCTCAGGAAAGTTAAGACAAACTAACATTTAAAGTGGATTAGTTAAACTGCATTAAATCCCTGTATGGACACACTTATTCCAAATTAAAATGGCCTTAATTCAGTCTAGTTTAATTCATCTTAATTTAGAAGTCAATTAAGCTAAAGCAAAGCAAGGGCTGATATACACCGAAAACTTACATCAGCATAGCTTTGTCTCTCAGGGGTGTGGATTTTTCACCTCCCTGAGAGACGTAGGTATGCCGACTTAGCCCCTGGTATAGACAGTGCTAGGTAGATGGAAGAATTCTTCTGTCGACCTAACTCATGCCTCTCAGGGAGGTGGATTAACTATAGCAATGGGAAAACCCCTCCTGTTGCTGTCGTGAGCGTCACTGTAGCATTTTACGTGTAGACATAGCCTAAGGCCACTTTACTTCAGAGGGCATCCACACAGGATATAATGTGCTTACACTAATGCATTTTAATGTCACACTTTTTGTTACTTTGTCTTAACTTTCCTGCATGTCCCCATGTAGACAAGCCCTCAGACTCCACGTTATTTAATGTGTGCCCCAACCCTACTTCAAATGTCCAGGAGGGACATTTATTGTGAAAACTTATTCACTGAGGCACTGCTATAAAAGAAAACTACTGATCACAGGAGGGAGATAAAGCAAGTGAAGTACTACAAAACCCTGTTCACAAGCACAAGAGGCCCTCTTGCTGATACATTGCACCCGCTCGTGAACTTGAGAAGTCGGTGCATCTCTGACCACCCACTCTTCCCTTTCTTCCACATTCATCACTGTACGACATAAATCAGTCCTTCATGGGATTGTTATTCTGCAGCTACAACCCTTCCCATCATCTACGTTGCTTCTGGCCCCTTGATTAATGGAGTAATCAGCCTCTGAAATCAAGAGGTTAATTGGCAGCTCTGACCTCAATATTCTCCCAGTCTTCATTCAGCTCTGCATTCCGAAGACAGAACTGTTAAGGATAAAATCCTACATATGAAAGTAAAAATTCACTGACCACACTTCAGTGGTCATATTTCACCATTGTCAGAGATGGCATTGGCTTTAATATATCTCAGATATCCGACGTGGAGAAAATTAAAAATTTCTAATAAACACAGGACAGCCTTGGAGAAGTAAATATGCCTCTTTCCTGCAGATCTTAAAGTATGCCTTAGCTGAATTTTATAAACTCAGGAGGTGGACAGGGCTCTAATTCATGAACTAGATAAATGGCTCTGTACACAACTGAGGTCTCTTGCTACTCACTGATATAATGAACAGTTAGGGTCTTGGTCCCTTTTTGTTCTTTAAACTAATGTCTCATCATGGTCATTATGCATGTGCCGTGTGCCCACTGGACTGCAGCCCTGCAAGCAGCACACCTTATGGAAGAAGACTCCTTAGCGCAGAACTTGTGATCAGGAGTCTTGAGTGGGGTAGTCTTCAGAGACCATTTCTCTGCTGCCTCTGAGATTAAAACAATGGAAGCATTTTACATAATATGTCCAGTCTCATACACAGCAAGACTTGAGCTAGGTAGGTACAGCTCAGGTTTAACCGAAATACAGTAAAAGCCTTACATTTCTAGAGGGCAGTCTCCTTTTCTCCCCCGCTCTAACCCTGCCTGTCAGGCCCCCCCCGCTGCTGTTCTTCCCAGTCTTGTTATGCTTTTAGGCTTCTTCATTAGTTTTGGCTTATTATCACATCTAAGGCCCCTGCCAAAGGGCTTTGTCTACAATAGGAAAATGACACATTGCTGATAACAGGTGTTAGCAATTGATACAGCGACTGAATGTGGTTTAGCTGCAAGTGTAGACAAAGACAAAATGTGTTCAGCACTGCTTCAGAAACTGGGGTTAAAACCGGTTTGCCTTTTTCTACACTTGCAGCTAAATCACATTCGGCATCAGTTCAGCTGAGTCCGCAGCTGCTAACGAATGTCAGCAATGACTGGCTTTCCAAAGTCGTGCCTCTCGCTTGGGTGATTCCCAAATTCATTCAGGATTGTGTTCAGTGCAGTGTCTAAACACTTTCAGTTCTGGTTTTCCTCTCCCACCTTTGCATTTTATATTAATAAAAATATTTGTTTGAAGGGTTGTCCCAAAGGGGCTCCCAACCCACATTTGCAATAGCTCCACCCTCCAGGTGATTCTCTGTTGGTAAAAGCCTTCCTTTTGGAAGGACGATACAGTGGTTAGAGTGCTAGCCTGTGAGTTGGGAGACCCAAGTTCAATTTTCTGCTCTGCCACAAACTTCTTTTGTGACCCTGGGCAAGTCACTTAGCCTCTCTATGCCTTGGTTCCCCATCACTAAAATGGGGATAACAGCACTTCCCTTCCTCACCAGGGTGCTGTGAAGAGAAACACATTAAATTAATTAAACCTTCTGAGGTGCTACAAGTAACGAGAGCCATATATGCACCTAGAACAGATCACTGAGACTAAGCTGTCTGGGGCAAGGCCTGGCAAAACTGCTTTAAACCACAATTGGTACACGGTTCAAGAGACACTTCAAGAGAGGAGGATGCATTCGGGGCAGAGTGGAGGTGTATTAGTAGAACAGGATTCAGATGACAGCATTACCGCTGCCACCCACTCTATCCACCACCGACAAGAACAGTGAATGGCTTGATTCTCTAGTGTTCCTTCACAACTTTTGGAGAATTACATTTAATTATATCTTTAAAAGACAGCGTTTGAAAACTCAAACTCCTATGTTTGGAGCACTCATTACAGTCACTGTGTTTGACTGCTGTATTTTTGCATGAAGTGGCCAGGAGGCGTTGCAGGTGTGCTCTGCAGAACTCTTGAATGGAGATGGCACATTGGGTAGATGCACTCCATGTCCCAGAGAGGGGACAACAGGCCATCCTGTGCAGAAGTGCTCTGGGACAACAAGATAGCAAGAACACAAGGAAGGATATTTGATAGGACTAAGCCTTGCTTCTTTCTTCATTCAGGCACCACAATCACGGTTTATTTTGGTTGGAGAAGACTAAGAGGAGGGAGGAAGAGCAGAGAGCGTGAGAATGAGTTATAAAATTATACTGCCGGGAGCGCTTTGCATTCAGGGCAAACTCCTGGACAAAATCCAGCCTATATTGAAGAGAGCCACGGAAAGAAACCCCTCTATGAAAAATCACATTCATTTGTTAAGAAATCAATAGCTCCGAATTATTAACTTCCTCTTAATAATAATACCTCCTCTTCAAACTTCTTGTATTTTCAAACACTCACATCAACTTTAATGAATAATTCACATTATTTTGGATAGATAAATAAATTATGGAGTGGGTGTTTTTTGTCTTTCATATTGAAAATGTCACTGCTTTTTATTCTATTGCTTTTAGTGCTCACAAAGTTTGAAAATGAGCCACAGATTCAACATGGAAATATGTAGGCTCTGGCTTTAGACCCAAATTAGAGATGCTCAGATAGGTCAGTCCCCAGTCATTGGGGGTGGATTAATGACGTCGACGGAAGAGCTCTCTCCCGTCGGCATGGAGCGGCTACAGCTCTCTGCTGTAGACGTGGTCTGAGGCTCTGCTGTGGAGCTGCCTATAGACCCCACCCTAAAGAGCACACAGGTATCCTGGAAACTGGAGAACAGTAAGAAAGGCACCAGAGCAGATCTAAACAGCTGCTTAGAAATGCCTGAGCTCCACACACTAACTCTGGTTAAGGTTACACTGCTCTGTTTCTGAGTGTATGGGGTCACTCATCTAACAGGCTAACTGCAAAATGTATCTCCCTCAACACCATAACCCTCCCTCTCTCTAGGCCAGGGGTAGGCAAACTACAGCCCGCGGGCCGCATCCAGCCTGTCAGACCTTTTAATCCAGCCCTCGAGCTCCTGTGGGGGAGCGGTGTTGGGGGCTTGCCCCAGTCTGTGCCTGCCGCGGCTCCCAGAAGCAGCGGCATGTTGCCCCTCCGGCTCCTACACATAGGGGCAGCCACAGGGCTCCACACACTGCCCCCGTCCCAAGCGTTGGCTTTGCAGCTCTCATTGTCTGGGAAGTGCGGCCAATGGAAGCTGCAGGGGCGGCGCCTGCGGACGAGGCAGCACACAGAGCAGCCTGGCTGGCGCCACGCCTCCGCATAGGAGCCGGAGCGGAGATATGCCGCTGCTTCTGGGAGCTGCTTGAGGTTAAGTGAAGCCCAGAGCCTGCACCCCGACCTCCTCCCATGCCCCAACCCCCTGCCCCAGCCCTGATCCCCCTCCCGCCCTCCGAACCCCTCGGTCCCAGCCCGGAGCACCCTCCTGCACCCCAAACCCCTCATCCCCAGCCCCACCCTGGAACCTGCACCTCCTTCCCACAGCTCGTACCCCCTCCCACACCCTAACCCTGTACCTCAGCCCAGAGCCCCCTCCCATACTCAGAACCCCTCTGCTCCACCCCCAGCCCCTTCCTGCACCCCAAACCCCTCATCCCTGGCCCCACCCCAGAGTCCTCACCCCCTCCTGCACCCCATCCCTCAATTTTGTGAGCATTCATGCCCTGCCATACAATTTCCATACCCAGATGTGGCCCTCAGACCAAAAAGTTTGCCCACCCCTGCGCTAGGCCATTAAACCACTCCATTTGCAAGATTGCCTTAAGAACGTGTTGCTAATGTCACTATGGGTGATGCTTAGTTCCTACCAATCCTATTCTGTGTTAAACAAGGACTAGTTAGTTTCATATTTCTAGAAATAGAGAAGTGGAAGTCAGCACCATCTCAGTTTCACGGGGTCTGGGATCAGATGCGGAGGCACTACTCTCGTGGCTCCAAGAAGCAAGACTCTACCAGCCTATTCCTCTAACACTTACCCAGGCTGCCTCTATGCATTTCCATAATAACCTACTGAGTTTGCAAAGCTGCTGCTGAGTTACTCCAATATTCCTCTCTAACTCCTATCTACCTACACTCTGCCACCCCCTTGTGCTGCCCCGTGTACCTGGAACCCTTAGAATCATTCCCCTTGTTTAAACCTTGGGCTGAAACCTTTGTCAGCTTTAGTTTATGATGGACACGCTCGGTAAAGAGTTTGTGATACCGTGTGAAGGACACCATATAAAAAATGAATTGCACTGTATTAAATAAAGGCTAATAGGAGAGGAGCAGAGTATTTTCTGACCTAGGCAAGTTTATGATCACCTCTCTCTAGAAATAAAATTTGCTAGATTTTATGGGACTGTTTGTACACAGGGGTGGGGCGAAGTAGGAGGGGAAGAACATGCAATCTGAATGGCATAGCAGTTCCATACCAGGCTTCTATCTCTCTACGACTGCATGGTCTAGTGGATTTGATTTAGGCTTTGGAAACTTGCAATTTGTAACATTACAACCATGAATTATAACTTTTCTTAGAGGTAAAAAAAAGTTTTAAACTAAACAGACGGCACTGGTTGCTTGCTTCCACTAGAGCAGCTATCAAGTCCTAAATGGTATTTATTTTATCCGTCAACATTAGCTTATTTTTAAATTGCATAGACTATATGGCTCAGCCTCCACCTCCCTTTGTGTACTGCCCCCACAATCTCCATCCACAACCAAGCCCTTCACATAACTTAAGGAAGAATTTTCAAAGATAGCTTTATTAACTATATACTTCAGACTATATACTATATCACTATATCCTTTATTAACTAAGTATCTCTACTGTCATGGGTTGCCTGAATTCTGACTCTAAGGTGTCACAGAATCATAGAATCATAGAATAAGAGAGTTGGAAGGGACCTCTGGAGGCCATCTAGTCCAACCCCCTGCTCAGAGCAGGACCAGTCCCAACTAAATCATCCCAGCCAGGGCTTTGTCAAGCCTGACCTTAAAAACTTCTAAGGAAGGGGATTCCACCACCTCCCTAGGTAACGCATTCCAGTGTTTCACCACCCTCCTAGTGAAAAAGTTTTTCCTAATATCCAACCTAAACCTCCCCCATTGCAACTTGAGACCGTTACTCCTTGTCCTGTCATCTGCTATCACTGAGAATAGTCTAGAACCATCCTCTTTGGATCCACCTTTCAGGCAGTTAAAAGCAGCTATCAAATCCCCCCTCATTCTTCTCTTCCGTAGACTAAACAGTCCCAGTTCCCTCAGCCTCTCCTCATAACTCATGTGTTCCAGTCCCCTAATCATTTTTGTTGCCCTTCGCTGGACTCTCTCCAATTTCTCCACATCCTTCTTGTAGTGGGGGGCCCAAAACTGGACACTGTACTCCAGATGAGGCCTCACCAATGTCGAATAGAGGGGAACAATCACGTCCCTCGATCTGCTGGCAATGCCCCTACTTATACACCCCAAAATGCCATTGGCCTTCTTGGCAACAAGGGCTCACTGTGTCCAATGATTGTGTGTGTGTTTTCCCTACCAATATACATGAGGACTTCAAACTCCATTTCCAGTTGCAGAGATCAGAGAGGTTTAAAGACCCTTTGCATATGGAGTTCTACCCATGCAGAAGAATTACACCTGCTCCAATGGCTACTGCCAGGGTTCTGAGGGTCGTGATCACCCTGCCCTACTTTTTCGTGGTCAGGAAAAAGCTGAGGACCAGTAGGCTACTGCGGTCAGCACAGAGAAGGGAGGCTGCTCAGCTTGTCAGCCAATTCATGAAGCTCTGGGAGTGGGAGCAGATTCAGGCCGAACCTCCCCTCTCAAATTAATACTGCGCTGACATGGCTCCATATAGCAGGTATGGAGGAGTCATCAGGCTACTGAGCTTTGCAGGAGTTAAGCAATAGTGGGGGGGGGGGGGCAGCACTTCTCCCCCCCTTCCAGTTGCCAGGGGGAGTGTCACTGCAAGCTCCTGGACTGTGCAGCGTACACATTGTCCCTGCAAAGTCTAATGTATGAAGTCTCTGCTTCCCCTGGTAGCTGCTGCATGTTCCACAATACTCTAGAATCACTTTCATCCCATCCTGCTCTTCAAGGCCCTACAGAACCTTGCCGCACCCTTCATCTCTATTCCCTTTTTCTCTGGCTCCCTCACATGGACCCTGGGTTCTGCTTCCATCTTCTTGCCTTGCTGCTCCCTTTGTTTTTCTTCTGATTTTCCAGCATGGATTGAGAGGGCATTTCATGCACAGGAGACAGAAAAAACCCAGCATCTACCTCTCTTCCAACCCACCAGGCAACAGTTTCCTAAACACAAACCTCACCTCTACAGTAATTAATATACTAAAATTGTGTCTATGTGCACATGCACACTTCAGACACAGGAGGGTATGAAATGGTAGAAATGTTTTATAAGCAAGAGGTTACGATTATCACACTAGGCATAAGTGTGAATCAGGGAATGAGTTATGCAGGTCACCCTGAGCAAGTCACAATACAACCTTTTTAGCCATCCCCCAGTCAGCAAATATTGAGCGCGTATCACATACATTACAGACCATCTATGTCAGAGAATAAGACAGATTTTTTTTTTTTAAATGATTGCAACTAGTTCTTGGGCTACAGTCCCAGATAATATGAATAGAGAGCATGGAGGAGGAATTCTACATTTGGGTGGAGAAGGGGAAAAACATGTCTTCAGTCAGCTATTTTACAGAAAAAGCAGTGGTTTTGATGTTGTGGGGACCACACACACACACACACACACAGTAATTACATGTGTTACATTGCAGAACCACTAGATATTATCACAGGCCTTTGACTGCCTCCCCTGCACTCTACCCACTAACTCATTTCCACTGGGACACGACTATTATTGTTACTGTCACCAACATTTAAAGCCTCTGATGTGCATCAAACAGCGGCTATTTCAACAGATAAACTGCACCTGAAATATTTGTTTCTTCTCTCCTCCAAAATGAGGAATTTCCCACAGGGATTACACACTCATCCAAGCTGCAGGGTGGACAACAGCCAATCCTGCACCCGAGGCATGTTTAAAGTTCACTGCTTCATCACTTATCAGGGCTAGAGACGGGAGCTTTATGCCATTGGAAAGGAGCAATTTCTAGCTTCCCACAGGAACAAAGAACTTTTACTTTTATGCCAGAAAGTTCCCCAGATACTGGACATTAAAATTCTGACATTGCTATTTACGGAAAGGCTATTTTAGATCATTTGATAGGTTTCTAAATTGTGTATGTTATAACGTCTCCCTTTCTCTCAATAACCCCTCCTTCCCCCTGGTCTTTATGGTTGGACGCTATGATACTAAAGTAGCTTGTCTGTATATGCAGAGGGATATAAAAATAGTACCAAACCCAAACATTTAAAATGCTCTAACTCCAGAAATCTAAAACAGCTTTCCTGGAAAATATGTGGCATATACAGAACACATGATGGGGTGGGGTAGAATAAAGGTGTTATTGGCTCTCACTTGGGACGCAATGAGCAAAAACTCAGGTTGATAAAAACTTTTAACCCCAACCTCACCCGGTATATTTGTTATTTTAGAACATAAGAACTGCCATACTGGGTCAGGCCAATGGTCCATTTAGCCCAGTATCCTGTCTTCTGACAGCGGCCAATGCCAGATTCCTAAGGGAATGAACAGAACAGGGCAATTATCAAGTGATCCATCCCGTCATCCAGAACCAGCATCCGGCAGCCAGAGGCTTAGGGGTTCTCTACGCTTTGTGACGGGGCAAGGCCAGATGGCTATAGTAAAGTAATGGGAGATAGATATATTAGCCACAGGCTAAACAAATCCCTGTTACCAGAATAAGCAAATGGCAGAGGCTCCAGGTCAATTAAGACCTGGGGCCAATTAAGATATTTCCAGAAGGCAGGGAGAATGCAAGGTTGATTGGGACAGCTGAAGCCAATCAGGGGCTGGCTGAAACTAGTTAAAAGCCTCCCAGTTAGTCAGGTGGGTGCGCATGTCAGGAGCTGTAGGAGGAAGTTGTGCGGTTGGAGAGACTGAGCAGTACACACCACATCAGGCACAAGGAAGGAAGCCCTGAGGTAAGGGTGAAGTGGATCTTGAGGAAGTGGGGGCTGCTGTGGGGAAGTAGCCCAGGGAATTGTACACATAGCTGATGCTATTAGGGTCCCTAGGCTGGAGCCTGGAGTAGGGGGTGGGCCCAGGCCCGCCCACCCCTCTTTACCCCCCTGATTAATCACGGAGACTGGGAGACAACAGAGACTGCGCAAGGGAGGATAGCTTCTCCTCACCACCCTTGCTGGCTTTATGATGAAAATGGCTCGATAGGCTGTGACCCTTGCCTCTAGAGAGCTACGTGGAGGGCTACAGTGAGCCTCTGAGGCTAGCGTAATCTGCCAGGAAAAGCGGGACCCACGGAGACAAGGACAGAGCTTTGTCATAGCTTACAGCACTGCAGTGGCGTAGCTGCACTGCTGTAGTGCTTAGTGAAGACGCTACCTTTGTCAATGAGAGCGCTTCTCCCTTTGGCACAGGTACTCCAGCTCCCGTCAACATAGCACTGTCTACACTGAGGTCGGTATAAGTATATTGCTACAGAGTGTGGATTTTCCATAACTCTAAATCTTCTTTGACCCTAGTTATTTCTTTGGCCTTCACAACATCCCCTGGCAACAAGTTCCACAGGTTGACTGTGTGTTGTGTGAAGAAGTACTTTCTTATGTTTGTTATAAACCTGTTGCCTATTAATTTCTTTGGGTTTTAAGCCTGGTTCTTGTGTTATGTGAAGAGGTAAATAACACTTCCTTAGTCACTTTCTTCACACCATTCGTGATTGTATAGATGTTGATCATATCCTCCCTTAGTTGTCTTTTTTCAAAGTTGAACAGTCTTTTTAATCTCTCCTCATGTGGAAGTTGTTCCATACCCTTCATCATTTTTGTTGTCCTTCTCTGCACCTTTTCCATTTCTAATATATATTTTTGAGAAGGGGCGACCAGAACTGCAGGCAGTATTCAAGGTACCATGGATTTATACAGTGGCATCATGATATTTACTGTCTTATTATCTATCCCTTTCCTTATGGTTCCTAATATCCTGGTAGCTTTTTTGACAGCTGCTGTTATTACGATTATGTTTTCCAATATATATTGCTTTGCATTTATCAACACTGAATTTCACCTGCCATTTTGTTGCCCAGTCACCCAGATCTGTGATATCCCTTTGTAACTCTTCACAGTCTACTCTGGATTTAACTATCTCGAGTAATTTTGTATCAGCCACAAATTTTGCCACCTGTTAACCCATTTTTCCAGATCATTTATGAATATATTGAACAGCACTGGTCTCAGTACAAATCCCTGGAGGACCCAGCTATTACTACTCCGCAGTCTGAAAACTGATCATTTATTCCTATCCTTTGTTTCCTGTCTTTTAACCAATTACTAATTCTTGAGAGGATCTTCCCTCTTATCCCATGGCTGCTTACTTTGCTTAAGAGCCTTCCATGAGGGACCTTGTCAAAGGCTTTCTGAAAGTCCAAGTACACTATATCCACTGTGTTGCCCTTGTCCACATGTTTGTTGACCTGCTCAAAGAATTCTAATAGATTGGAGAGGCATTATTTCTCTTTACAAAAGCCATGTTCATGGAATCATAGAAGATTAGGGTTGGAAGAGACCTCAGGAGGTCATCTAGTCCAACCCCCTGCTCAAAGCAGGACCAACCCCAACTAAATCATCCCAGTCAGAGCTTTGTAAAGCCAAGCCTTAAAAACCTCTATGGATGGAGATTCTACCACCTACCTAGGTAACCCATTCCAGTGCTTCACCACCTTCCCAGTTAAATAGTTTTTCCTAATATCCAAACTAGACTTCCCCCAACTTTTCCCCAACAAATTGTGTTCATCTATGTGTTTGATCATTCTGTTCTTTACTACAGTTTCAACCAATTTACCTGGTACTGAAGTTATACTTATTGGCCTGTAATTCCCAGGATGGTCTCTGGAGTCTTTTTTTTAAAATTGATGTCACATTAGCTATCCTCCAGTCATCTGGTACTGAAGCTGATTTAAGGAATAGGTTACATACCACAGTTACTAGTTCTGCAGGTTCACATTTGAATTCCTTCAGAACTCTTGGGTGAATACCATATGGTCCTGGTTACTTATTAGAGTCTAATTTATAAATCTGTTCCAAAACCTTCTCTCTATTAACACCTCAATCTGGGACACTTCCTCAGATTTGTCACCTCAAAAGCATGGCTCAGGTGTGGAAATCTCCCTCGCATCCTCTGCAGTGAAGACTGATGCAAAGAATCCATTTAGCTTCTCCACAATGACTTTCGTCTTCCTTGCGTGCTCCTTTAGCCCCTTAATTGTCCAGTGGCCCCACTGATTGTTTGTCAGGCTTCCTGTTTCTTAATTTTTTTTGCTGTTAGTCTTTTGCTAGTTGCTCTTCAATTTTTTTGCCTGCCTACTTATTCTTTTACACTTGACTTGCCAGAATTTATGCTCCTATTTTCCTCAGTAAAATTAATATTTTGAAGACATACACAAGTGTGCTACACTATACATTAGACTAATCCCCCTTCTGACCCCTGATGGACTTTATGTATTGTTACGAGTTCTAGCACTCATTTCCCAGAGCCAGTACAGCTCCCTCCACTCCCCAGGTAAGCCAGCTTTACCAAAAGGTCAGACTGGCATTTCGTTTGTATTCATGCCCCCAGACTAATGGAACTGCTTCTGCTGTGAGCAGCAAGGAGGCAAGCCAGTGGTTCCTAGAAGATCGAGAGGAAAAAAATGCAAAGCATTTTACCCTCCCAGCAGGAAACAAATACCACTGCCAACTCTTTTTTGTTTGTTTTATTTTTAAACAGAGATTCTCACATTTTGAACTTTTCAGCGAGAAGGTGCAACCTCCATTAGATCCCTCTATTTATATTTAACTCCTTGATGATATTTAAAAGTAGTGACACCACCTCAAACACATTTCACACCAAGGAAGCACTGCCTCTTTACACCAAACAGTTCAACCTCCCCCCAGCCCCGCCTTTGTTCCTCTTGCTCTAGTAAGGGGTCCATCTGCTAATTAACTACACTAAACATTTCCTTTGTGCACACTTTAAAATGCCCTTGCCCTCTTCTCTCAAGCTCAAAGAAAAGCAGGTCCTGACCCATTTTATTGGTCCATTTTTCATATTCTACTTTACTTCCTGGAGTCCACTTTATGAAAACAATTCTTTATAGATAATACTGCTGAGGATGAACAAAATGATGGTTCACCATGGAGCAGCAAAGCAGCAACAGGGGAAAATCCTTTCAAATCGCAAAACTGCAGCAATGTGACAAAAATGTAAGGGTGAACCATCATGTTTTCCCCAGAGGTTTACAAGATGCTTGGTAACAGAGCCATCATCTGGATAGCGAGACTTTCAATCATATTATCGTGCCTTTGAATCTTGTATTTCCATCACATGATCCTGAAGTGTTAATGTTAATGTGAAGGGCTATTCCCATAACTACACACTGCACTAATTCTGCTTCCCTTAGTAATGTAGAACTGAAGTCTCCTCAGATCCTGCAACAACTGTCCCAAGACCAGCAGTAGGAACCAAACTAATTGCTAGGCTGGGAGATAAGGTAGCATCATGCTCAGCCCAAAAGCGGAGTCTCATTTTCAGACTTTTGAATTATTCATCACATGCTAACTTTCAAACTATTTCAGTTTTAAATGTTTAAATATTTAATAATTGGGCATTAAATATTAATATAATTTTATTAGAAATGTTGGAAGTTGGGCACTAGGGCTCTAATTATTAAGTTTATCATTGGCAACTGATTGGCTAGGCAGAGTGGCTTTCTAGTTTATTAAAGAGAGAGAGAGAGAGAGAGAAATAAAAACCAAATACTCAAAGAACTCTAATTCAATATCACATAATGATCCCCTCTAACTGGGCCATTCACACTTTCCAAAAACCCTCTCCTTCTTACAAAAGAATGGAAGAAACTTATGTAGTTGCAACAGGTTGAAAAGTCTCTATCCTTCAGTTTAAAGGGTCTGTGTGTCTGATCTAGATATCTCATACAGAGATCAGTCTCAGTTTAAAGACAGCTGAGAAGACTTTGTCCACCAGAAGAACACCCCCCCCCCCATCCCAATGGCCTGTGATAGAATTAAGGGAACATATTACACCTGATTTGCAATAGAAACAAAGAAGAAGCAGATTCTTCCCTTTCTCCTAATATAGTGTTCAGATGAGACAAAACTGGACACAAGAGCAGTACATACTGCTGTCTGTTTCCTCGCCAGCAGCTTCTGCCTTCTATTTTCCTTAAACAGATTACACAGTTATTTAACCAAGATCCATGCAGAGGGAGAGCCCATCTTCCTGTCTCTCTATATTATGAGCACACAATCCCTACTGCGCTGGAAATTGTATGGTTTACACAAAGATGACACGTAAGCCCTGGAATTATATGCAAATGAACAGATCCGTTCTTCACATCTTACGATTACAATTCTGACTCTCAAACAACCGCATTGGGTAATTTCTGCACCGGCTTTCAAACAAGGGGCACCTCTGTGTTATTAACATCTCATTCTGGCAAGCAGTTTGTCACCTTTCACAAAAATGATCTGAAAAGACACCAGCAATTATCCCCAACGAGATTATTGGGTGACTATGTCCCAGCACAACAGCTGGAGGCTAAAGTGACATAATATTCGCTGGGAAAACTCCCTTCCCAAGTTAAGAGAACATGGAACAAATTAAAGCAAAAATGAACTGAAATGCAAACAAATGCAAAACAAAAGAAATAATGAAGCTTGTTCTTTTGGCCTTGATCACCTCTGTAATTTCACCAGAAATATGTCTTTAGTAGGAAACCTGACTCTCCTGTACTCCAAAACCTCAAGAACAAAACCTTGAGGAGGAGCCCTTGCTGACTGAAGAGTTTTGTGGTTGCTGAACCAGCGAGTTCTTTCTACCAGCTTACAGGGAGACCAGTCTTGAAAAATTCTTTTTGGTACTGTGTCTTGGATGCAGACCTCTTCTGAACTAACACCCCAAAACCCATATTCAGAAATCTCTGCTGAGGGACCCAGAGTAACACAAGAAAATCCTGACCAGCTGTTTGTGTTGATAGGAAAAGTGGATGGGAGAAAGAACCGACACTGAAATCTTCCGGTGCATTTCTCCACTTCTAAGAAGTTTAATCTCCTACAGAATGTGTGAACACATGAAGACTATGCATAGGCGCCGACTCCATAAGAGCTCCAGGGCTGGAGCACCCATGGAAAAAAATTAGTGGGTGCTTAGCACCCGCTGGCAGCCAGCTCCCCCTCCCTCCCAGCACCTCCTGCCCACCATGGATCAGCTGTTCCGCAGCATGCAGGAGGCACTGGGAAGGAGGGAGGGAGAAACCAGGACAGGAAGCGCTTGGGGAGGGGATGGAACTGGGTGGAAAGAGACGGGGCAGGGGTGAGGCCTTGGGGGAAGGGGTAGAGTGGGAGCGGAGCCTGGGGCAAAGTGGGGATGGGGGCTTGGGTGAAAGGGTGGAGTGGGGACAGGGCCTGGGGTTGAGCACTATGCCCAGTTTTGCACGCTTCCAACCCAGGAAATATCTGTACAGTGCATACTAGTTAAAATGGAGCCATTCATAATATTTGTTTCTTCTTTTAAAAGGTTGCTGGATGTCATGTCACTGCAATGCATTTCATACAGCTCCTTTTGTGAGCATAGGACACCGATGCAAATACTTAGCAGGATACAGACAGATGAAAAAAAGGGCATGACAGGAGAAGAGGATGTTGGAAACAGCTTACAGAGATAGGCAGTGGGAAATTTAGAATATGTGAGAGTGCGCGACCCCCCTTTACAAATTAAAAACACTTTTTTACATATTTAACACCATTATAAATGCTGGAGACAAAGCGGGGTTTGGGGTAGGGGCTGACAGCTTGCAGCCCCTCATGTAATAACCTTGCGACCCCCTCAGGGGTCCCGATACCCAGTTTGAGAACCCCTGGTCTAAGGGGTCTGCGAAGATTGTTTTTAACATAAAACAGTGTTTTCAGCCTGGGGGTCTGGAGACTATGTCTAAGATTTCCAAAGGAGTCCACACCTCCATCTGAAATTTTTTTAGGAGTCCACAAATTAAAGGCTGAAAACCACTGATCTAGGTTAAGCGTTTAGGGTATGTGTACATAGCAAAAGCTGCACACGGACTAATCTAGTTGGACTCCAGAATCCAGCTGGCCTGGGTGACACAGCAATGAATGCAGTGCTGTGTGGTGTTCGGCACAAGTCATACAATCCCAGCATGGACCCTGGTACATACTTGGCTAGCCAGTCTGTTCTGAAGCCCACACTGCACTATCTTCCCTGCTACAGTTACCCGTGGTCGCTGGATTTTAGCCAACTCAGGTAAGCTAGCCCGTGCCCAGCTTTTGCTGTGCAGTCATACCCTCTCTCAAAGAGCAAAACGTGAAATATTTTAAGGTTGGTACTAATTCCAGGTGGGGTCAAGCTGGGAAGGGGGAAGAGGATGAGATCAGACCTCTGTGTGTTCAAACTAGCTCTGACAAAAACCCCGTGCCATGGAAGACCCTATGTATTTGCAGCCAAGGAGGGCAGTATGGGCAGATCTAGTAGGACAGGTCAGCTTCCTTCAACCACTTCAAGAAAGAAACACTGTCATGGCCTGCGGGGCTTTTGCCACAGTGAAAAAAATGTACAGACTTGGGGGTTCAGGTTATACTACAGAAAGCTCTGCATCTCTGACTTAGTTGTAAAGGTGCTGAAAGGCACTAGGTAAAGGGGTCTCTACAGCCTGATAATTTAACTAGAGGTTTTGGCTTAATTTTCACTGAAAATAAAAGTCGCTTCGAGAGGGGGAGCTGGGTGCAGGGAGAAGAGCGGGAACACATTGTAAATGAAAAGCGCATTTACTAGGGTTTTTTTGATGTGCTTAAAAATTCCACTGAGGTCACCATTCTGGAGAGATGACAAACTCCTGGGATAAAGGCTGGGAAATCCTGGTAGTCATGCCACATTTAGCAAGTCAAAGATATGTTTGTATAAGGCTGTACAGGGCTAAATCCATTTTACATGCTGTATGTATTATTAATTTCTGACAGTGGGCTTAGAAAAACCTAATTCCCTGGAATATGAGCTCCCTTTGAGCAGAGGGAAGCCTTTTCAAAACTCATCTTTTATTGACTGAGTCATTTTTGAGTCAATCTGTCTGCTTTCGGCAAGACAAGAGTTTTAAATCTTCTCTCTCTTTTCCTCCCCTCCTTTTTGAGTCATGGCAAGTCTATTAAAACCTGCTAATGTATGCAGCAAGTCTTCCGATTTGAAATGTAATGAATTCCTCAGATAGTGGCAGATTAGGGGGAGAAGACTGTAGAAACAGCTGGAGATGCCAAAAAAAAAAAAGAAAGAAAGAAAAGAGAAAAGAAAGAACTCTCCATATAAAGAGGATGTGGGGGTATGGGGAGGAAGGGGGGGAGGGGGGCGAAGAGAGAATTCTTAACCCTTTTCATGCTAGAAGAAAATCCTTAAGATCCATTAATGGAATCAGTTAAAAAAGCAGAACTATAAGTGGCAGGGAATCTTCAGGCTTGCCTGGGGCTGAATGAGACAAAGAATAAATGAATCGTTGCTCCTACTCTCTCAGAAGGCTAGGAATTTCCCTAAGTGAAATGAATAACTTAAAGGAAATTAGCTCCATGCATATAAATATGCCACTGTATCCCAAACTCTTGACCAGGGTTTCCCTTGCCAAATGTCCTGAAACAGCTAGTTTGGCTGTTATGTAACAACACACAAGGTCCCATGTGGAACTTTTTTCCCCCTCTTTCTTTTCTTTGGTTGGTTGGTTCCAGCTGCAATGTCTCCCAGATGAGCTTGTGTTAGGAGCAAAAATAAGCATTTTTGCACACATCATAAATCATTTAAATACATAAAAAAGATACTTACATTGTGCTTTTCATCTTTGAAGTGCTGGACAAACAATTATACCATTCAAAAATCTGAGGTAAGTACTATCCCCATTTTACAGACAGGGAAACTGAGGAAGACAAATAAAATGTGTGGCTTAATTCTACGGCATTAATTAAGTTGGGCTAACTCAGGAACTCCTGTCTTCACGGACCTGTGCTCATATTATGACAACACGTCTCTCTCTGCTTACTGGTAAAACTCATACCTTGGCCCTGGAATTTGACAACTTTAAAACCACATCTAAAGCAGAATTCTAAAGCAGCAAAACCTTGGAGATAAGCAAACACAATAGAGATAGTTTGACGGAGCACAAGCAACCCAGTTGATTACAATTAAACTTACGCTCAGCATAATTCAGATGCAAATGAGTAATATGGGGCCTACAGAACTGGATAGTATCGATGTAACATCCCTTTGCTAATGACGAGTGATGGAATTTGGTAACAATGGAGAAATCCCAAACAGCAGATGCAGAATCATTCAATGTACCATCTCAAATCTCTTAACACACAGAATAGTTATGAAAGCCAATGCATGTCTTGAAGGGAAAGCTCTTCTCTCCCTATAGATATGAGGCTTTTAATCCTCTTCTAAATCACAGAAGCCAAACTGCAGAAGAGAAAAATTCAAAGGATTGCAAAATTAGTTCAAAAACTGCTGAAGGCCATAGAGAACATGGAAGACGAGTGAAAAATCAGGAAAGTGCTAGTGGGAAATCATTACACTGGGATGCTCGACACACACCAGAACTTCTCAGAACAAGGAACAAACAGCGTCTCATTTCTGTTATACCTGGAGGCCAGCAGAACACAGGAGTCACAGCCTCTCTTTTCTCCTCTTCTGCTTTTGCTGTCATGAAAACATTCCTTCTCCCCTTCACCCTAGAACACAGCTGTAGCTTTCATCCACCTCACCCAACCCTGTTGGTGTCATTCTTCCAAACTGGGAAACTGTGCTTTTCTACTAGCCTATTTAGCCTCGTAGTCCTTACATCTGTGCTCCCAGGCACATGGACTTTCATATCTCTGGTATAAGCACTTTCAGAGAAGAGACTAGATTACATTTGCCTTTATGTAAGCAGACACAATTCTGACCTTTTAACTAAGTCTCACCCTGTGATTCAATTGATGGCACTCTGACTCTGAATCAGCACTGAACCAAAAGGTCCCAACATGGTGTTAGGGACCACAGTGCTCCTGGAGGTTCAGAGATGTATAATGTAGGTCCGGATCATTAAAGAGTCCATGGCATTTTTTGTTAAGAGATGGGATGTTAACTACAACATCCTAAACAAATTCCAACTAAGGTAATAACATTCTGGCTACTTAAATTCCCGCTGAGGTTTCAACTCAAAGGCACTCCTCAATTTCTGCTGTTGGTACCATGTAGTGTTGCTGTCTGGTATTAAATTTCACTCCAGGAGTGAATGTATTTCAGTGATGGATGAAGTAATCCCTGTTTAGAGTTTGCATAACTGCAAAGTTTACAGAGCACTTTGGGAATCCCTTGGGAGTCTGACATGCTTATCACAGAGAGCTCTGCTAACAACAGCTGTTGTAGAAGGCTCCAAGGATAGCCAACCTGGAATATTTTTGTTATCCTTTTCTATCTGAACTTACACTCCCCCTATCCATCCTGCTGAATCCGCCTTCCTTCCTCTCTTCTGTGCACATCTTTGGTTTGGATGATCTTCTGCTTGCCCCTTGTGTTGCTTCAGTCTCCTCCACCTTGCTCTCCTCTACTCTAACTCAAAGGTGGGCACTTGGGAGGGGAGAGGTGTGGTTATTCTTTACAATATTGTCATAATGAGGTCACCCCAGACACGGAGTTCCATAATCCTGTGCTATTGTGGAATAAGGGTATTTCTTTTCTAGTGCAGGAGAAGAGCTGAGTACTGTACATGGAGCTTTGACTCTTTAGTTCCCAAGAATCATCACACGGAAGGTGTGAAAACACACATACACACGTACGTCTTCTCTCTTCAGTATCCTAGATTTCCAAGATCAAGAATAATTTAAACTAAGGTTTTTTTTGTTTTGTTTTGTTTTTTTTAAAAAGGGTTTTATTCTGCACTCCCATGAATTCTTCCAGATGGGGTCAATGGAATTGAGTATCATGGACAAAGTGCTGCTCACTGTTAATGGAGCCAAATGCTGGAACAGGTTGGCCGGGGTTTTAGATTAAATCATACTGGTGGGGCAGAGAAGAAGAGGGAGAATGATTGTGACAGGGCAGTTGCCCCTCACTGGCTGGCAAAGGGTTAATAGCAGCCTTTGGAGTGGCTGTGCAGAACCCAGCCCATCAGAGGAAGGCTTAGAAGCAGCCAATCAGGGCCAGGCTGGGTCCTATAAGAAGGGCTGCAGGGCAGAGGAGTCAGTCTCTTCCTGGAGCTTGAGGGAGAAGGACTGGCTGCCTGTAGAGAGAAGTACCTGGGACAGAGCAGTGCTGAGCAGGGTCAGGGGAGCAAGTGGAGCTCCAGCCTGGCTGGCTCCCAGACTGTGGCCTTGATACAGGGGCTGAGTCAGTGCTGGGGCTACGGGGAAGCGGCCCAGGGAAAGCAGGTATCGGCAGAAGGGAGGGAGAAGCAGTGAGCAGCTGCCAGCTATAGGGTCCCTGGGTCGCAGCCCAGAGTAGCGGGTGGGCCTGGGCCCCCCCTTTGCCCCACTGGCTACTGAAGAAAGTGGCCAGCCAAAGGACTACAGTTTGCCCCTGAGCGAGGGGCTAGATTAGGGGCTGCGGTTTGCCACTGCAGCAAAAGGCCAGGCAAAGGACTGCCGGTTCCCCCAGAATGGGGGAGACAATGGAGTTGGGGCACAGCCAGAGGGCTGTGCCCTGAAGAGGATGCCACAGTCCAGGAGCAACGTGGGTCCCCACAGACAGCGGAGACAGTGGAGAAGCAGTGACGGAGAGTGAGACACCACAAGAGAGGGGTGCCCTGCTGATGGACAGAGCTACTTCCTGGAGCAACCAGCAGGAGGCGCCACGGTGGTGAGCACAACCTGTTACAATGACACACACAGAAGTTCTTTGTACACGAGATCTGTAAATAACTGTTAGCAGAATTGCTCAGCTAAGTTTACGCGATGATGTAGCATAGTAAATTTGTACATAAAGAAAAATGACCACTAAAGGCCATGCTATATGCTGGCCTGCTCACACGTATGAGTAATCTCTGCAAAAATCCTGCAACTCTAATCCACAGCGCCGCACATTTGTCCTCTTCCTCTGAAGCACTGAGTGGGAATCACCCACTAAGATGCAATGGGCGGTCCCATATAATCAATTTCCTGTGATAATGGGAGCAAGCCTCAGCAGCCCTTGGCCTTTTCCATCTTCTTCTATCCTATTCCCTTTCCATGGCACATTAAAAGCACTCATTTTAATTTTCCGTAATTGCATACATTCCGAGGTACCTAGAGAAAACCATACCTATATAATAATATTGAGTTGTCTGTTTCTATGTGCAGTAAGCTACTTCTACAGCTCTATTCAGATTTGGATGAGTGAGATGTTATTCTAATGTTAATAAAATAATAATTAATACTACTCAGTTTTTAACAGATTTCATCTGTAGAAGTCAAAGGGCTTTACATATATTGGCATTCCAATTTTATGAATGGGTAAACTGAAATATATGGAGAGACAAAGGGACAGGGAAGCCATTGCAGACCTAGGTACAGACCTTGTGTATCTAGATTCCCTGTCTAGTGCCCTATTCTCTGGAGCCATGCTGCCACCATCACCAGGAAAACTAGATTGTTAACAAGTAGAACTAAGATGAGTTTGTAATGAAAAATAAAATTAAAGGAATACTATCAGGTAGATTAGGACCAAGACTACTAAAAGCTTTTAACATATCTAGTATTTATAGAAACTTTTTCATTCTTGTTAGCTTTTTTACGTAGATAGTTAGAGATGGAAAACATCTGCTACTTCATCCTCTCCCAAAATGTTTTGATTTAGACATTTTCCTGTCGAGTCTGCAACTTAAACATTGCACTATTGTACCAGTGCCTTTGAAATAGCAAGGAAAAGGGATTTGAAATAGTAAAGAAACTAAAGTTAACAGACCAAGTCACTGAATAAAATAACGTGTGCAGACTTGAACACTACACATGAAAGTTCTAAACCAAAGTAGTTGAAAATAATGTAATCCATATCTTTTCTTCCAGTGCAACGGGACAGGATGGTGAGGTGAGGACCTGGAGATCTCTTAATGCATTTTCATCTTTTGGGTATTCTGATCTTTCCTCTGGCCATTCATGTGTCAGTAAATATTAAGTAAATACTCAAAGTATTTTGGCTGATGTACATTATTAACAACTACCTCAAAGGGTACAGTGGGCTGAAAACAAGGGACATCCGCTGTACTTTATTAGGGCTTTTTATCATGCTGCTCTCTCCATTTTATTTATTTGTTCTAAGGTTCTGAAACCAGAAGTCAAACAATGGCTTAATAGAAATTGTAAAGAAAGCATGTGATCGGATGCATATTTTAATTAGCCATAAAAATTTACAGACGTGTGACAAAGCTCTGTCCTTGCCTCCGTGGGTCCCGCGTTTCCTGGCGGATTTCGCTCGCCTCACTGTGACCCTCCACGTAACCCTTTTTTCTCTAGAGACAAGGGTCACAGGCTACTGAGCCATTTTCATCATAAGCCAGCAAGGGAGGTGAGGAGAAGTTATCCTTCCTTGCACAGTCTCTGTTGTCTCCCAGTCTCAGTGATTAATCAGGGGGCAAAAGGGGGGGGGGGGGAGGGAAGCCCAGGCCCATCCTCTACGTCAGGCTCCAGCCCAGGGACCCTAATAGTATCAGCTATGGTAGCTGACCTTTTAGAAACATGACATGTACAATTCCCTGGGCTACTTCCCCCACAGCAGCCCTCACTTCCTCAAGATCCACTTCACCCTTACCTCAGGGCCTCCTTCCTTGTGCCTGATATGGTGTGTACTACTCAGCCTCTCCAACAGCGCAACTTCCTCTCACAGCTCCTGACATGCACATCCACCTGACTGACTGGGAGGCTTTTAACTAGTTTTAGCCAGCCCCTGATTGGCTTCAGGTGTCCCAATCAACCTAGCATTCTCCCTGCCTTCTGGAAAGTTCTTAATTGGCCCCAGGTGTCTTAATTAACCTGGAGCAGCTTCCATTTCACTTAACCTGGTACCAGGGATTTGTTTAGCCTGGAGCTAATATATCTATCTCCCACTACTTTTCTATAGCCATCTGGCCTTGCCCCGTCATATATTCCCCCCCCACCCCCCCCCACTCAACACCATAGAGCTGGGCAACTTGGGACGCCAGGCAGTATGCTAGTGACAGACCATCAGCGTTGCCATGGTGGCATCCAGCCCTGTGCCGTATGCGGAACTGGAATGGTTGGAGGGATAAGAACCACCTGGTGACCCTTGCATTCTTTTCCTTATTCCGCTGCATCCACTGGAGGGGTGCATGGTCCGTCACAAGAGTAAATCGCTGGCCTAAGAGGTAATAATGCAGTGTCTCCATAGCCCATTTGACAGCAAGGCATTCTCTCTCGACTACTGCGTATTTCTGTTCTCTTGGGAGAAGCTTTCTGCTTAGGTAGAGGATCGGCTGTTCCTCTTCTCCCACCATTTGCAACAGAACTGCTCCCAACCCCACCTCAGAAGCGTCTGTTTGTAAAATAAATTCCCTGTTAAAGGCCGAGGCTATGAGTACGGGGTCATTACAGAGGGCCATCTGAAGGTCTGTAAATGCCCCCTCTGCTGCGTCGGTCCACTTTACCATGTCTGGACCTTGGGCCTTCACCAGGTCTGTTAAGTGACTTGCTCTAGGGGCGAAGTGGGGAATAAACTGTCGGTAGTAGCCTACCACGCCTAGGAATGCATGGATCTGCTTCTTTTGGGTCGGCCGAGGCCAGTTTTGAATTGCCTCTAGCTTATTCATTTGGGGCTTCACTATGCCCCTTCCCACAATATATCCCAGGTACCTAGCCTCTGCTAGCCTTATGCAGCATTTAGCAGGATTAGCAGTGAGGCCAGCCTGCCTTAAGGTGCACAGTACTGCCCCAACTTTCTCCAAGTGGGTTCCCCAGTCTGGCGTATAGATGATGACATCATCTAGGGATGCAGCTGCATAACTAGTGTGGGGGCGCAGCAGCTTATCCATGAGGCGCTGGAATGTGGCTGGGGCCCCATGTAGCCCAAAAGGGAGGACGGTGTACTGGAATAGCCCATCTGGGGTGGAGAATGCTGTCTTTTCTTTAGCTTCTTTGGTCAGAAGAATCTGCCAGTACCCTTTTGTCAGATCCAGTGTAGTCAAGAATCGGGCACTACCCAGTCCATCAACCAGTTCGTCGATGTGCGGTACGGGGTATGTATCAAACTGGGATATTTCATTCAGTCGGTGAAAGTCATTACAGAATCTCATGGTACCGTCAGGTTTAGGCACTAGAACAATTGGACTGGACCACTGACTGTAAGATTCTTCAGTAATTCCTAATTCTAACATTTTCTTTACTTCGGCCTTGATTTCTTCTCTTTTGGCTACTGGGATTCGGTAGCGTCTCAATGTTACCTTGGCTCCGGGGATCGTGCGGATATGGTGATAGGTCTCAGTCGTCTGCCCTGGTTTTGTAGAGAACACATCTCGGTTGCGATTAATCATGTCGGCTGCCTCGATCTTTTGGATCGGCGTCAAATCGGATGATATCCTCACTTGCTCATGTAAGTTATCCTCCTGGGGAAGGGTCTCCTGCATGACTAAGCATGCCCCTCGATCATGCCAAGGTTTTAGAAGATTTATGTGGTAAATTTGCTCCGATTTCCGGCGGCCTAGCTGCTGCACCTTATAGTTCACCTCTCCCACGGCTTCAATTATTTCATAGGGTCCCTGCCACTGGGCCAACAGTTTACTTTCTGCTGTGGGCACCAGTACCATCACCCGATCCCCTGGTTGGAACAGTTGAAGCTTCGCTTGGTGGTTATAATGGGTTCGTTGGGTCTCCTGTGCTCTCTCCAAGTGCTCCCGTACAATGGGCGTAATTCGGGCTATCCGATCTCTCATCTGCAGTACATGCTCAACTATGTTCCTTCTGGGATTTGGCTCCTCTTCCCAGGCTTCTCTGGCTATATCCAATATGCCCCGAGGGTGGCGCCCATATAGTAGTTCGAATGGAGAGAAACCCGTGGAGGCTTGCGGAACCTCCTGGATGGCGAACATGATGTAAGGCAATAGGGTATCCCAATCCTTCCCATCCCGGCTCACCACTTTCCTGATCATGGCCTTGATCAATCGTCTATCGTCCCTATTGAACATTTCCACAAGGCCATCTGTTTGCGGGTGGTATACAGAGGTCCGTAGGGCTTGTACATGGAGCAATGAACAGAGATCTTTCATCAACTTGGACATGAAAGGTGTCGATATCTCCTTTGCTAGCCCAACCCGGGCAAAGATTTGTACTAGCTCCTTAGCTATTGTCTTGGAAGCTGTGTTGCGCAGGGGAACAGCTTCCGGGTACCGGGTTGCATGGTCCAGTACAACAAGCACATGTTGGTGGCCCCAAGCTGTCTTCTCTAGGGGCCCTACCAGATCCATGGCTATCTGTTCGAAAGGAACCTCTATTATTGGAAGAGGTATCAAAGGAGCCCGCAAGTGCGGGCGAGGGCTATGTAATTGACACTCCGGACAAGAGGTGCAGTATCGCCGGACATCTTCATGTACTCCTGGCCAGAAGAACCCCCGCAGGATCCGTGCCTGGGTTTTCTCTACCCCTAGGTGTCCTCCAAACAGGTCACTGAGGGCGAGACTCAATATGGCTTTTTGACGTTTTCGTGGCACCAGAAGTTGTATCTCTTGCTCCTGCATTTGCACCACGCGGTACAGGAGATCTTTCTTCACTATAAAGTAAGGTCCGGGACCCCGGACCTTCCCATTCACGGGTATCCCATCGATCTCGGCCACCTCCTTCCTGGCTTTATCATATCTGGGACCCTCTGCCTGGTCCCGCCCAAAAAAGTCTCTCTCCCGCCACTAACCTGCCCAAGCTCCCAGGGGCCGGCTTCTGCTTCTTCCAACGGCTCGCCGCCGTCGTGGCTGGGGGCAGCTTCTAGCTCACCTTCTGTGGTGGAAGTTTCTCTGTTGGCTGCTCGCGTCCATCTGCCTACTAGGGAGGTCTTCTGGCCCTGGGTCAGGATCCGGGTTCCCAAGGCCTTCCTCTCTTTTTTGTCTTCCGGGTCTTTCGGGGGGCGGAGAACAGATCCTGAGAAATCTCAGCGAACATTGGGGGTTGACATTCCCACGGTGACGAGTCGCTGTCCTCAGGGTTCCCCACCTCCTTCCAGCCTCTCCAGGGGGAGTAAATTATCAAACCCTGGATAGTCCCTCCCAATGACTACAGGATATGGAAGTTTAGGAACTATGCCCACAGTCACCTCAATGGGGTTTCCCTGAACCTCTGTCTCCACTGGGATGGTGGGGTAATGGCTCATGGCCCCATGCACGCATGTCACTGCTACGCGTTTGGCTTGTAGCAGCTGACTATTTTTTACCAGCTTACCCAATATGAGGGTGATAGCACTCCCAGAGTCCACAAGCACTGTAGTCTCTGCTCCATTTATCCTCACTGGCCTGGTGTAATTATGCAGGGCTAATGCGACCCCCGCGAGGTGGATAAGGGAGCATGGGACCTCCCAATCCCCCAAGTTACATTGCATAGGCTCCTCGGTGCTGGGACACTGTGCTGCTATGTGTCCCCACTCCCCACATGCATAACATCTATAATTGCTTTTAATCACTCCCCTATCCTGGGGGTTAGGGGTTTAGTCCCGGGGTCCCCCCCACTCAGGCCAATCCCTTCCTTCTGGGGGTCCCCGCTGGTTTTCACCCCCCCCCTTCCACCTAGGACTCCCCAGGGGTTTGGCTGCCCAACCTTCCAGGGTTGGGGTCGGGTGCTTGCTTCGAAAGGGGCCTTCCTTGGGTAGTCGGGTCAGTTCCCTGGCTGTCATCCGTCTTTCTACCAGTGTGATCATCTTGTTGTACGTAGACGAATCGTTCTGGCCTACCCATTTGCAGAGATCTGGCGGCAGTCCCCGCATGTAATGGTCGATGACCAGGGTCTCCAAAATCTCCTTCAGCCTGCACACCTCGGACTGTAACCACTTCCATGCGAGGTGTATGAGGTCGAATAGCTGGGACCTCGGGGGTTTGTTCTCCTGGTATTTCCACTCATGGAACCTCTGGGCCCTTACCACTGCCATTACCCCTGATCGTGCTAGGATCTCTGCCTTCAGACGGGTATAGTCAGTGGCATACGTGGCAGGCAAGTCAAAGTCGGCCTTCTGGGCCTCTCCACACAAAAAAGGGGTGAGAATGCTGGCCCACTGCTCCTGGGGCCACGCCTCACGCTGAGCAGTCCTTTCAAATGAGAGGAGATATGCCTCTACGTCATCTCCTGACGTCATCTTTGGCAGACAACCAGTGGCCCTCAGGGTTCGCGTCCCATCGGACTCCCGGGCCTGGGTGGTGAGGATCTTCAGCTGGTCCACCACCTCTCTCAAGAGGGCATGATCTTGGGTCGCCTGGCTCATCAATAATTGATTGGTTTCCTGCTGTAGCCGCATAGACTCCTGTTGTGCCATTGCCTGAACCTGGGTGGTCTCCTGCTGGGCTGCCGCAGCTTGTACCAGAGTTCTGACCACCTCCTCCATTGTGGTACAAAGCAAACAAACAAAAACAAACAAAAAAAATCCAAAACCCCAGTGCACTTTTTTTTTTTTAAAACCTCTTTCTTCTGCCACGCTGTGAATGAAGTCCCACTCCTGACACCAGTTGTGACAAAGCTCTGTCCTTGCCTCCGTGGGTCCCGCGTTTCCTGGCGAATTTCGCTAGCCTCAAAGGCTCACTGTGACCCTCCACATAACCCTTCTTTCTCTAGAGACAAGGGTCACAGTCTACTGAGCCATTTTCATCATAAGCCAGCAAGAGAGGTGAGGAGAAGTTATCCTTCCTTGCACAGTCTCTGTTGTCTCCCAGGCTCAGTGATTAATCAGGGGGCAAAGGTGCGGGGGGGGGGGGGGGGGAGCCCGGGCCCACCCTCTACTCCAGGCTCTAGCTTAGGGACCCTAATAGTATTGGCTCTGGTAGCTGACCTTTTAGAAACATGACATGTACAATTCCCTGGGCTACTTCCCCCACAGCAGCCCTCACTTCCTCAAGCTCCACTTCACCCTTACCTCAGGGCCTCCTTCCTTGTGCCTAATATGGTGTATACTACTCAGTCTCTCCACCAGCACAACTTCCTCCCACAGCTCCTGACATGCACACCCACCTGACTAACTGGGAAGCTTTTAATTAGTTTCAGCCAGCCCCTGATTGGCTTCAGGTGTCCCAATCAACCTAGCATTCTCCCTGCCTTCTAGAAAATTCTTAATTGGCCCCAGGTGTCTTAATTAACCTGGAGCAGCTTCCATTTCACTTAACCTGGTACCAGGGATTTGTTTAGCCTGGAGCTAATATATCTATCTCCCACTACTTTTCTATAGCCATCTGGCCCTTGCCCCGTCACACATGCCATACTGAGAAGTAATAGATAAGGATAAGGTGAATTATGGTTTGTATTCTTTGCAGCTATTTAATAAGAAAGATTTATTAAAAGAAAACCATATGTACTAATGCCTTAGATGACTTCAGAAAATTTCACTTAATCATAATACTGAAAATAAGAAAGTTACACAGCAGTATTTAAAAATATCTGAAAATGTTTCAGAAGCCCAACTGACCTGAAATAGGCAGTTGTGTAATAACTGGGGCTGCAACATTAATGAAAATTCCAACAGGAAATGTAGACTTGATTATATGTATTAAAACAGGAAAGATCAGAAAGCTGCAGCCACAGAGGAGAGGGTTTTTTATTTTGCATATTATTTTAGTATGTACATCCAAAACAACCTTAGTAATAATACAGAACTTACATCTGTCTGTCTGCAGCTTCCAGTGCTTCTGGTTGCTGTGTCCTGGTTTCCTGTCTTGATACATGTAATTAGACACAGCATTTTCAAGAAATAATTAGCGATTCAATCAGGTTTTACACTGGATCAAGTGACTGCAAACTGTTTTATATTCCACTGCAGTTTTCCTTTACCATATTTTAGGGCATGATATGTAAACTTGAATAGCTAATGTTTATACCATGCTTTGAAGATGTAAAGTACTACATAAGGGATAGGTATTACTATTAGAGAGGACAAAGACAGCATGGGCATGAAGAAAGAACTAAGCTCTGAGCTCAGAAACAGAATATCATCTTGTTTTCAGAAAAGTAGTGGACTATCTGAGAAAAATATGTCAACAGCTTCAAGCACCTAAACATGAAGAAAGCAGGAGGTGTAAAACATGGGAAACTGCAAAAGCACTTAAGTGACATAACATTGCTGATACCAGTGTGAGAAGAGTGATAAGAAGTGAGGGTCAAGAAAAAAGTTCGGCCTGTGAAGAAAACAAACCCACACCGGACACAGAAGCATAAGGCACTGAGGCTATTATTTGCTTAAGGCAACTTGAAAGAAAGTGAAAAGTTTGAGAACAACATTTTAAGATGTGATTAAACAGAAAAGAACACTTTTGAATAAATCTTTATGTACAGAAGAAGGGAGACAAGCTCTGAAGAGCTAAAGAAAGACCATTTCCTATTGTTAATCAGTAGTGAAGGAAGCAGGACTCTCACCACTAAAATTCTTGGTAAGGTGTGTTTTACTGGTTATCGTCATTTATTATTTATATCACTGTAGTGATGTACTACAGGATTTGACAAAGAAAATTATCCAATTGGAGAGGAAAGCTTAGGAAGATATTTTGTTGTCAAGAGAATAAATATCCAGAGCATGCACTGAAAGGTGTACAGACTGGGAAGAGAGAGAGTATGAGCTGGATTCTGCCCTTAGTCCCAGTCAGGCAGTACCCAAATCCTGGCACCGTGACCAACATAGGCATCTCATCCAAACTCAATGAAAGGAATTTAGAGGGAAACAAAGAAAGCAGTAGCTAAATCAACCAAGAACAAAGAGCAACAGACGCAGCATGTAGTGGGAAGAGAGAAAGTGCATTCCTTCATTTGAGAGAAATACGGCATATACACATTGCTCCAGAGAGACACAAGTGTACAATAAAAGCAAATAATGGACAAAGAGTATTGAACAGAATGACTGAAAAGAAAGGCCAGGGATTTTCCTCTTCTTTTCAGTATGTGTCTGTAACTGGATAACTAAATGACGTGATTTCTTTACAAGTTCAATTAAACAGTTAATTGATGCCAATGCCCTTTAGTACCTGGCATTTAAAATTAAGTAAATAACAGACAAAAGTACACACAGTACCCAGCAATAGGTTATGGAATCTCCGTCATTGGAAGTTTTTGAGAGCAGGTTAGAAAAACACTTGTCAGGGATGGGTCTAGATAATACTTAGTCCTGCCTTGAGTACAGGGGACTGGACTAGAAGAACTCTCAAGGTCCCTTCCAGTTCTATGATTCTATGAATAATTAAGCACAATGTGGGCTCCCCCCATTTCAGCCTATCTACAAACTTTTGCAGATAACTGTCTTTCACCCTCCTCCCTGCCCAACATGCCCACCCATCACATAATGTCATTTGATAACTGTGCATTGCCTCTTGGAGGTGCTGAAGAGAATGTACTTTAATATCTTTTGAATATATCTATATGCGATGGGTTGAATCACAGAAAGCCCCTTCGGGCTGCCCCCTGATGTGCCAAGACTACTTCTGCCCCTGCTTTCCTGCCCTGGCAGCTTGGGACTTCAGTGACCTGCCTGGTTTGAGCCAGACCCGCTAGCCTGCTGCAAACCCAGACTCAGGTCTGAACCATGTCCCTAACAGATGTAGGCTTAATTGAAAGCAGCTTAAGAAGTGTTCCTGTCTTTAACACTCAGATGCTCAACTCCCAATGCGGTCCAAACCCCAAATAAACCCATTTTACCTTGTATAAAGCGTATACGGGGTAAACTCAAATTGTTCGCCCTCTATAACACTGATAGAGAGATATGCACAGCTGTTTGCCCCCCCCCCCCAGGGTATTAATACATACTCTGGGTTAATTAATAAGTAAAAAGTGATTTTATTAAATACAGAAAGTAGGATTTAAGTGGTTCCAAGTAGTAACAGACAGAACAAAGTGAATTACCAAGCAAAACAAAATAAAGCCCACAAGTCTATGCCTAATACAGTAAGAAAACTGAATACAGATAAAACCTCACCCTCAAAGGAGTTCTAGTAAGCTTCCTTTTACAGACTAGTCTCCTTCTAGTCTGGGTCCAGCAGTCACTCACACCCCCTGTAGTTACTGTCCTTTGTTCCAGTTTCTTTCAGGTATGCTTCAGCGTGGAGAGGCTATCTCTTGAGCCAGCTGAAGACAAAATGGAGGGGTCTCCATTTAAATAGACTTTCTCTTGTGAGTGGATACCCCTCCCTCCCCCATGTAGAATTCCAGTTACAAGATGGAGTTTTGGAGTCACATGGGCAAGTCACATGTCCATGCATGACTCAGAATTTACAGGTAGCAGCCATGGTTCACATGCTGCCTTGAACATTCTCATGTAGACTTCTTATGTGGATTGGAGCCTTCCAAGATCCATTGTCTGGTAAGTGCTTCTTGACTGGGCATTTAACTTGCAAATTCCTTTCTAAAGAAGCTGACCAAATGCCTTACTAAGGTTATTTAAAATCAAACAAGTATACAGCCAATATTCATAACTTCAAATACAACGACACATGCATACAAATAGGATGAATATATTCAGTAGATCATAACCTTTACATAGATATGTTACATGGCATATGTAGCATAAAACATATTCCAGTTATGTCATATATACATTCATAAGCATATTCCCATAATGCATTATGGGGTGCAACGTCGCACTATATACTTTGAATTCTGAATGGAAGGAGTAGCCCCGCAAAGTCCAACCAACTGCAATGTATGTAAAAGGGATACTCAGTTCCCCAGAAACTGGGTCAGATAGGTAGGCTGGCTCAGGTCGGGCTGTTCTATGCCCCCTAACTACTCTATTGCCCTCCATTATTGGAAAAGGAAACTCTCTCCTCAGGCAGTAACAACCATGCAAAACAAACTGCCACTGTTGTGGAACAATGAGGTACAAAGTTCCCTCTGCTCACAAGCCTGAAGTACCATTTCCACAGTACTCTCAAGGAGGCAGAGGTCAGGAGTAAGAGTCCCTTCCAAAGTCAGACCTGAACCTATCTTTGGGCTCAGGGGTCAATGATGCTTCCAGTTTGAGCCAGCACAAACAGCAGGAATGTCAAGATCATTCTCAGTACCAGATTCCAACCTGTGGTTAACCCGTCAAGCTTTTCTTCATAACTGCATCACTGACTTAAATTCACCTGCACTAACCCAAGTGTACAAGGCTTTATTGTTCCCTGAAGCAGCTGGGTAACGGAAGGCCGGAAGGACTTGTTTTCCAAACATTAGTGACACATTCTCTTCCACTCTGCAAGCAAGAAAAGGGTAATGTGGAGAACCTTACCTACCTCCCCAAGGATGTTGTGAAGTTTTAATTAACGTCTGGAAAGTACTTTGAGACCCTCGGATGGAAAGTGCTACAGAAGCGCAAAATATTGTCATCATTATGCTTGCTACCGACAGTTCTGGCATTCAAGCCACAGCCTTCACAACAGATGGTGAAGTCACTAGCACGGCTGGCTGCAGTTATAATTTCTCTCATCACAGACTCTCCTTGTTAGAGCAAATAGGCTGCACCTCTTGATTTCTGAAGGGCAAAACAAATTCTGAACTGACAGGACTCCGCTGTAGTGGCCAGCGCTGCTGACACTCTCAAACCAGCCAGCATTCCAACCACCCGAAAGCGAGTCATCCGAGGGACTCTCTAATTAGAAAAAGCCTCAACGTCATTGCGATACTTCTCCAGCTTGTCACAGGAACCCTTCTGTTGCATTCTGAACATTAAAGGGAAACAACAAAGAATTATCCAGGTTCTGTTAAGTGTCAAACATTCCAATTTTAAACCATGCACACAGCAGGGGGAGAATTTTTATAAGCCTTCAGTGCAAGTGTATAGATTTCTAACCGCTTTTATCCTACTCTTTGCTAACTGTTCATTTGTCCTACCATTAAGGAACACCTATGCTTACAATAATAAAGGGGGCAGTTGCTGATGTGGCTATAATACTGCAGGGACTGGTACATGGACGGGTCTCTATTTTTAACAAATATGGGGTTAGAGAGCTGGAACTTATGGCCATCCATCTCTCCAAAGTGTGGTCAAGATACCGTAGTTACCATTTTGAATTCTTTTCCAGCTATTGCAAAAGTTCTCTGCATTTAGCTTAGAATGTCGCCAGCTGGAACTAAACCTTGGGACCTGGCAAACTTTCTGTCTGACTGAAAACTCTAACGAGACTCATGGAACGAGTTGGTGTTGTCAGTCCCAACTTAGCACTGCCCCAAATCCAATGATCTATTTTGGGTGTGTGGAAAGGGAAGGATCCTAAAGCAGAAAACAGTGGCTTAGGATGAAGGTGTGCAAGAATTGCCAACTAGGAGCACCACAGATACCCCAGCCCATGCTTTGGGGAGCTAACAAACTCCTGTGGCATATGCCCCATGTCTTGGGGAGGTGAAGACACGTGAGTCAAGTTCTAAGGGAAACAACTCCATCCACCACAGGTTTCTGGCTAAAATGGACTTCAAGGATGAAGCCACCTTGGCATACCCCTATTATGTGGGAGAGGACCTAGGGATCGCTCCTGCCGGTTTAAGATCCACTTTCCAAACCTCGCTCTGCTAAAGTTTGCTCTTTTAAAAACAATTTTTCAAATTCTCTCTCATTTCATTATAGTCAAAGATAACAATACAACAAAGTCTAATAGGGAATTACACATCATCAACATTATCAACCTATTCAAAGTGCCTATCCTAATTCTTTTAGATCTGTCAGCTGCCTTTGATGCCACTAATCATGAAGTTTTGATGACACATCTGCAGTCTCTAGCAAGGATGGATGAAGTCGCTCGAGTGCCTCTGATCCTTTCTTTATGGAGGTCTCTATTCTATATTATTTAAGTTCTTATACTGTGTACCCATCATAGTATTATCTGATCATCACATAGGGTAATTTTGGGCAGTTACCTGCCCAGGGAACCTGCTATACTTGGTATTGCAGGGATGTATTTAGTCACTCCCTTTATTCAATATGCGTATGAGGCTATTAAGAGAATCAGTGAAGGGATATTCTGCAGTCAGCTGCTGTCATTCTGCAGGCTTATTTCATCCAGCTCTGTGCTTCCATTATGTCTGACCTGGCTTGTGCAGTGGAATGAATGACCGATGGTCTGGGCTGGCTGAGGGCTAGCAAACTGAGGTTCAGTCCAGACAGCATTCAGGTGATGTGGAGAAGCTGGGGGGGGGAGCAGCTAGAGGAGTTGGTGAAGACTGTATCAGCATTTCTTGACTAAGGGAGCGCATGCATCATAGCAGGAGGGTTTGGTTTTATCTTGTCTTAAATATGCTGGGCAGCTCCTAGATGCTCAGATGGAAGCTGTGGCCAAGAGCCTTTTTATCAGACAGAGATAGGTGTGACTTTTGCTCTCTGACCTGAACCTTGCCACAGCAAGCCATACCTTTGTCACCTTAGGGTTAGACTATTCTTTGTAATGTGATCTGCACATGGCTACAAGATGAGACCACATGGAAGCCAAAGCCTAGCGGAGAATCAGCCGCCCTCATATTAGGTTGTTGCAGACAGAGAGCTCATAACAGAAGTGCTCTATACTCTGCACTGGTTGCCAATACATTTCCAGGGGGAATTCATGGGGCTGGCTTTCATTTAAAGGTGTTGAGATGGTTTTATACCTCTTTGTCTCCGAGGGCTTGTCTACACTTACAGCTGTGTAGCTGTAGCGCTTAGTGAAGACACTACCTATGCCGACGGGAGAGTTTCTCCTTTTGGCATAGGTGCCTCCCCTTCCTGAGAGGCAGCAGCTGTGTCAACGGGAGAAGCCCTCTCATCAACAAAGCGCTGTCTACACCGGGAGTTTGGCTGGCATAACTGTGTTGCTCAGGGGTGTGGATTTTCTACAATCTGGAGTGATGTAGTTATACTGCCATAAGTTTGTAGCGCAGACCAGAGTAGAGATTGCCTTCTTTCCCATTTGAGGCTGCCACGGCTGCAATCAGCTTAGGGTGACCAGAAAGGAAATGTGAAAAATCAGAACGGGGATGGGGGGTAACAGGAGCCTATATAAGAGAAAGATCCAAAGACCTATAAAATCGGGACATCTGGTCACCCTACTTGAGCTGGAACACACACCCTCAGTGTAAAAGAGACAGAGATGCTGTCTGGATGTTCTCCAGGAAGGGTCCATACCTTTGAAACTAAATTACCCTCCAACTGCTCCTCTAGAGTCCTCATTGGTTAACCTTTTGAACCAGCTGCCAAGTCCATCTTGGCATTAGCAGTGGAGGGAGGGAGGGGAGGTGTGAATATATTAAGTGAAGAGCGTGCATTTTATCTCTGCACCAGATTCAAAAGGCTATGAGTTTATACAGCATCATGGTACTGATGATAGTGTCATGGTTAAGATGGCAGTCATTATAATCTTCTATTTACATACACTGATTACTTTCCAAATAGATTTTCTTTTAAACTAAAATTCCACCTGTTTGTTCTCAGCTCAGAAGTGGTTTGATCTGGGAAGTCTGAATAAAACTCTGCTTGATCATTTTTCAGTGGTCTGAATTATTATTCATTATTAGGAAGAAAAGTGTATCCATCAGTCAAACTTTTCAGACATACTCTTTTGTAATCTAATTCAAAGTTTAAAAAAGTCTTCAGACGCGTCACTTGAATAGTTTTCAGTGAGTACACGGAACAAGCACGGATATATCAGCAAACCAGCATGCAGAGATAATCGTAGCTGTATACTGAGTGTTTACCTGAATATATGATCAGTGCTGCAACCAGTATACACAGCAAGGATTGAATCCATAGACTGATGGATTTCTTAATGGTGCAAGTGTGTTTGTGTGACCTGGCAATTAAATAAAGTTTATTCCTTTAAAAGAAGAGGAGGAGATTAAGGGCCTGATTCAAAGCCCATTGACATAAATGGGAGAAATTTCCATTGATTTCAGTGGGGTTTTGATCAGGCCCTGCCTGCCTGCTTAATGCAACCTTAAGGGTGAGATTATCTGTGTCTTGTTTATATTATTCTTTATTTTTAAACAGAACTACAAACTCTTAAGCTTGCCTCAAAGTCTCAGTCCAGTTTCAAAGTCAGGATATTCAAAGTTATATTTCTTATGATGGTAGGGTGACCAAGTGTCCGGTTTTCAACAGGAACACTCGGTCAAAAAGGGACCCATGGTGGCTCCGGTCAGCACCGCCAACCGGGCAGTTAAAAGACTAGTCAGCAGTGCTGCGGAGCTAAGACAGGGTAGTCCTTACCTGTCCTGGCGCCGCGCTGCACCCCAGAAGTGGCCAGCAGGTCCGGCTCCCAGGCAGGGGAGCCATGGTGCTCCATGTGCTGTCCCCACCCTGAGCATCGGCTCTGCACTCCCCTTGTCCAGGAACCACAGCCAACGGGAGCTGCGGGATAGGTGCCTGTGGGGGAGAGCAATGCACAAAGCCACCTACCGCACCTCTGCCTAGGAGCCGGACATGCTCGCTGCTTCTGGGGTGCGGCGCAGACTCAGGACAGGCAGGAAGCCTGCCTTAGCCCTCTTGCTGCACCAGTGACTAGGAGCTGCCCAAGGTAAGCCCTTGCCCCAACCCCGAGCCCCTGCCTGAGCCCCCTCCTGCATCCTAAACCCCTCATCCCTGGCCCCACCCCAGAGCCTGCACCCCCAGACAGAGCCCTCATCACCTCCCGCACCCCAACCCGCTGCCCCAGCCCAGTGAGGGTGGGGGAGAGCATGCCACTGAGGGAGGGGGAACGTAGTGAGTGGGGGGCAGAGCATCGGGAAAGGGGCGGGGCCGCACAGAAGGGGCGGGGCTAGGATGTTAGGTTTTGTGCAATTAGAAAGTTGGCAACCCTATATGACAGCTGTAGGTTGGCTGACATTGCATGTGTTTTAAGGCACATTAAATTCAAAATAAATAAAGTAATTGAAACTGCTACATTTGCATATGAGGGACAACCTAATTGCTGTGGGAATCATAGCTTTGACTCTCCTGACTTTTGTGTGATTAAAATATGAATTTAAGTGTTGAATTTATGGTGTTTCTCTCATTTAATATGGAAATCAGTCTCTAGTACCTCATAGCTCAAAGAATGCGTTACTCAGTTTACTTGATTAGGCTGGGAATTGCTGGTCCTGCTGTCACCATGTTTACACTTTAGTGACAAGTTTGCACATCACATTCACCAAATGCAGTGCCATCAATTTACTTGTCAAAAATAAACTTATATCCGGCCACTCCTCTGGGCCACTGGGAATACTGAGCCCAGCTATATTTCACTTTCACCTGAAGCATTGGAGCAAGAATTTTAAAATGTTGGGAGTACAAATGAAAATGATCTTTCCCAGGGGAAACGGCTTCACAGGCAGGCAGGCTCAGCAAACCCAGCAGACAGCAAGCCCCTATGGCTAGTTTTCCTTTGGGTTATGCAGTTTATTTGAACCTCAATCCCCCTCACGATTTTGGAGCAAATAGAGCTGCTCTATTTTTTCCACCTCCACTCATCTGGAATTACAGGCTTGTGGATTTCCTCTACTTCGTGAATGTAGCCAGATCTCGGCTCCCAGACAAGAATGCTGACCTGGAAATTGAAATTCAGGATTCTGGAAATAAAAAAGTGAATTGAGCAAGGTTTTCTGCTGTGCAGGAGCACCACCACCTTGGATTTAGTTAAGCTGGAAACTTTTTGTATAAATTCAATAAACCAAGTATTTTCCCTTTCCTATCTGTCGTCCCTCACTCAGTCTAATAAAATCTGAGCCCAAGAGACCATCACCTCAGTGACAGCACGAGTCTCAGCACATTTTCCTGTACGTGTGACACACACAGCAAACTCTCTCTAATAGATTTCCACCTCTCTGGGCTGTTCACAAGCTTTGATTTCGAGGAGAAACAATACATTGACAACGCACAGAGCAAAGATCAAAGACTCTCCCCTGATGGAGCATTCTGCCACATTGGCAGTCTGGTTTTTCTAATGTCAGGGAATTTGTGTAGGCCCGAATTTGAGACATCAGCACAAGCCTTTCTTCTCATTCCTGCTGATGAATGAAAGAGCATTTTCAATTGTGTACAACCAGAGGCCTTATGGCACATCATCCCTAATCAAAGGCTACTCTGTGATGTAAACTGCTTTAACAGGCAGCTTATATTACAACCGCACAGGATCCGAAGGGCAGTTTGAGATCACAATGAATTTCTCTTTCTTAAAGGGATCTGCAGGGCTTCAGAGAGGAATCCAGCAGAAGCATCCAGACATTTAACAATGACACCAAGACAGGAGCTGTACAATCAGCATATTTGGATCTGGTTTCAAACACACACAGGGCAAAGCTCTTAAGCAAATAGAACTGCCAAGTTACTGAAACCTACAGGCTAAACGTATTGACACCTGACATCTTGTATGTGGATTATAAAGAAACCATCACCGGAGACGGACATACAAGAACCATGGACATCATGGGTCCTGTCTACAATATGGCAGATTGCATCTGGTGCCAGATATAGTGGGAAGGAGGGAAATTTGAACATGACGAGAGGGACCATTTGATCCCTTCGTTGCTCAATGACTTATCTCCCCAGCCCTTTGGCATTACTTCCTCCATGAAGAGACTGATGAGGATACTCCTGAAGCCTGAAAGGATACTTTTGACAGCAAGGAATGGGGCTTATTTGTTTCCTCTATGCATTTTTCTCAGCTACTGCTGGTCTGGGAGGAAAGAACCACAATCAGTCCTGTGAGCCCGCACAAAGCAGAGATGTAAAAATGTAAAGTTGCTATCATTGTGTCTCTTCTACATCAACACATATAGCAAGGTGTATGTCAGAAACTGGCCTATCCCAGCGTATGCTTCTCCAGCAATATCCACCTACTGCCCTTTGACTTATATGGTCCCAGAAACGAGAATAGTTCCTTCTACCCCTGCCCCCTACCTAAGGCAAACATCACACCTTCCCTTTCAGAGACAAAAACAAGGCTATGTCATGTAAGTCTACTGTGATTAAAATGGTATCTACATGGGGAATGAGTGGCTATTTCACCCCCGTAGTATGTTCCTGAAAGACTGATGGATGTTTGCTAAAGTCCCCATTCGGAGGTTTCATCTAGATCAGCAGCAAGGAATTCTGGATTCAGGGTCCCCACCTATGGGACTCCTTCCCTGCCCATCACAGTCCTTTTGTAAATGGCACCAAGGTTCAGTACAAGGTCTTTTTATTTGGGTAGCTTCATCTGCGCCCATTTTATATTTCCTTTTTCATCACCTCTTCCTTTTGGGGCTAGTTTGCTTCCTCTTTTTCTTGGCAAAGTGGCTACTTTTCTCTGGGCCAACGGCTCCAGTTTTATTTTAATTATGGTTTTTAACTTTTATGCAGTGCCCAGAGAGATGGCGAGAGGTGCTTTGAAAACATTTAAGTACATAAAATAGAAACACACTGTATATAATGTGAGGGATCTCTAGAGCTCTATAAACACAGCACAGAATGGCCCCTCCCCCCCATATGAGCAAACAGACTGCTAGCTTTTTAAAAGTCCACACATGAATCCTACTGAAGAGGAGGGGAAGGAAGAAAACTTGCAGCTCCTCTGCTCGCATGGAAGGATAAGTGCACTCCATGGGGTAACCTTTGATTGATGCCAAGTATTACAGATTCAGTGGCTACAAAAGGACTAAGTTACAGGATTTATTACAAACCTCTGACTCCCCAGACAGCTGTTGGATTTTTAAAGTCCCTTCAGTGTCTTACCAGAGCCCTCACATCACTCATACAGTTCCAACAACTTGCAAGACGGAGGCATCCCCTGGGATTTATTCAGTTAGTAGCTGCCATTGGATTGCCTACGTTCTCGTTCTTCAATGCACACAGACTAAGTAAGGCTCTGGATCCTGTCTCTTTCATTCTTCCATTGACCTGTGACGTGCTGCCATAGAATGGGTACACTGTTTCCACTGAAGAGGTAAATGTATTTCAGTGGTGGGTGACTTCATTCCTGTGCTGTCTATAAAGAGCTTTGGCATCCATCTGGAGGAGAGGAGTTATATACAGTAAAGGTAACGTATTCTTTATCTTGCAAGGTTTCCATAAGTATGCCTGGCTTTTACCCCCTTTCTGAGTAGCATGCTTCCACACACATCTGGGGACATGGCTCTTATAAGCATGTGCAGTAATTTCAGTGTCCCAGCAAAAGAAGAGCACAGCATGTGCAATTAAAAGAACATAGAGCTGCTAGTTCTCGGAACGCACAAGGCACTCGCAGAGTTATAGTTCCATTCTGTAAGATGTTTTCCCTATATTTCTGGGCTGTCCAATTTCATTCGAACTCAGGGGTTCTCAAACTTCATTGCACCTCACCCCCCTTCTGACAATAAAAATTACTACAAGACCCCAAGATGGGGGATCGAAACCTGAGCCCACCCTAGCCCCACTGATCCGGGGGTGGGGGCAGGAGAGGAAGCTGAAGCCCAAGGTTTCAGCCTCAGGCAGGGGGCCTGTAACCTGAGTCCCAACACGCAGGGCTAAAATCCTCAGGCTTCAGCCTTGGATGGTGGGACTCAGACTTCGGCCCAGTGCCCCAGCAAGTCCAAGACAGCCCTGGTGACCCCATTAAAATGGAGTCCCTACCCACTTTGGGGTCCTGACCCACAGTTTGAGAACAGCTGTTACAACATATTATCATTCAGTGTAATGTGAAGGGCATTTACAGGCAATTTATAGATACCAGCTATAACCTAGTCAATACTGAAATGCAGGAACCACCACGTCGGGCAAACGAAGGTACACACAGCAATACCAACTAGCCATGTATAGCCCTGGGTTGGAATGATGGGACAGGGTTATGACAGAGAGGGAAATCAGGATGATTTTTCTCTCATGAACAGTCCATTATCGGCTCATTCACAGCCCTAATGTATCATTCAGACCAACATAGGAGCTATGTAGCTTGAATTGGAGAAATTAACTCCACAAGAAGTAGTATAATTATAACACTTAGCTCTGGTATAGCACGTTTCATCTGTAGATCTCAAAGCACTATACAGAGGACGACAGCATGATTACCCCCATTTTAGAGAGGGGGAGACTCAGGCACAGAGAGGTGATGTGATTTGTCCAAGGTCATCCAGCAGGCCAGTAGCACAACCAGGTCTCCCGAGTCCCAGTCCAGTATTCGATCCACTAGGCAACACTGCATCCCAATAATTCTAACAATAGTCTGCCTTTCTATTGAATCTTTCATCTGGGGGGTCTCCAAATGCTTTGGACATTAAAGCTTCACATCATGTCTGCGAGGCTGATAAGGGCTCAGGATCATTTCCCCCAACACTGAAATGCAGCCACCTCTGGAGTGGAAGAAAGCAGCGAATTATCAGCGTACAGCAACACTACAAACAGCTTAAGACAGAAAGTGACAGAATGCTTTCTATAAACTGCAGGGGGATTGAGGGTAAGCAGATTTCGGTTGGAATTTGGCCAGGACACCAAGGTTAACAACCTACTCTTCCAAAAAAAGTGGCACGACACCTTTAGTGATAGCAAGTGGCCTGGACTTTGATTTTAGGTCTCATTAGAAATAAGGAACCTGCAACAGTACCCCACTCCCTATCATTAGAACAGGGAATTGGCTTGTTACTGACTCAGAGGGAAGAGTTTCACCTACTGAGGCCCCAACATCACTTCCTGAAGCACCCACCTGGCACAACCTTGCTTAGCTAGCAAGATCTGAGAAAAAACAGCATAGTGTGGTATGGACGCAGGCAAAAGAAACTAAAGCACAGAAAAATCTGCCAACTATCCTCTCCCAGACAGATTCTGTTTTTAATTTACAGGTGCAGGCCCTCTAATATAAACAGGTAACAGAAACAAGGGGACTAACAGTGGACAACAGGTGCAACTTTTAAATGCCATCCACTCCCTTCCTGGCCTCCTTTGCAGTCAGACACACATTCATCACCAGCGCAGGCATGGTGGACAGTGACAAATTTTACTAGCTCTGGCTTGTCACTTCAACAAAATTAGATTATTTTAATATTAATTCATTACCCAATTTAATTCCAATTAATAATCTCCATTACACGGCCCTGCCTTGGCAGTGATGATGGGGAAAGCCTCTGCTATGCAGCAGACACAGCAGCTCCTTTCAGATCAACCACCTGTTTTATAATGAGATCTCCCAGTCCCTTTGAAAGTGAAGGACTCAAAATTCCATTGGCAACACTCAAACAGAACATTGTACCTATGAAATGGACTTGTAGCTTCCTTTTCCTGTGGACTGTAATAGGGGGAAACCTTGGTCCTTTTTCCAGAGGGCTCCCGGTTTGGCCTAAATGTAGGGAGATGTCCTACTTATATGCTCATCCTTGCAGAAGGCAGTAACAGCCTGGACTGTATGTGGCTTATGGCCCAAATCAGAAGACACCCAGGTCATTCTCTTATCCCTGAATTAGGGTTCAGAAAAAAATAGGGAATAGAACTTCCCATTATATATAATCAGATTGGAATAATGACAGGTTTCAGAGTAACAGCCGTGTTAGTCTGTATTCGCAAAAAGAAAAGGAGGACTTGTGGCACCTTAGAGACTAACCAATTTATTTGAGCATGAGCTTTCGTGAGCTACAGCTCACTTCATCGGATGCATACTGTGGAAATTGCAGAAGACATTATATACACAGACACCATGAAACAATACCTCCTCCCACCCCACTCTCCTGCTGGTAATAGCTTATCTAAAGTGATCATCAAGTTGGGCCATTTCCAGCAAAAATCCAGGTTCTCTCACCCTCCGCCCCCCCCCACAGACAAACTCACTCTCTTGCTGGTAATAGCCCATCCAAAGTGACTACTGTCTTCACAATGTGTATGATAATCAAGGTGGGCCATTTCCTGCAGAAATCCAGGTTCTCTCACCCCCTCACCCCCCTCCAAAAAACACACACACAAACTCACTCTCCTGCTGGTAATAGCCTATCCAAAGTGACCACTCTCCTTACAACCTGCATGAAAATCAAAGTGGGCCATTTCCAGGTTTCCAGTACTGTGTATGGGGGTGGGGGAGTGAGAAAACCTGGATTTGTGCTGGAAATGGCCCACTTTGATTTTCATGCAGGTTGTAAGGAGAGTGGTCACTTTGGATAGGCTATTACCAGCAGGAGAGTGAGATGGCACCAAGAGAGAAACAAACCACCCATAAAGTTATAGCCCATTCCAATAATGGGGCTGCCACAGCTCTGCCCCATTAATACTACACGGTCCTGTGTCCCATTTTTATACTGCAGGATAGAGGACAATAAGTGGTTATAGCTCATACTGTCCAAAATTCGCCTTTGCAATAGCCATCTTATCCATTTTAATAGAGACTGTTACGGCATAAATGAGAGAAAAGGACCACTGAACTCCATGGCAAGTTGCCAACTTGTGCTGCAGCCTCCAGTGGTTATGCTCAAAGAGATTTAAAGTCCAATATAACCTTGATTTTTAATAGAGTCACATTTAATGAGCTTTAGCGTCCACCATAATAATTTCCTTATTACCTCTCCAGGAATTGGAACCGTGGTCAGAGAAAACGTGCTACATTCCAGCCCAATGAGAAAATTTAATAATAGCCAACACATTATTATCAAAATCATCAACATCATTGTCCTTAATGTCTTTTTTGGTTGCTGTAATTATAATCCTTCAAACCTTAAGCATAATTGCAGCTCAGACAAGCTTGCTGAATGTAGCAAAGACAACTGGCTAAAGGCCACCCATATTTCTCATCTCTGACAGTGACCCATTCAGTGTATATGGGTACTGTTAAAGGACAAGGGTTAGCAGAATGTGACAATCAAACTTTATATTTACGTACCTGTCAAGCACTAGAATGCAAAGTTATACATGGACCTTCATTGTCTTTTTGACCCTGACCTACACAGCCACTTTTTTCCTGTAGGAGGAGGAGAAATCAATCCTAGGTTTTGACCTATCCAACTCCACCAATACAGTTCAGCCCTGACCTGGAAGGTTTGCCCACCTCCAAAGTTTAGAGTGCTGAACTTGCCCATCTCCTTGCACAGGTAGATACAACAACTGTCCCAAAAAGTGATGCAAATATCATTCCAGTTCATGACATTTTGCATGGAAACCTCAGCTCCCTGTGGCTTCAGTGAAAATCTGCCCCTTACTGTTCACCGTAAGCTCCAGTAACACTAATGACAGTCAATGTGAACAAAGAGAGTTTCCCCAGCAAGCCGTTCAGTTGCATCTTGTATACAAGCTACACTGGAAGGCACATGGCAGGACTGCTCCACCACCATTTCCTGTAGGCAATGTTCTTATGATTTCATCCCCATGAAAAGAGAAAGAGGGGAATCTCTCATTCCCCACCTTGGGAAAACTCTGGGCTTGGTTTTTTGGTGACATATTCATCTATGTTTTCTAAGCATCCCTAGGACTGTGAGTAACAGGCTTAACTAACCCTTTCAGCGCTAAGTGATGTAACAGTATCATGCATGCCTTCAAATAGAGCTCCACCTGTATAGTCCAACATACCTGGCACATCCCAATATTGCCACTCTTTTCAATGGCTATAAGACTATGCCATTGAAAACCAGCATGGTTCTGCAGCAAAATAAAGGTGTTAAACTAATTACTGCATTGTTGTCAGCAGTGTCTCTACATGAGAATGATTCACACGTGGTCATGAAACATGAGAAAAGGGGGCTCTTCTTTTTCTCCTTTATATAAACCAATAACACATCTGTTTCCTCTGATCACACCGTCCATCCAGGGGTCCCCCTCGGTGCATTCCTCTTAGCTATTTTTTCTATTTTGTTTACATGAATACTTCCATATGCATTGAGATGCACCTGGAGGCTCCAGAGGTCCCTCCTGTGACTGTGATAAACAACCACTAGACTGCAGCCAAAAGCATACCCGACCCCAGCTAGACTGATGGTCTCTCTTCTATGCAAGTCAGCAAACAAAAGTCAGAATGACATAGCAGGGGGCTCGGGAGAGAAGGGACACAAACACACTAGACATGACAAGCTGAAAATAAACTGAAACCCAGAGAGCTGTTTGTTTTACTGTCAGAATCAAAGAAAGAATAGAAAACAACTTAAAAATGTATCCCCTGTGAGCTAGAGACAAACTTGGTAGCATTCTGGCACAGAGACGCCTGACGAACAGCTACAGGCAAACTGAGGGACAGGATGCGGAATAAAAATGAACAGCAAATCAAAGAGGGCATACATGAGAAATACACCTCCCTCCCCTCAGAGGAAATGGTCTAATTACTCTATATTATACCCCAGAGATTCACTCAGCAGTGGCAGAGCCAAATATATGACCTCACCTCTTCATCCTCTCTGCCACTGATGGTAACAGCACCCTCTGGGTTTGGGGGGCAGTGACACCCACATATATATCTGCAGCATTAGACACACTGGACTGTGCAGAAGCATAATGGGAGACAGGCACTAAACAACCACAGTGAAATTCAGATTTGAATTGCACTGCAAACACCATCCCTGAGAATTCCCTCTCTCTGGGACCCTTTCACTGGAAACTCCTTGGAGTGGGAACTGTCTTCCTTAAATGTTCAGAAAGCACCATGACTTAGTTGGTGCTACCACAAATAGACAAACAGTGTGGACGGACTGAGTCTGTACCTGTAACCTCAGTGACCTTTTAACCCTCTCCCCCCACAGAGAAGCAGTTAATGCCATACCTCACTCAGACATGCCACCTAGATTTTCTGTGTAATTATTTGTATTTATTTAGTTCCATAATCCACCGAGATGTTGGGATAAACCCAATAATGAAATACTATCATTTGAGCTAATGGAAAAACTAGCAGGCTACTTTCAGAATACTTCCGTGCCATAACAATGAGAGTCACTTCCATAGGGGATTTCTTTACACCAAGGCTGAGAAGGCTCATGGGTCACAAATTTCCTACATATGCAGCCTCAGAGAAAAGCACCGTCTCCTGGGCCACACACCTTAAAGAGCATCATTCCCTGCAGGCACTAGCCTTACGTGCACTGCCAACATCACAACACATTAGCTCCCCACAGCCCTTCCTTCCATTGTGTAGATTGGTTTATTTTTCTCTTCAGCTATAGCAAGGGAGTTTTGAGGGCAAGTACATGTGGGTCAGAGATTCAACAGTTAGATCTCTTGGGTTCTCCAGTGTGAATCAACTCTGCCTGGTCACTTCTCAGTGCTTTAGGTGACAAGTCAGACTTTGCTAATATTGTTACCTTGATTTACAGCGTTTTTGACTGTGTACGGGAGGGTGCTGAACCTCACAGCTACTGTATTGTAAGGTCTCAGTCCTGTATTTGAATAGAAGAAAGACTCTGTACCTCAGGAGAGTCTCAGATTCTGTGAAGTGTAGAGGTACTTTATTTTCATGGAGTAGTCAATTTCACTGTGATTAATGGGGCGCATATATACTGATAAACAATATTTGTTTATTTTAAACCAGGTCAGAAAAGATTTCAGCCACTTATTTCTCCACAGCTGAGTTATTTTCTGCTATCCACAAGACCTCCAGAGCTAAGTCCAGCCATGAAAGGAGGGATATATTTCCTTTCTGCCCTCTATCAATACTGCCCAGCCAAGGTTACTTCATTTACTGTATATAAGAGCTATAAGATAGACACATGGCTAGAAGCCAGCAAAGTACCTGCAATTTCTTGGGGTGACTGCAAACTTCCAACCATCTCCAGATTCCCAGGGATGGAGCCTCCTCCTTCCAAGACCCTGACCAGCTCTCTCAGCCTCTCACACTCTTCCTGGAGCTGGTGCTGTTCCTCCTTTCGCTGCTGCTTGGCCAGGCTTGCTGGATTCATGCTGAAGTGAAGCACTTTGGTTTTACTGTGGTCATAGTCACCCTGCAAAATCCAAACACGGTATGCAAACTGTGTAACTGGTCCGAGTCCCTACAAACTGCACAAGGAGGCAAAACACAGCAGACATACACATAGAACATGGTACACTTACAGAGCATTAATGTCACAATTCCAGCAATGAAAACCAGCCAAAGAAGGGGCTGCTTTCTCCCAACCTCTTAACTAAGGGGTTCTCAAAGTGGGGGTTGTGACCCCTCAGGGGGTCGCAAGCTTATTATGTGGGGGGTCGCGAGCTCTCAGCCTCCACTCCAAACCCCATTTCACCTCCAGCATTTATAATAGTGTTAAATATTTTTTTTAAAAGTGTTTTAATTTATAACACGGAGTCGCATTCAGAGGCACGCTGTGTGAAAGGGGTAACCTGTACAAAAATTTGAGAACCACTGTTTCAACTGAGCAGAACTTGCTCCTGGATGACACCTTCATTATTAAGTTTAACTCCAGAAATGAAGTTTTATGGTTGCATGTTAAATCCCCTGATAGCAGGAGTTTATAATGAAGCCCTAAACTACAGCAGGACACATAGTGCCAGCCTAATTTATTAGTACAAGTCTGTGATGTCCACAGGACTCCCGTGCTGGAGTCCTTAGTGAGTTGCATCAGTCTGTCCCAAGCAAGTAGAGACATGTCATTTTACACTTTTCTTGAAGGTGAATTAGATTTAGAGCAGTTTAACCTGCGAGTCAAATCCTAAAATAATGGATTAATATGCCTTCAAAGTGAGAGGTCAACACTGATATTATACTTGTGGTTTCAAAGACACGATCTTCACCTGGACTGCAGAAAGCTTTATAACCCTAAAATGAGCAAAACCTCCGCTCACCCTGGCTCTCATTGCATCCGGCTCAGTTGAAGTCCAGAAATGTGGCCTGCATAAAAAGGCGTTTAACATGATAATATTTTACATTTCCATTATATCTGAGTTTCAAAAGTGATTTTACAAACAATAAATAATCTCAGCCCAAGTGTGTGGTAGGTATTATTCCAACTTCATTTTTTCTTTAGCACTAAAAATGTGCTAAATGTTTAAACATTGTACAGACAGATAAACTGAGGGACAGGGAGGCTAAAGGACTTGATCACTATCATACAACAGCTCACTGGCTAAGCCACGCAGAGAACCCAGGGGTCCTGACTCTCAGGCACTTTTTCTCTCCGCTAGAAACATTCCCTACAGATATGGTGATGCTTGCTATAGAGTCTGTTCCAGATTTCAGTTGACGTTGTTGTGTTGCAGGCTCGTTCGGTAAAATAATAGGAACTGAAGTGGCCAATGTCTGCATTTATGAAAAGTAAAAACTCTTCTTATATGGCTCTGTTAACCAGAAAGACTGTTCAACCTACTAACTTTGTTGACCACTGACCCTGACCTCATATCGGAGGGTCTATAGTTTTGGGTAAAATAATATAGACGTTATCAAACTGTAACAAACAAGTACATGAACCAAAATATATGCATTAACAATAGGCTTGGCTATAGGTCTTAAGCATTAAACTGGAGTGAGGCCTAGTGGAAGTTGGCAGTTGGTATAAGATAGCATGAGTATTATTGCGCTTGACGGAAGGTTATGGAATTATATGTGCTTGACCTAAGGTTATAAAATTTAGCAATGTTTCTTGTGATAGTTTAGTAATGCATTTGATAATAAATAAATAAAACACAAAGAGGTAGCATCTTAGGGGATTTTTGTAGTAAGAGCTAACTGTATTGATGTACCTAAATTATTGCAAAAGGGACGGATGCAAATGGTTGGGTAAATTGTTGGAAATGTAATTATGGACAACCAGAACCCTAAAATTCGTCTCCTAGAATACCAAATATGAATAAAGGGATGAGACTTGACTTGATTCAATATGGCCCTGGATGTATGTGCGTGGAATAGGGAAAGGTGTATAAGAGGTTGTCAAACCCATCCTGAGCTGGGACACTGGGATGATGCCATGGGACAATCGCATAGGAAGTCTGGCCCCACTCCATCCTCTTGGGGGAAATCGCTACTTATTTTTTTCTTCCATTTTTGTTTCTGATGGTTCCCACAAGGTTTAAGTATGCCCAGTGTAAGACTGTAAGTATGACCAATGCAAGGAACCACTTTACTGTACTTATCTTATTCTTATGCTTATGTACATTGATTTTTCTATCATTTCAATTACATTGGTCTGTATTAACTGGAGATCCTAAAGGTTGTGTGTGTGATCCACCAATTTCATCTTATTAACTAACTCTACAGCCACCTGAATAACCTACAGCCTGTTGCCTGACATTTTCCTGACACTCCCTACCCTCTAGAATTCACACTACATCCTTGATCTCACAATCAGTCAGTAAAGAAAAAAACAGCAAATAAAAGACAAATTTTCCCCCCTTTCTTTTTAGAGCAGAATGTCAGTGAGGGAAACAGAACTTTAAGGGTTAAATATCTCACAGTTGTTTTAGTGCCCTCTAGTGGCCTTACTGCTACTCAGCTTCCCTGTTTCAGTAATATTCCCATGGAAAACATGTTGGTGACAGCGACTCTGCAGACAAAGTAGAAGGGTATATACAGTGCTGAGTTCTGAACATCCATCTCAGGCAGCCCGGGTGTCCTGGACCTCTTGGCAGGTATGCTCCTCACTCTCTGAAGCTCCTTCCCCGCAGGAAAAGGACCAGCAGCTCAAGCCACTCTGCTCCCTGGCTCTGCTTTCCCTCTAGGAATTAGTTGCAACTTCCCTATTGAACGTTGCCTGCTAGGTTTTGTCCTGGCAGGGAAGGAAGGGGAGAGTATCTGTGTAAGTGGGTGTGCACGACAGCAGGGGTGTTTGTGAGGGAAGGCGAGCCTGCTTGGGATTGGGTGTGAGAGCGGTATGCATGTGTGTGGGCATACACTGTCGCTGGCAGGCAGCTAGCTGGAATGCTGCTATACTCTGAGCGCGGTAGTGCCCTATAGCTCCCAGTGGCCCCCTGCTGGCTGTCTCATCTGTAACTAACATGCACTCATCTCCCAGCACCACCCCCTGCAGCTGCCTCCTAAAGAGGATGAGAGGTCGCCAGTGCTGAGAACTGGCTGGGAAGCCTGCAATCATGGAGACAAAAAGAGTAAAGATCATTCAGAATTGGGGGGAGGAACAGACTGAGGAGCAGAAGTTTTCAAACAGATCGAAGTTGGGGAGGCACACACACTGGTCAGGATTAGGCTATTCCCTGCCTTCCCTCACCCTTGAAGAAGAAAATAGCCTCACAAACTCTACACCATGTGGCCAGGACCCTCCAGCAGCTGGAATCACAGACACTGCCTGCTCCAAGCTTATCAGGCAAGTTGTCCCTGCCAAAAATACCACACACCAGCATCTATGAGTGTGGACTGTTCCCTGAGGCAGCGACGTACCCAGGATCATTTGAACACAGGACTTTCCTTCCCCTCCCCTATTACACAGGCAGGCTAACTGGCAGGTCTTGAGTCAGGGAGTTTTCTCCCCAGTCTTCGCCCTCACTTTGCTTTCCAGGGAGGCGAAGAGGTTCAAAATCACAGTTAACCGCACTTCGGTTGCCTGGTGAGAGGACGCTTTCATTCCATGAAAATGTTTACAAGATCCAAGGTGTGGCTCCCACTCTCTTCAACTAGGATTTTATGCTGCATTCACCACTGCAGTATCTGAGCACCTTAACCTAGCTCCTCTCACACAATTATGTGCTGGATACTAAACTGAAAAAATCAAACAATACTGGAGATTACTGACACCTTCCCTGTTGAGACCACTTTGACCTGCTAGGCACTAGTTTGTTCACTCCAATTTCTTCCCGTAATACAGTCTAGTTTTTCAAAGGCATTGCCACAAAACTACAGTTCTTATCTCTCTACCAGCCTTGTATATTCCCTCCCTTTTATAACACATACCCTTGCTAGAACATATTCTTAAATCAGCACTGAAACACAATCTCAGTCCTAGGGGCTCACCAGCTCTCCTGACATAGTTGGTGAATTCATTAGTCTGACGTTACACTTCATTTACAGACAGGCACACATTTAAAAACCTGCTGTGGTATGAAGACAGTATCTTATGGCCATTATAGAATCAATCTCCTTTTAAATTTCTGGGAAAGATCACTATCATATTTGCTCTGTTCCTTCCAGCATCAGGACAGGGACACTGGCTTCCTCTTTATTCTATACAGTGCGGATCACTATTTTCCCCTAGGGCTAAAATGGTATTATATATGTTTTATATAGTGGTAGCATCTAGAGGCACCAAGTGAGATGGGGTCCCATTGTGCTAGGAACTGTACAGACACACAGCATGACACTGCCCCTTCCCCAAAGAGTTTACAATCTAAATAGACGAGATGACTACGGGTGGGAGGAGAAAGAGGTACAGACAGATGAGTTATCTTGCCCAAAATCAAACAACAGGGTGGTGACAGAGCTGGAAACAGACCCAGGTCTTCCAAATCCTAGTCCTGTTCCTGGCCACTGGACCACACTGCCTCTCATATAAAATATAATAATGTTAAGCACCCAGTAGAAGCTCATTTGGGAAATGTTTAATTTATTTACACTACCAGGGTTTCAGACAAATGGGGGAACCTTCCAATGCAAATTTTGCATAGTAGGGGACATCACAACTTCAGATAACAGGGGTTCAGGTGTGTATACATTAATATTAGACCTCAAAAATGGTACCATGACTTCTTTCACGTGACGTTTTCCTTGAAACTTCAGAAGGCCAGTAGTGATCTGGATTGGCTTTAGGCATAGATATGGTAGAAAGTGGCTAAGGATACCAGACTGCAAGGGTGCATCAAAAATCCTGGCACCACTTGAAGGGAAAATGGAGCCTGGAGCCCCGTGCTGGTCAGAAGCAAGGGCCTGGAAAAAGGCAAGCAACATACTGGAATCCCAGCAGCTCGACAGAATGTGATTTACTGATTTCTTCCCCCTGCAATATACTATCAAATATTGCTGACCCTGTTTTTCATTCTTTTGAATTTGAAGTAGGGGACACAAAATGTTGTGGGGGTTGCACGTATGGCAAGCCACACCTGATCTTAAGCCCCGGGGACAGACGAAACAGCGGACTCTCAAGAAGAGGCATAGAAGATGTACAATACACAGGATTCTTTGAACAAGAGACGGGAATCCCGAGCAACTCGGGAGCCATCTGCTGTGGATGTTGCGTCTGTACCGAACCAACGCAGAGTAAGAGGCATCTTTTTTTATTACATGTTTCAGTTTGATGTAAAACGTGTTCTGTGGTCTCCAGAGAACGGTGAAAAGCTTGTTCGGCGTTCGGATTGCTGGGATTAATGTGCAGAAGCAACTGGCTCTTCCCAGGCTTGGAGCATTTCTTATAGGGAAATGTGAGACATGTTTTGGGGAGAGATCCTACGTGAGACCTGCAGACAATCCTCTTGTTGGAAGAACATAAGAATGGCCCTACTGGGTCAGACCAAAGGTCCATCTAGCCCAGTATCTTCCGACAGTGGCCAATGCCAGGTGCCCCAGAGGGGATCAACAGAACAGGGAATCATCAAGTGATCCATCCCGTCGCTCATTCCCAGCTTCTGGCAAACAGAGGCTAGGGACGCCATCCCTGCCCATCTCAGCTAATAGCCATTGATGGACCTATCCTCCATGAATTTATCTAGTTCTTTTCTGAACCCTGCTTTGGTCTTGGCCTTCACAACATCCTCTGGTAAGGAGTTCCACAGATTCACTCTGCGTTGTGTGAAGAAATACTTCCTTTTATTTGTTTTAAACCTGCTGCCTATTCATTTCAGAAAAACACAGTAAGGATTCCTCAGTCCATCTGGCAGTTGTGTAGGTAGAAGGTCTGTTCTTCTCAATAGCACATTATTTTGTGACTCAAACTGGGTACGTGTACTGAACATTTTGCTAATAAGTGCAATAAACTTGGTGAAGGGTACAGTGCATTTAGTGCTAGGATCCCCAGCCAGCCACATTTCTTCTGTCTCAGTTCCCTTCAGTGCCCTTGAAATTTGAGAAGCGTAGGAACGAGAAAGTAACTTCAAGAATTAGACACAGTAATGACCTTCACTGGATCTTCCTTCATGGAATAATGTTGAACTGGTAATTCAGATGTGACAGAAAGAAGTGCAAAGACTGTCAGTTTAGAGTGAGGTGATAAATGACTTGATTGATTGCTACCAGGTGTGGCAGACACTTGAGCAGTACAGTGAATTATTCATTCTTGGAAAGTAAGATGCTAACTGGTTGATTTGTTGCTTGAGGAAGCAAAACCATATCTGTGCAAAAATGGATCTATATCTTTTACCCATTTCTATGAATGGCTCAGCTCTGGTAGCCTCAATGATGCTCAGGCCTCTCCATGGAGATGACTTGATGCCTCTTAAGTTCATATGTTCCACAACTCATAACATGTTGTTTTGATGTGCTGCCTTTAGCTTTCCAAACAGGCCTGCCTGGGAATTTAGTTGAGGGCAAGGGTGGACTCCCACAGAAATCTTCCCTCTGAACGCTGAGCAGCTACAGTCACCATATCATCTCCGTCCTGCTCCCACACAGACATCTTAAGTAACAGTCATGGAAACACCAGTGACAGGTTCTATCTTCTGAAATGTTATAGGGACACACAGTTGCAGCATGGGAGAGCTACTCAGTGAGGTTCGGACTTGCAACAGTCTTCCTGATAAAAGGATTAGGAGAAACATTAAACCAGAAATTGGAATAGGGCTGGTTTGTAGTCTAAAGCTTAGGTACTGTAAGCTAAAATCTTAGAGCAGCAATAACTCCAGTGCCCCTTCATCACTTTCTTGCCCCAACTGAAAGCTGGGCCCAGAGAAAACTACTGTGCTTATAGTGATTATGCCAAACTTAAAGAACTAAAATCTTAATAAACACAGCCTTTTGTACAGAGTGTATTAAAATCCCAGAGTAACGACCAGTAAGACTTTACATACCTGCCATAATAGAAACACCTTTACAAGTCCATTGATGAAATGATGATAGAGGGCAAGAATCCTTAAAATCTATTAAAAAAAAAAAAAAAAAAGACATCCCTTCTATAGAAAGAGTGTGGATGAGAGAGAACTCCCAGTGACGCCATCCTGAATGTGTTTATACTTGAAGACGGTTCTGGCATTTCAGTGTGTGTGTTTGGAAGCTAGATACTCCTGACTCAGGTAGGCCCTTCTGCTAAAGCCATAAAAGCTTTTCTCAAGATGATATCTACTTGTGAATTATTGAGAGGGGTGTATGGGCGTGAATGAAGCACACAAGAATGTGACTCATTTTTATATCAAACCCTGAATGCCCGGCACATGCATTTAATCTTACAGGTATGCTGCAGATATTCAGAGTTCCTGAGAAGAGAGGTCTGCAAGCAAAGGAAGTCGTCTCAACTACTGAAAATTAGTCGGTCTGTTATTCATTAATGAAACTAAAATGCAGAACGCTCAGACACTTCATCAAGGTTCTGATTGGCTTGAAGCAACATCTGCAACAGCCATCAAGGATTTTTAACAACTGATTTTACACTGCCATGCACTGCAACTATGTTCCATTGCTTTGGAGAGAAAACAGGTCAACACCCACAGATGAGTCTGATATGCACTTATCACAAGTGGCACAATGTAGTGAATATATTTTTTATATCTTTGATGCCAGTAAAATTTTAAAAAATTAGACTTTCTGGGGAGCACAATAGATTCTGGTGCAATAAATGGACAGCAGAGTTTAATCTTTTCTACCTTGCAATGGAGCATATGGCAATATTCCCAACTGAGAAAGATCGTAAGCTTTTCAGGAAGGGACTGTCTATTCCATTGTGTGGACAGTTCCTAGCACACTGTGGGTGCTACCAGAATACAAACAACAACACACATTTCTTCTCAACTGAAGAGCCTGTTCATACACTGATTTTTTAACAGAGAAATCCATATGGCTTCTGGAATTAGATGTGTATGCAATCTATGGACAGTGTCAAAGGAACTTAAGCAGGAATCAGGAGAATCTAATGTTGCTTAGTAAATTGTATCAACTTTATAGGAAAGATGGTTTAATACCCACTTGGCAGAAAATCCCAAATGACCTCTGCACCCACTTGCGGGGGGGATGGTTGGGAAATTTCTCTCTAAATGGAGAGCTAAAAGCAAGACAAATGGTCTTTCAAGAGGGGTGGAGTGAAAGGCTTCCTGAACACCCTGCCCTACATATGGTCTTTTCTTCTTCTCAGCACTCTCATGCTTACATCTGGAGGCTTCATTACCATTTTTGTAGATTATCCCACATTCTTGCATTGAGTCGAGTCAGCCTGGCTGTGTGGGTGAGCATTTTCCCTCTAAATGGCTTTTCTCTGACCTTTTGCCTGAGTATTTGGTCTTTACTTGTGGTTACTCTGGCAGTGTCTCTGTTTAGTTCTCTGCTGCAAGGGGATAAAGAAGCCTGTTCGCCCACTTTATATTAGCAGATGGCAACCACAAAATAAAGTGGTATCCCATCCCAGAAAACACCAGATTTTAAAGCAATTTCAGTTTCTTGCTTGTTTCACTGCTCAAGCTTGTTAAAAGCGATTAGAGCAAAACCCAAACTAAACCATATCCAAGAATTCCCTCCAGACTCAACTTACATAAGCACAAAACACTGATCAAACCCCAGTTCCCTCTGTCACAGAAGATAACCACACTAAGAGATCTTTAAAGCCCTCAGAATAGGAACTGTATTCACAGAGATGGATTGCAAAGATGAGACAAAGGAAACTAACCAATCACGAACACACACCACCTGCTCCCTGCAGCTCTGCCAGAAGCGCACACACTTGGAGTAGAAAGAGCTGAGAAAAGAAGGCTGCTGGAATGTCGTGAAAGGATATGCTTGTTCAAGCCATATTTCATACATGGTCCTCCCTCTGCTCCAAATTCCTCTTCCTATCACCCTGAGGTGAATGTCCTCTATAGGGGTCACAAGACTGGAAACTGGCAGCAGAATCTGACTAGGCTGTCTTTCAATCCTTCCTCTCCCCTTGTCCAGACTGTGTTAAAATCCTGTTGCTTCCCCCTCCACAACATTGAGATCCAGCCTTTTATTTCTATCCAGACAATATAAACTCTTGACCACTCTTCCTTCCTACCTTGATTGCTGCATCCTCCTCCTCACTGGCCTCTCAGCACCCACACCCCCTCCAGTCCTTATAAACCACAGCTGCTAAGATGTTCTTTGTACCTTTTTGATCTGACTTGGGTGTCTCACACCTCCTCCAAGTCCCTTCATAGTGCTCTTCTCCAGCACATCAGGCTTAAGATTCTTGTCCTCATATTCATGGACCTACATATCTCCTCCCTGCTTACTTATCCAACCACGTCTTCCCCTCAGGGAGGCCACCCTTGACCCCCTGTTCATCCACTTCTTCCACAACCATTTCTGCCCTCTGCACCTTCACCTTCTTGAGCTGATCTGCAAGGCCACACTACAGTCTCCTCATTGAAATTCCTCCCTAAACGCTCTCTTACTGCAGTGCCTACAGCAAATTAGCAACTAGGCAAAGAGGCAGTTTGAGCTAGATGTATCACAACCAACCCCTTCCCCCCATCACACTGTGACGATCATCTCTTTAACCCCAGAATAGATCTTCCTATGTGGCTGTAAAACAGGTAGCACATTTCGAGCACTGCTGTAATGTTCATGATAAATTAAATTTTACCAGAGGTGCTGAAGCCCTTCAGATGCCATTTTCAATACAGGTATTTCTTTTGTACCCAGCACCAAACTGGATATGCTCTAGGGAATGCAATGCACTTTGTACAAACCCCAGAGAGGAAGGGATTTGAATGTGAAATGCAGTCTAACAATCACATGTTCAAACAAATCTGGCAAGAGGATTCAGAGTGGAGTTGGTTGGGTAAAAGAAAGAAAAGAAAATCACATACTGCTTAGGCTCACTAGGTTGTCATCTAATGCTTGGAGCTCTGAACTCAGGGTTTGTCTACACTTACAGCGTGGCAGTGAAGTGGAAGTCCTGAATTGTTTCAGTACCTTTCAATGGTCTTTCATTCCCTTTAAGTCATATTTATACTAGGAAACTAACCCTCTGCTGACAATGGTTTTCAGCAATAGGTTCTCTGAACTAGTGTTGGAAAGGGTTTAACTTCTAGTGTAGAAAAGACTAATCTATTTTCAACACTATTGCAGAAAATGGAACAGACTCTCGAGGACCCACTTCTGACAACCATTGTCTGCAATGGAATAATTTCCTATTGAGCTTTACAGCAAACATTCACTCCATATAAACAGGGTCCATGGAGTTAATTTTTAATAATGAAGCCACTCTCACCAACCAGACAGGTGCTAAATGATGCACTGCCGGAAGATTATTACTTCCCACTGCTCCTCTGCTCTGGCTGAACAAAGGGAGTCGGGGGGAGAAAAAGAAATGATCACTTAAATGGGGATGGGGAGAGAAAGATGAAGAGGAATCCCCAATTCCTCTTTTTATTTTTTACTGCAGCCACTTTCTGTGGTCAGCGAAGCACCAGTAGTCTTGCCTTTCCAAGTGGGAAGATATGATCTTCCACAGCCACCATCCCCCCACCACTCACACACTCCTAATGAGGAGATAAACTCCCCTCATAATGAATTGTTTTGTCTGGGAAAGTCAGGAGGAGGGGATAGCAAGGATGGGGGCTCCAAACACCTTGGTATTGTAAGAGTGTACAAACACACAAACAAGACATATACACAATTTAATCATGGGTTCTTAGTAATTATCCATGTAGCTATCTACTGTGTTTACTAGCATTGCTCACTAGAGTTTCACTTAACTGTGTTGAAGATACAGATATCTCTTTGGTCTGCTCTTTTCTTCCCAGAGCGAGGGAGCTGTGAATCTCCATTCCAAATATAGACCAGAGGCTTCTACCACTTCCACCTTCTCAATGGAAATGGATGCTGCTGCATATTTCCGGCCCTCCCCGAAGAATCTCCGTCCTTTTTTCCATTTCTGTAGGTTACATCCTTTATTTAAACACTCTTTAAGAACCTTCAGCTAAATGAACCTCTCTCCTCTTCCTGGAGGAAGGGAATCAAGTGCCTCCTTTGTTCTTCCTTCCCCCTGGAGGGAGTGAGGGAGGTGCCCCTTGGTCCCATGCCTTCTTGTTCCAGTCTCCTGAGAGCGACAGGCTCTGTTCCTCACACAGAAAAGAGATACTTCATCCTTTTATTCTTTGAACACTAAAGTTTCTGCAGACTTGGGATTAACAAACACTGGAAAGGTCCCAACCAGTGAGAACAGGGCTGCCACACAGCAGCTTGCTGTGCATACAAAGAAATCCTTGACTGAAAGAGTCAGCAATGCAAGGAGAATTAAAAAGCACAGTTAAATAACCCCAAATCCTCATGCATATTTATAAAATACATGGCATCAAAACTAAATCAATACTCCTCCTTACTAGCTATGTACAGCCTGAGAAAGTAGAGCTGGTAACTTAATGGTGCTTTACCTATCATCTTGATGAGACCCTGGAAAACCTCAGCACATTAGAAAAATCCTGGGTGGCTACAAAGGGAATTTCAATTGTAATGTACTAGGATGTGAAAAGTGAGAACGGAAGGGAAGAGAGAGTGAGAGAAAAGTGTGTTGGGTTATATTATGCAGTCAGAACAAGGATGACGACATGGACCTTGCCAACATGGGGAAGTTTTACCAGCTAAACCAATATAATTATATCAATATAAACCAAGGTTATACTTATTCTGCTGCAAGAGTTTGGTTTAGCTTAAACCTCGCTACCCAAGTGACAAACTAAATCAAAGAACCCCACTCTCGTACCAAAATAAGAGTGTCCACATGAGGGGTTGTATCAATATCATTATATCAGGTTACATTCACATCTTAGCTTATCCTAAAAATAATCTTCCATGTAGACAGGCCTGCAATGGGGTTAGCCCCTTGCCTCTCGCAAGCGCCTCCTTTCTCAGGGCCGATACCCCTGCGATCACAGTCTTTTTTTTGGGCGGCATCCACCTCTCGCGGGCAACCTCTTTGGTTGGGTGGATGTGAGCTTTCTTTTGGTTTTTTGGTCTTACAATGGGGTGGCATCCGCCTTTGGTGAGTGCCCCCTGGCCAATGGTTCCCTCAGTGGATCTTTGGCAACTCAACCCTTTGGCTGAGCAGCACACACTGTCCCCCATTCCGGGGTATACAGTCCAAGTTCTTAACACAGACCTGGTATGGGACTGTAGCTCTAAGGGAGGCACTGCCTTCTTCAACCACCCAGCCGGGGCCCATCTCAGTACCCACAGCTGGTGGTGTTTCAGCAGGTCTCCCTGGGCTCAGTCTTCAACCAGACCAGCAGGGCCCATCTTGGTACCCTCGCTGGCCTGGCCAGGTTCTATACTCAGTCCCCCTGGGCTTCAGCCTGCCCGCAGTGATCTTCCGCTGGTCCTGCTGCTCTTCCCACCAGCCAGGCACCCAGTCTTCAGCAGCCTTCCCTGGGCTTCAGTCCTGTTTGCAGTGAGCTCGCCACAGTGAGCTGTCCATGGTACTGCTGCTCTTCCAGCCACCAGGTCTTCACTCCTCGAGCTCCACACAGCAACTGAACTTCTCTGCTCTGCTGCTTGTCTTATACAGGGCCCTTCTGGCCTCAGATTGGCTGCTCCACCAGTCCCTCTGATTGGCCACTCCTCTGCAAGCACTCTAGGCTGCCCGGAGGACTTCTCTCTGCTCTATTCTGGGGCAGGGTGACACAGGGCCACGAGGCCTCCGGACCTAGTCCACCCTTCCACAAGGCCTTAGCTACCTATCCACCTTTCCAATGAGTAACTGTACTGTACTAACCTAGGCTGACATGACTGTATTCACCTAGACCCAGGGGGTGGGGGGGGACGACACTGAAAACACACACATAGGCCTAATGAAAAGAAATGCAACACACACATTACATGATTCACTGTGTACGCATATTTATTCCTTGAACATAAAAAGGCACACATTATCCAAAATGAAAAGTTTAATTAAAACTCAAAAATACAACAACAGAGTCCCCAGTTTACTAACTAACTAAAGTTACTACTTTTCCAGGACCTGTTCTTCGATCTCAGTACATCTTTAACAACATATCTGATTGCTCAGCACCTAGCATATTACAAAGTTTAGACCAAATGAACCTGAATATGCTCAAAATCATGCTTGATAGATGCAAAGTTGTGTGGACAAGACTGCAATTTTTTTTAAAAATGACAAAATTCTCATTCCCAACTGTCCTGTCCTCCATGATTTTACTTCCACAATTGTCCACTGTGTTGAATGCAGTGAACAGTGAAACAATTATCTTCACAAACATAGATTTGCAGTAGAAATCTGGATAGTCTATTATTTTAAATGCTAGAAACAAAACTTAATTGAGGATTATATTCAGCAGCCATGTTTTTAAACCTCTATTTTTTTTCTGGGATCAATCCATGACTTTTATATGTTGGATCAGTCACACTGGCAAATGAAAGGAAAGGCTCCATAGTTTCTTTGAATCATTTTTTCCATTTTGTCTTTGGGTAGTTCCAGTTTTGTTGTTAATTACCATAAATTAAGCCAGGCTTCCAGTGAGTCCATGACAGTAGTGTCAACATGTAATCTGTCAAGTCCCTCCAAAACCTTGTTCAAAATACAGAGCCTCTCTGAAGAATTCCTTGCTGTATAAAATGCAGGCTATGATTTCATCAAGTTTCCTCTTCAGTCTAAAGTTCACCTTACTTATGGTAAGGGGATACAAATACACAGACAATCTTCCTGGTGCCCTAGTAGGAAACTGGGGCATCATTAGACCAGAATGGCACAGTTCTGGCAGATTTGTCAGTTGCATATGATACTGTCTGGCATGTAGGGCTAATGCTAAGTTGCAGACTATTTATTGTAAGCCCATGGTGTGATTCATTACGGAAATGATATTGAATCGGAGCGTCATCTTGAAAGCTGGAGACAAATCAGCCAGCTTAGGTGTCTCTGTAATCAACTTCAACAAAGATCCATTCCAGCTCCAATCCTTTTGAACATATATACTTATGACCTACCAATAACTAAGGCTGATAAATATGTATGTGCAAATAACATCTATCTCACTAAAGTGGGTAAGGATCTACATGATATCCAAGGATCACTCTGCCAGGACATGAATGCTCTAGTCACATAATGTAAGTCTCCCCTGACAAAGGTAAGTGAGTCTAAGACGGTGGCCACAACATCCATCTGAACAATTGCCTGGCCAATCAACCCCTTATAGTCATGGTGAAGATAGTCGATTCCCTTTTACAGCCAGCTGCCACTTACTTAGGAGTCAAACTGGACTGCAGTCTAACTTACCGGTCCTATCTAGAATACTTCAAGAAAAAGATCACTTCTCACAGAGGCAAATGTTTTACAAACCTCAGCTTGGTTCTGGTATTTGCTCCAGCAGAATATCATGTGGCAGTTTAGGGCAGAAGTCAGCACACACATCTTGTTGAGATAGAGTGGAATATGGCCAGCCATATCATTAGTGGATGCCATAGCCACAAATTAACAGCTAATTTACATGTGTTGGCTCATATAGCTCCCTCAAAACTTTGACAAGATGCCATTACCAGTAAAACTGCATGAAGGGCTTTGATGGATGAAAACAACCTGCTCACACAAGACTGACAATGGTTCCAATAGGTGTAAATAAGCAACACACACTTCCTATTAAAAGATCTGCCTGCCTCCAGAAGAAAACACTTACAATCTGCAGGACCTGCTGACTTGCCACAACTGACTTTGCAATGTCCTTTGGCAGCATCCCTTCATGCACTCCTGTCCAGTGCTGCTGGCCCAGTGCCAATCTCAGATGAACAATGGTATATCAAGGCTGACAGCTATGTCCTCGCAGAGTGGCAGCACCTCTGGGATAGAGAGATGGGCCTGCTGATGAAATTTCAGAAGCTCTAACCTACATCCACCCTGTTTGCACCTGGGATGCAAATCCTGGACTAGGCTTAATGGGCCACTGACTGGAATGACCAATATGCAAATTTGACTTAACCCAATCTTCACAGTGTGACTTCAGAACAGCAATGCAGATGGTCAAATATGAGGTTGAGGAGTGCACAATTAGAAGATTGGAGGGTGGACTGCAACACCTTTCTACCCTTGACGATGCGGCAGTTAGATGGCCGAACAATCTACATACCAACTTGTGATGCATATGAGGGGAAAAAAGGCATTAATTATTTTTAGATAACCAACCAGGAAGCAGATGGTTGTTGTGCAAAAGTTTCTCAACTTCCACAACATACTTTTGGACTTTGTCAAATACTACTTCTCTCCCAACAAGGTTTAAATAAGATGTACACCCATAACCCAGGTTTCAGAATAGCAGCCGTGTTAGTCTGTATTCGCAAAAAGAAAAGGAGTACTTGTGGCATCTTAGAGACTAACAAATTTATTTGCGCAGAAGCTTTCGTGAGCTACAGCTCACTTCATCGGATGCATTCAGTGGAAAAAAGCTGTAGCTCACGAAAGCTTATGTGCAAATAAATTTGTTAGTCTCTAAGGTGCCACAAGTCCTCCTTTTCTTTTTACCCATAACTCAGAAATTCAGGCTGCTGCATTTAAGTTCTCTCATATTTTCCATTTTATTTCTGTTGTCTGCACCAATGGCAAGCCCTCCTTGTCATATTTTACTGTGCATTCTTGGAGGGCATCTTCAACTATAGGGACATATTGCTCTGCAGTAATGTTTTTAGATGTAGAATCAAATCCTTTTGGCCTCTGTGGATTCTTGTAACCATTACACGGTCATTCCTCATGTTTGACCAACCATCTTGTCTTAATGTCAATGTCTTTTAGTTGTTTAATTTTTCTTCCACTTCTTCATTTGCAGCATTTAGAAGCAGAACTGTATTTAAACCTTTTTGAAGTATCTCCAGTTAAAAGTCCTTCAATCATTTCTTTTGTTTGTTAATTCTGTGGTACACTGGAAGGGGAGGTATTGGCATAAAAGAAGGCTGCATCCTTTTATATTCAGTTCCATTGCCTTTCACTTGTTTTCAATGGCATAACCACTAACTGATTTTTGACATTTTTTTGGGTGTTGATAACAAACAAAAGCAACTCCTGAACAAAGCCGATGTTGAATATCTGCTGGGTATCCTAGAACATAGTACTAAAAAACCATAGTCGAAATGTAGCTATGATAATAACTGTGACACTGGCAGACCAGGCGCCAGCTCTCGCCAAGGCTTCAGGCCTCAGCCAAACACTGACAAATACATCGCTGGAAACCAGTCCGTTTCAACTGTATGTTAATGTGGTTAAGATAGGTATTGAACTTATAACAATGTGTTTAGTCTTTATGAAATGCTCGTAAGTTTCTGCATGCATTAATCTCATGCATAATATATCTATCACACACTAAAAGGTAATATTAACGTTTTTACTTTATGACTATAAAAATGTTTGCTCTGAAACTGTGAACCCAGTTAGGAGGGATCCTCTAACCAATAAGAAGCCCTATCAAAACTAAATGGGCCATTGTGGGACATCATAATATACAGACTTTATTAACTGCCCCTTCACACCCATGAAGTGCAAAGAGGCTTGTCCCATCGGCTTGAATTCTGGAAGAAGAAAATAAAAACAACAGACAAGAAAATTTTTCATCTCTTTTGCTGTTTGGACTCTGACAGGACCAGAGCTATGAAACAGAAGCAGAGATCCTCATGGTCAACCTGGATTAGCCCTAAAAGACATTAACAGCTGACAGATTACAACAACTCTGACACCTTTTAAAACCACAAACTAACTCATTTGTCTATATAATGTTTGCCCGCTTTAACATTGTAATAACTAATTTTTTTCTCAATTTTTAAAATACATCTTTAGTTAGTTTATTACAGGACTGGCTACAAGCATTGTCTTTGGTGAGAGATCTAAGGTACAAACTGACCTGCAGGAAGTGACTGGTCTTGTGGGACTGGGAGCAACTTGAATATTTTGTGATCTTCGGTGTAGTACAGCAACCAGCTATCACTAAGTCCAGCTTGCCTGGGTGCCAAAATAGACTGGAATACCCAAGGGGACTGTCTATGACTCCATGGTATGACTGTTTTTGTGCTTTAGGAGTTCACATTTGCTACCCGGTTGGTGAAATCTAATTATAGCGCATACAACCAATTTCAGATCTCTGCCCTCTTTCTTGACACTCTGCCCTGAGTTTGGCACTCATGGTCACGAGCCACTCATGACAGAATGACCATAACAATGGCATAAAAAGTCTAACTTGCATAAACTCATCTATGTTCTGCTCTTCCACTTCAACAGACAAAGTTTCATTTCATCAGAAAAAGTGATCCAAAAAAGTAGCAGACGTGATCTTGGAGAATTCAGAGAAAACACTGTTTTAACCATTCTGAAAGGAGCATGAATCCTTACTATCTTCCTGTTTAACAACTCCTGACAATGTTTACATGTTGCTTTAGAAGAATTATCTCTTTTCACTACTTCAATCCATTCCATTGCTTCTTTTCTTCCATCTCCTCTAACTTTAGACATGTTGAGTCAGACAAATTCACACAGTGTTTGGTAATTGCTAATCACCCATTTGCAGTATTGATCGGCACATTTCACATTTACTACAGTTAGAATGAGAAACTTCTATATCTAGCAAGTTCAACACTGTGAAGAATGAAAAATGAGCTAGCCAGCTTTATACAGAACTAAGTCATCAGGTGCCTGTCCATTTTCCAGATCACAAATCTGAACTGATATGTGAATATCAACAAAGCATTAAAGGATCTGGAATATAATTAATGCTTATCAACATGGTTTCATGGAAAATAGGTCTTGGCAAATAATCTCGATATTGTTCTTTGACAAGATTTCAAATTTTGTTGATAAAGGTAATGGTGTTGACAAAATATACTTAGAATTCTGTAAAGCATTTGGCTTAATACCACAAGACATTCTGTTTTAAAATTAGCACACTACAAACATCAATATATCAAATATTAGACGGATTAAAAACTGGTGAATTGATATATATCAGAAGATCATTGTTAATGGGAAATAACCAACTAGCTTGGAAGTGTCAGAGTGGTCCTATAGGGATCAGTTTTCAGGTTAACACTTCAACATTTTTATCAATGATCTGGAAGAAAATATAAAATAATTACTGGTAAATTATGCAGATACAAAGATTGGCACGATAGTAAATAGCAACAAGGACAAATCTCTGTTACATAGCATTTGGCACAGGTTGGCAGGCTGGGGACCATCAAACAACATGAGTTAAAATACATCCAAACATCTAGAAACAAAGAACATATGCCCACAGTTAGAAGATGGATGACTGTATTATGGAAAGCGCTGAAAAGGATTTAGGAGCCCTTATTGATAACATGAGTGCCCAGTTGGATGTTGTGGCAAAACAAAGATAACATGAACTTTGCATGTACCTTTGCTGAATGTCAAGCAGAAGCCAGGAAGTGATATTATCTCTGTATATGGCACTGATGAGGCCACTACGTTAATGTGTCCAGTTTTGATGTTCATACTTTAAAAAGGATGTTGAAAATCGGAGGGGGTTCAGATACAAATAAGAAGAAACGTTCACATTCTGGAAAAGGAAAGTTACTTACCTTATAGTAAATGAAATTCTTCACAATGTGTGGTCCCTCTGACTATTCACTGTGGGTGTGCATGTGCTCCGTGCATCCAGAACCAGAAAATCTTCAACGACAGTGTCTGTTGGTCCACACCTGTGCCCAGTGTCTCCTGGTCCACACCTGTGCCCAGTGTCTCCTGGTGCTTCCATCCAGGGGCATAAAGAGCGGCACGGACCAAGAGCCCCTCCAGCTCTGACTCTACCACAGATCAGGTTGACCTGAGCAGAGGGAAAGGAGGGTGGGTCGAGAATACCCACCAGGACCACATATATCGAAGAACTCCAGTTACTATAAGGTAAATAACCTTCTTTTCTTCTTCAAGTACTCACCCCTATGGATACTCACTGTGGGTGACTCCAAAATAGTACTCACTGAAGAGGAGGGTGAGAGGAAGGATACTATACCACAGAGTGGAGGATCTCTGAGCCAAAGGAAGCATCTGCAGCTTAAATTTGGACTAGAACATAATGCCTGGTGAAAGTGTGCACGGAGCCGCGGTTGGCTGGTCTGCAAATGTCAGAGGGGAATAGCTATCAGAAAGGCGACTTTGAAGGACAAGTGCAGGAGGGAACAAGAGGCTAACAGTTCACAAGGTGGTCCCATGAGGACACAAAGGACAAGGTTTAGGTCCTAGGCATAGACTGGTGTAGAAACTGGAGGAAATGTCCTTATGATGCCCTTCAGGAATGTTGCAGTTGTGGAATGAGTAAAAATGGAACAGCCTTCCACTTGGAGGTGGAAAGCGATAATAGCTGCCAAATGTACATGTAGTGAGCTAAGGGGGATGTCTTTAGGGAGAGAAGATACTCCAGACTGAAAGGAATACCTGACAACTCTTCTGGGTAAGAGTCTGCTAATGCCAAAAGAAGAATTGTTTCCATTTAGCAGAGTAGTATTTCATATAATGGGTCTCCTGCTGCCCTGGAGGATGGCTGGAATTCTCGGAGAGCAGGCTTGCTCTATGCTCATTGTCCAAAAGCCCTGGTGTGAGATGTAGGATGCTGGATTGAGGTGGTTCACCCTGCCCTTGTTCTGGGCCAGCAGTCCCCAGAACGGCTGCAGGTGGGTGCATGGACAAGAGGCTAGTTGTAGTATGCCAGTGAACCATAATTGCCTTGGCCATCGGGGGCTATGAGGATCACTGTTCCTCTGTTGCGTATAATCTTCCTGAGTACCTGAGGAAGAAAGCAATGGGAGGGAAGGCATACATCAGTGATTGTGACCACTGTACTAGGAAGGCATCCCCTCTGGAGTTGAGGCTTTGGGCAATCCAGGGACAGCAAGCAGGGCACTTTTTGTTGTGCTACAATGCAAAGAGGTCCCAACACGGGATGCCTCATAACTGGAAGATGTGCTGCACTATTGATGGGTGAAGTTCCCACCCGTGGTCTGTGTGGAAATGCCTGCTGAGATTGTCTGCTGGTGAATTCCTTACCCCTGGGAGATGTATGGCTGAAATGCCCACTGCACCAGTTTCAAAGGTTGATAGCTTCTCTGCAGAGTGGGGGGAATCTCGTTCCTCCCTCCTTGTTCATATAAGTAGACGGTGGTCAAATTGTCTGACCTGACCTGAATATCTGTGGATGACATGATGAGCAGGAATGTCTTGCTAACTTTGAGACCTGACTGAAGATCGAATAAGTTGATATGCAGCTTGGATTCCTGAGGGGATCAGAAGCCTTGGGCCGTCTCATCAAGATGCGCTCCCTGTTTTAGTAGGGAAGTATCCATGATAAGTGTTTTTGCAGGTGGTGCATGAACAAAAGGCAACCTCACGCATATTGTGTCTTTGTTCTCCCACTAGGTTAGTGGTGTCAGATGTCTTGTGGAAGAGACATCTCCTTGTCCAAGGAGTCCCTGTTCAGGGCATAGACTGTCTATAACCAGATCTGAAGACATCTTAGATGCAATTATGTGAATGGGGTGACATAGGTGTACATTGTCATGTGACCTAACATAACAGGACCGGGAAGGATTGGACTGTTGTCTGAGGGCTGAGATGAAGCTGACTGTTGAGATCCCTCATTTCTAGGGATTAGTCCAGAGGTAACTAGGCCCTTGCTGTGACTGAGTTAGGTCCACCCCAATGAACTGTGAGGGTGTTAATATGAACTTATCTAAAGTATGTCTATCAGCTTGTGGGCTGAATCCTGGACCTGTGCCAGAGGAATCTGGAGAGTATCTGAAATTCTCCTGAGAAGGTCCTGGTACTGGTTAAAATCATCTGGAGGTGAAGGAGAGGCGACTCATCCATCAACTACTCCCTCAGAAACTATGCTTTTTCACCCAGTGATGGCCACTGCTGGGTGCAGAATTCAGGGTCCTCACACTGGAATGCCTGGAAGCATGGATCCCAGGGGCTCCAATGAGGTTGATGTGATGGATCGTAGGGGAATGGAGGTGCCCCCAAGAGGGTACCACTGACTCTTGGGCCAGAGTTACTATTGGTGGGGATGGGGAGGTAGAGTGGATAGGATACCTTGCCTAGATTGATAATCCTCCATCGGCTAGCTGGAGGAAACATTTGTACAGGCTGGCGTTTGTCCGATGAATGTACCTGTTGTTCCATCATTGGAGCTGGGTGTACCATGGTATCCAGTTCCATGAGATCAAGAGAAGGAGCAGGTGGTGGGGAAAGAGTTTCTGGCTAGGTCCTACTACCAGCAAATGTTGGATTGATGGAATGGGTACCTCCTGCAACAGTATCTGAACCACTAAAACTGGGGACTCCAGGCATGGACAGATAGCTATATTCTCAGGAGAGCACACTGAGGGCCTGCCCAAGGCAACTGCCTGCTGTCCTGGGTTTGTCTTAGAAACAGATTGTCTGTGCATTGGTGGTACCACTGGCGCAAGGGAGATACAGTCCCTCCTGTCCACATGAGGCACAGGTGTTGTTAACCATCTGTCCATGAGCAGTTTTGGGACACTGTGAGCTCCCAGAACCATCAGTATCTTTCTTCCGCATGAGTCCATTTCGGGGCACAGAACTGGGGTAAGGAGTGAAGTGGGCCTCTTTTTTGAGGACTTATGTGGGGATTTGTCCCTCTTCTTGTGGGGAAGTTTGCCTTGTCTGTCCCGTGTTTCCACTTCACAGAATCCTTGCGTTTGGAGGAAGACTCCAAACCACTAGTACTGGACACTGGCAGTGCAACGCCCAGCAGTTCCGAACAAATAGGAGTGGAGTGGTAGGATCTCAGATCTAAATGGGAACTCAAGGAAAGCTCCATAAGGGGCTTACAGAGCCTGAAATCCCAAAAAAGAGACACAGCAGGTTCCATCCCAGACTATGAGCAGCAGAAAAAGAACTGGGGCATGGTCACTACACTGCCCTTTATGCCCTCAAATGGAAGCACAAGGAGGTGCAGGGCACAGGTGTGGACCAACAGACACTGCTCTTCAAGAATTTCCATTCCCTGACACACAGAGCACCCACGCACCCACAGTGAATACCCTTAGGGATTCTCACTTGAAGATAAAACATGCTTTACAATGAGTGACTAAAGGAATTCAACCTAACTTACTAAGAGAGGGTTAAGAGGCAATTTGATCATGCTCTATATTACCTACACAGGGAGGAGATATATAATACTAGAGGGTTCTTTAATTGAGCGGACAAAAGCATAACAAGATCCAATGGCTGGATGTTGAAGTCAGCAAAGTTCAGACTATAAATAAGACAACTATTTAACAGAGTAATTACCCATGGGGATGGATAACCAAGGGCACTGATAAATACTCCATCACTTAAAAGAGTCTTTAAATCAATATTTGATGACTTACTAAAAGTCATGCTCCAGATCAACCACAAGTTATTGGACCAGATGCAGGAATTATTATGGAATTTTGTTGCTTGTCTTATGAAGCAGATGATAATAAATGGTCCCTCTTTTGGCCTTAAAATCTGTTAAGTCAACCCACTCCCCTTTCTTCAATATCCAATGAAATCTGATTACACCCAATAGTAATCAGTTATACCCGCCTCTCCGACAGCACTGACTCTATCCATTCTCCTTCTTCTCTAGGCTTTGAGACAGTTTTCTATAACTTTCTTATTGCTTTCTAATAGACAAAACAATAACTTAAATGGTAAAGCAAATCCATTTGAACCTTTTGTAGCAAAATTTTCATTTACACTCAAATTAAATGAAAACCAATGTTTCTAGCAGAAACATGCTTTCAAACCTGTATTTATCTTCATTTAAATATTTCAGAGTGGCAGAGAAGTTCAAAAACTTGACTGCAGAATGATCCTGAATACATCCACTGGTTGGTTGGTTTGTTTTTTTAAATAACTTTTTCACAATCCCCATGCCAACTAAAATACATGCATTATCATGAACGCAAACATAATCCCCCAGCCAGCACGCTGGGAAACTATAGTTTAAAAAAGGCTTTTGGTGAGTGGGGAGAAAAACCACAGAGGGAACTATCAGACTTATCACACTCCATCTTGTTTTGTCGCCGTGTACTTCAATGTATTTTTCCAGTCTTTATCACATACCCAACTTAATCGCTCACCTACCTTCCTTCTCATTAGTATAGCACAAACTCCTGCTTTTCCCGCGCTGTACATTCTTCTTTCATTGCAAATCATTCTAGAATGTATTCTTGGGGCCTAACTGTAGTATTGTCCTTAGGAATAATTTCTTGACGATAAAAAGTCCAAAAGCATTACCTTTCCACTTTATTCTTCGATCACTTCAGTTCCACCAGGACCATGTCAAGGTAATGAAAAGATATCTTCTGGTACTTCACATATATCAAACAGAATTTTGAGTCAAATAGTAATTAATTATTAGCGCTTCGTTCAAAATCCATCTTCCTGAAGAACCTTAGAATTTTATGTGGGGGCCCCTGGCCAAGGCCAGCTCCAGCAGCCCACCATAAAATGGTAACTGTCATAGAAAACAAGCACTGGCCACTAATCTATATGTGGGAGCCCCAACTGCATCTCCTGTGCTAATAATTTAATTATATTTAAAGAAAAAAAACCCTAAAAGTTACTATAACATGACAACTCAAATGTCTATAACCTCAAGTGTGCAAAACCAAAAACACATACCGGAACACGTTAAAACCTCTGCCCCTAATGCCCAGCATGCTGTCCTTTCCCTGATGGGTGGTGGGTTTGCGGTTATTTTTTTCAGCCCCTGTCTTACAGTATATTTAACTTACGTTTGCAAGCTTGTTGAGGTAGAGATCTTACCTTATTTCTACACATGACATGACACTGCTACTTGTTAGAAAAACAGTTTCATTTGTATTGTGGTAGCACCTAAAGGCTGCAACCAGGGACTGGGGACCCACTAAGTCAAGCACTGTGTACACATGTAACAAAAAAACTGTAAGCTCTTTGGAGAAGGGACCATCTTAGAAGGCAACAAGAAAACAGATGACTAAATCAAACAAAGAGGATAATGCTTTGTGCTGCTGAAGTGTCATAAAGCAGTTAGAGTGGACATGGCTCTATGCCACATGGATCAGTGGTCAAACCCAGTGAACACATTTGCTAGTGCATCCTGGGTCAGCAGCACAACATGGCAGCACCCCTCCTTGTTCACATGTGGATTGGAGAAGCAATACCCTGTAATCGATACACTGGAAAACCTGTGTGCCGTCACAGGATAGTGGCTGACAACTTCCTTACATTTTCAAACCATAGAAAGGGAAAGGAAGGTGGAGTGTAACATCCATCTCCCACATATATCCTCCTCTGTGCAGCTGCAGCAGGCTAGTGCTGAAGGAGTTACTCCAAGGAGGTGCAAAAGGGTAGCGTTCCAAGTACAGTTCCCAGAAACTCTGCACTCACTTCATCTAGTCTTACACTGCACGTCACGTCTGCTGAAATCTTCAGTAAAAGCACAAACTTCTCTACTGCCAGGTGAAGGTAAAATTCCACACACTGGACTGACTTTTTGAGCAGCAGGGTGCCACACAGGGTTTCTATCAGCACATCACAATTCAAGACCTTTACCGACCCAATGAGGCTCATCAGTGGAGATGATGCTGGCTTTAGGTAGGTCACTCTGACAAACAGCCTATTGGTAACAAAAGGAAAATGACAGCACAGATGCAGAAATGGCACAGAAATGCTAGACACACTGATGGGAACTACCATCTCAGAGAAATATGTGAAGAGCAGCGACACAGAACATAGATACTAGCTTTAAAAATACCATGAGTGCCTTTCCCTTTCTGAGGAGGAGAGAGAAATAAACCCCTGGAAGCAAAGATGATCTGACGTGGTGGCTGAGTGTACTCAGCAGGGCCCCAATCCCATGTTATGCTATTCAGAGAAGCACAGCAACAGGGTGATGGTGGCAGTTTGGGGGTTGGTAGAAGAGGGCTTTGGGCTTGTCAATCATTGTCCACAAGCTCCTGGAGGAGTCAGCTTAACGTATGTCTCATGGATGGTCAAACAGAAATCTAACAGGGTGCTCTGGATGTGTCTGTCAACACAGAACCCTTTCCTGCATGAGTAACATCGAATATGTCCCCCTCAACCACTTCCTCCAAGTAGCATTTTAGCACAGCAGCTGCTATCATCAGAGCCCCAAGTGCTTACCTTGCAGCACAATGAAACCAAGTTCTGTAGCAACAACCCTCAATTTCATGGCAACATTAATTAATTTTATTGCCATGGAATACTTCTTGTTTCTCCGCTCCCGCCCCTCCTCCCCTCTCCAGCTATGGGTCATATACTCAATGACATAAAATCTGTTTGCTTAATTTCAACAGTAATCCATTTTTGGGATGGGGTTTGTCACTCTATTCTCCAGGTATCATTGCTCCACTCCTTGGACCTTGGCTCCTGGGATATTCTCCAATCAGCCTAGCACATGGAGTGCAACGTAACCCTCCTAACTGAAGTAACACCCACAGAGTTATCTCTGATTCAGGTGAGTGCATTACCAATTTGTTCATGCCAGCCGAGGGTGAGGGTTTGGAAATGAGAAACTATCCCAGGTGTGTGTGTCACTGTGCTGTACGGTCAATCCTAGCGTGGGTAGCTGCTCACTCTCTGCTTCCTGAAATAAAACAGTGAGAGACTGCAACATGCGCCCCAAAGAGTGAGAAACGTGGCTTTCAATCTGTCCCCTACCTTCATCTTTTATGCATTATTTACCACAAGTCAGATCTCAAGCGGGCAACATCTGAGCTCTCAGCACAGAACAGGCACTAGGAAAATGACGGGACAATAAAGAATGACAGGGAACTGGGGTGAGGCGGGATACAGACTTCTGGTGCTAATATTTTAAAGAAGAGACTTCAGAAGTCTGAATAAAAAATACTTTCCCACGATGTCACGGGGGTTAGATACAACTGCCAGGGCAGGTCAGGCCAACTAGCGTGTTCAGCGCTGCTGCAGAACTCCTGTGGCTATGGCTGCTTCTCACAAGGTTTCTCTCAAATATGTAGCTGCACAATTCTTAGCAGTTATGAAATGCACCGTAGAGAATCCCCTTTGTACAAGACAGGCAAAAGTCTTTCACATTAGATTATGAGGCAGAGAGAGCTAGCAAGGGATAGAGAACTTAGGGGTGAAAAGCTAGGAGGTAGGTCCATTGTAGAGTATAAGAGAGGGGACACTAGGAACAAGAGGTGAGGAATAAAACCCTCTGCATGGCTCAGTTGTTACTGTGGGTTAGCATTAAGGAAACAGACTCCTCCCAGGGGAGAGAGAATACAGAGAAATAAAGCTGAAATATTCTAGGCTAGATTTAAACAGTTCCATCCATTGCAGTGACAGCTACCAAAATAACCTGAAATCTCCATTTATCACCTACCTAGTTCAAAACTGATCAGTACTGCTACAGTACAGCAATGCTCAGTGGAAGAGGAAAACAAGATGTCCCACAGCCTCTGGTCAATTCTGTCTGTTCCCTACCCGCTTCATACTAACTCTGTCAGTATGTCTGAATCATGCACTGACAATGCTGTAACACTGCCTTAAACAATGCTGCAGCAGCTCTTTTCCTTCCAGCAGCTCAACAAGCCTACAGCAGTGAGCGGAGAAAGAGCCCCCTCTGCTTGTTTCTCCACAGCTGCAAAAAATATGTGTATATAGACTAAGTGTTTAATGAGAGAGGAAAGTGGCTGTTTTCAGAGGAAGTGTGTGGGGGGACAGGGGCCTGATGACTCAACTGTATTGTTCACATTTGCATAATGAGCAGAGTGTGTGTGTATGCGGGGGGTTGGGGGGGGCAGGGGGGAGGGAGAGAGAGAAAGAATAAATACTTCCAAAATACAAAACCCCCACACACGCAGGACTTCAGCTGTGAGTGAACAATTGGCTCCAAGTAACTCAGACAGAAGTGGCCAGGTGGCCGAAAGACAGAGAGAGATCTCAACACAAACAGCCCCACCGAGCAGTTGACCAACTGACCGACCACTAGCAGACACGCAAAGCTCCCTTTCAGAGCTCTGCTGGGAAAAGATAGGAAGGAGATTAACCAAACTTGGTGGAGTCAAGAAGGAAGATGATGAAGGGGTATAAAGCATGGCCGGCAGTGAATGTGCAAGGAGACGGTTGGGCTGTGTCTACACTAGGATTTTTCAGATCTCTAATTCCCAACAAGTGCAGTTCCACCAATGGAAGCAGCAGGAGGACATGGCTCAGTCAGGGTTAGATGACATGGTAATTAAAATGCCAGAGCCCAACTTACCCTGATCTGTGCTACAACTTACACTGAGGGTACTGCTGGAGGAATTACATAACATCCTATTGGAAACAAGGACCTAAAATACTGATGACTTCTCCCCTACCTCAAACAACCTCTCACACACAATCTCTTCCTTGTAAAGTGCACATTTAAAACCTCTGAACAACTTCACATATTGCTTCCAAGACATACCCTAGACCCATAACAGCTAGGCCTTTGCATTAAGTTTTGCTGACCTTGTAGGTTAATCAGCACATAAGGAATGGTAGCCCATTATGTAGAATTCAATAATTAGTATAGCTGACACCCAGCCAGAGCCTTTCCCAGTGATCTATGTCCAGTAACAGGTTCATAAACAGTTCAGAGGGAGGAAGAGCGCTGTAGATTTCACTTAACTCCTTATCTATCTGCATTAAAGAGATTAAATGACTGTCATTAAAACGTTTGAGGTAAGCCTTTGATAGCAAGCTTCACATCATTTTAACACTTATTGAATCTGAACCCCAATGAATCTTAGAGTCATATTTCCCTGTCATTTCACTTATGCTTCCATTATTGGTATTGTTCTCCACTACTCCTGGCTCCCCATTTCTGCATGACTGTTTTGTATGCCAGGCCACTGCAACTCCCTACAGACGCAGATTGTATCTGATGATTGCCCAGCCCAAAGAAACAGATGAAGTGGAGGAATTTCATTTGAGGTCAGGTTAGAAGGAGAGAGAAAATAATCCAGGAAATACAAGCCACACAGAACAATCTTTACATATTCACTGCACAGCTGCGTGACTGCAATTCTTTTGTAACAAGCTCATCCTTTTCTTACAGCAAATGGATGGCTCAACTCCCCCCACTCACTTACTATAGTCTGAAGATACAAACAAAGGGAAAATGGGCACAATGCCCTCCCCACCTCTGTGAAAAATAAACAAATGGTTATTTACTCAGAAGAGGGGTGAGGGTGGGGTGGAGGGAGCATTGCTGAGGTCAGGGAACTTTTTGCCATCGCTCATTTGTAGGGCCCTACCAAATTCACGGTCCATTTTGGTCAATTTCATGGTCATAGGAGTTTAAAAATCGTAAATTTCATGATTTCAGCTATTTAAATCTGAAATTTCACTGTGTTGTAGTTGTAGGGGTCCTGACCCAAAAAGGAGTTGTGGTGTGGTCACAAGATTATTGTATCAAGTATCAGAGGGGTAAGCGTGTTAGTCTGTATCCACAAAAACCACGAGGAGTCCGGTGGCACCTTGAAGACTAACAGATTTATTTGGGCATAAGCTTTCGTGGGTAAAAACCTCACTTCTTCAGTTGGTTTTTACCCACAAAAGCTTATGCCCAAAGTTATTGTAGGGGGGTTGCAGTACTGCCACCATTACTTCTGAGCTGCAGCTGGCAGGAGCCGCTGGCTGAAGCTCTGAAGGCAGAGCCGCAGCACAGAATTAAGGATGGCCAGGTACGGTATTGCCACCCTTACTTCTGCGCTGCTGCCTGCAGAGCCGGGCCCTCAGTCAGCAGCCGCTGCTCTCCGGCCACTCAGCTCTGAAAGCAGCAGCGCAGAAGTAAGGATGGCCTAGTATAGTATTGCCACCTTTACTTCTGTGCTGCTGCTGGTGAGGTGTTGCCTTCAGAGCTGAGCACCTGGTCAACAGCTGCTGCTCTCCAGCTGCCCAGCTCTGAAGGCAGCACAGAAGTCAGGGTGGCGATACCGTACCATGTCATCCTTCCTTCTGTGCTGCTGCTGGTGGCGGCTCTGCCTTCAGAGCTTCAGCCAGCAGCTACCACTCTCCAGCGGCCCAGCTCTGATCCCCCGCCCCCGCCCCCCCTGTAACTCCTTTTTGGGTCAGAATCCCCAATTTGAGAAACGCTGGTCTGAAATCTGTATAGTATAGGGTAAAAGCAGAAAAAAGACCAGTTTTCACAGTCTGTGATGCATTTTTCATGGCCATGAATTTGGTAGGGCCCTACTCATTAGGCTTAATCCATTCTGCTGTCAGGACCTGCCAACCAGCTGACCTGCATCTCTGCCGCACTCAGCAGCTGGGTGATAGCCACAGAAGCATACACTGCTTGGGCTAACAAGCTCTCCCATTCTATATGGCAAACAACAGCCAGCAGCCTAAAGCCAACACAGGGAGAGTCCTGGAGGAACAACGTAGCCCTAGCCAGAAGCAAACAATGAAAATGGACAGAAGGTATGGGGACAAAATGGGGAAGATTACCTATGGGGAAGAGATGCTGTTGGCACTGAAGGGAAATGAACGGTTCCTGATTAGCTGCAAGTAGCAGAGAACTCGGAGATTATTGCAATGGTCATTCGGGACCTGAAGATCGGCTTCTTAACCCCAGCCACGTACTGAACAGCAGCAATTAAACTTACCCCCGAAGTCTAGCTTCCTGGATCATCTTAGTCTTGAGAAATTCAGAGCTGAGTGAGGTGTCTGGAGAAGGGCTGGAAGTGTGATAACCCATCTCCTCATGTATTTCCATACCGGAGCTCCATTTCTGTACACTAGACATCCAGAAGCTAACTGAAGTGTTCAGGTGAAAGGTGTGACACAAGGGTTTGCTTTAGAAGTCAGTCAGTCTTGGGGCCTCCCCAGCCCCAAATTTTCTTACATATAAGTGAGCTATCACAGAACCATCTGGGAAGGCGTTACTAACCTACCCAGTAACAGCGGAGTCCTTCGGAGGGAAAGGAACTCCTCTGGGGTTAGCATTCACCTCGCTCTCAAAACAGCATGAAAGGAGCCCAAGATGGAGGAGCACCTATTCCTTCTCAACCAGGAGGTTCATTATAATGAAGGGCCTGAAGGCGATGAAGCATGAAAGCATGAAAGAAGATTATGGGTCGATGCTACAGGACCCTTCCTCCAGCCAATCTGAAATGAGGAAAAGCATGCTGTGTTACCAAAGTACCATATGTCTGTTTCTATTGCAAAATCCCTACCAAGTGTTAAGCAATGCCAGAAATAACAGATATTTGATACAGAAGAGACCTATATGCCAACCTGCACAGTCCCTGTGAATGCAGGATTGTTCACTTGGGGCAGTGGGGGCAAAAAACCTAACTGGCACCAAGACTGAGCTTGACGAATTTTTGGAGGGAATGGTATGATGAAATTACCTACAAAGGCATGTAGCCGATCTGCGACTGCTAGCAATATCTCCAACGTCTGGTGATGGGACACTAGATGAGAAGGGCTCTGAATTACTGCGGAGAATTCTTTCCCAGGTGTCTGCCTGGTGAGTCTTGCCCACATGCTCAGGGTCCAACTGATCACCATATTTGGGGTCGGGAAGGAATTTTCCCCCAGGTCAGAGTGGCAGAGATAGTGGGGAGGGGTGTTCACCTTCCTCTGCAGCATGGGTCACTTGCAGGTTTAAACAGTCAATTCTTTCTAATGTGAAGTTTTTAAACCATGACTTGAATACTTCAATAACTCAACCACAGGTCACAGGTCTATTATAGGAGTTGGTGAGTGATGTTCTGTGGCCTGCAATGTGCAGGAGGTCAGACTAGATTAGGACGGTTTCCTCTGACCTTAAAGTCTAGGAGTCAGTACCTTATCCAATGCTTTGTCCAGTCCAATTTCAATCATTCTGCATTCTAATTAATCTCACCACTAGGGCAACTTCCCTGATTATCAACCTACATTCTTCCCCCCGACCCCGGCCCAATTTGATTCCATACTGTTCGTTACATTCCTTTTGCCACCTGAAACAACAACTCTCCTGTTTGTACAAGAACTTACTGAAGGGTACATGATTATATCACCTTTAGTCACACTATTGCTAAGTCAAGTGCTATTAAACAAAGATACGAGAAGGATGCTTTCATTACATCCATGTGCTTATATACTGAAGTACCCAGGGTGTATTCCAGCTCAAGTGCAAGTTGTGGGAAGCCCACAGACAACCCAGCCCCAGCCTCTGCCAGCACTTGGTCCAGGCAAGGCATAGTGCAGCTCTACTTATTGCAAGGGGAGAGCAGGAAAATTCCTCCTTGCAACTGCCCAGCTGGAATGAAACTCCCCTATTAATTTCAGTGGAGCAAGAAAAAATTTAATTTATTTTCTGCCATACTCAGGAGAGAGGAACAGGCCAGACTCTCACGGTGGCCTCGTTCCTACCCCCAAAGCGTAAATTACTTGCTGCAGCAGATTACACAATTTGTAGATAGGAGCAAAGACACAGACGAGCCCCTTGAACCAAAGAGGCAAGCAGCTCTTTCCGCCTCGTCACCCTCATGTACATATAGTGACATTTTAATTAGCTCCCTGTATCTCTGACAAACATCTCCCTAGATCACACACACACTGAAACAGCCTTTCACTTCTTACTCTCTTGAAGAATTTGGGACCTGTACAAAAATCAGATTCTCCCTCTCCCTCCCCTCCTTTTCACCCAGCAATTCAATGACTTGTCAGAGTGTGCGAGAAACCTATTAGTGAAGACTGTATTCTGCATGCACTGTGAAAATATAATGGCGATCTTATCTGCCTCCCTGTTCCAACTCCAAGCTCAATTGTTTTTCTTCCTGCCACTGCAAGGAGGACTCCAAGCAGCATGGATGCCTTTCCAAATGGTCAGAGTCATATCTTCATTGAGAATTGAAAAGAACAAGGGAGATTTACAGATAAACTGAAACAAGAAGAATGGCCATAGGGCAGAGCTAGACTACCTACGCACTTCTGTGGGATGTTGTGTAAACTGCTCCGAGCCAGCAGCAGTGAATTCAGCGTTGTGTTTAATCTGATAAGCTACATAACCAGTTCTTCAGGAGCACAGCTTCCATGCACGCTGGAGTCCCACAGAGGACATGTGGCCAGGCAGGAGGACACCTATTGCATTTTCCATGCATACCTGAGGGGTCTGTCTCCTTTTTATCCCTTGAAAGCACTTGGACAACTTGTCATGCCAACGAAGTTTTACTGAATTGGAGTGAGTGGAGATGGAGATGCAAGGATGTGGTCAGAAGCTCTAGTGGAGAAGGGATTCAGCAAGGGATGCATGGGACTGAAGACAGCTGGCTGAAACTCAGGGTTTCCAGTTCACAGAATGTTTGATTATCTCTGTATTTGGTTTCGTCCAGCGGTGGCTGCCAGTTTGCAGCAGTGCAGGCAGCCTAGCACCGCAATGGTCCCTAGGCAGTCTGCATGCTGGGACTGCCCTGGAGCTGAGGGTCCTAGACATGGGTACCCCGCATCCTGCCAGGAAACCTGCCTCTGTTTCAGCAGAAGTTCTGTCAAATCTGTACAAAGTTCAGAGAAACATTTCACACTACCGAACTGATATTTCCCAACTAGACTATGTTTCTTTGGAAAATTTCCAGCCAGCTATAGTCCTGAACGCTCAACTCTTTCAACCAACCCTAGGCATTATACTAGTGGTAACAGGTCTCCACACAGAAACCTCCAGACTGGGGATCAATTCCCCAGTGGTTAGCATTAGTAGCATCATATTGCTCAGGAGTGACCCAGAGACCTGGGAAACATACAGGACCTTCCCGCCATTAAAATTGCCCAGCACTAGAAGTTGGTCTTTAGACTATTATGATGTAAATGCTAAACAACAACTAGGGAGGGGCAATGTTTCTTCTGTTTGTATATCACCATTTCCCCCCACTCTCCTGAAGATTAACACAGATACAATTTGTGAGATGACATCAATTCCATCATTTCAGCATCTAAGGACCTTAAGTAGCACCATTCTTGAAAGACTAAGCCATGGCAGAAAGCCTGCTCGTTGTCATGACACATAGCAAAACCAGAAGACCTGATTCTGATTTATGCTCGGGCCTCTTTACGTTGCTCTAATAGTGTAAAGGACATTTGTTGTCTACAAGAATCACTTAGAGTCTGGACCCAGAAAATCCAATTCTTAGAGATGGGAAGGGCTAGTGATGAACTGAGTCCTCCTGACAACTCATGTTTGATTCACAAGCCCCTAACCTTGTTTATTTATTTAGACTTATTTCTAGCAGCCAGGCTGTACTCTGAGTGTGATGAAAAATTTTTTTAAAAATTCATATATACACACAAATTATACATACATACACACACACATATATAATAAACACACTGCTGTTATATTTCAAACAAGTTTTTTAAATATTTATGAATACCACTATAATCACAATCATAAGGGCCACCACATATCTAACCATTCTGTTTTCACATAATAAACTTCAGTGCCATCAACAAATGTCAGCTGTGGTGGATCAGAGGGAAAGCGGTTTGAGAGCTGAAAACCCCTCATGGAGAATACCTACCTGCAGCACTCCACTTTAAAATTACGAACTTTTTGGAGATCCGCTGCAATACGGAGCCTTAACACTGTGGCTGTCTCAAGTTTGTTTCTGATCTCTCTAAAGTCTGCAGCATGATGAACCTGACGTTTGAAATACCGACTTTGCTTTCAAGGGTCATCACCTTGAGTGAGCGTTCTACGTTGTGTCCAATACACGTATGCTATTTTTCGGGGAGTTTTCATTTATTCTGTTTTGCGTGTACTGCCAAAAAAACCCATAGAGATACAGCTTCTGCATTACTTAATGCCCCATAAGGCTTAAACATTAATTGGCAGTGAGAAATGGTGAACTTGATGTGCCAAGTCCACACCTAGGTGAACTTGCAGAGACATGTCAGATCACCAAGGAACCTCCAATACATGTTTAAGGATGCAATTTTATAAAGACACTACCTTTCTCTTCAACACTTGGCACCATCTTTCACTACATATTGAGAAAAAGACAACCTTTAAACAGCAATTCCCCGATCCAGCTGTCCTGAGTATCCATCCTGATGTAAATGGACCATCTCCTTCTACTTAGATTCTGAGTGTCAGTGTCCATTCTGCTGCTCCTATCTCTCTCGCTGACAATCAGACCTGGGTAGAATGTCTATCAAAAGCCTGACAACCTTTTTTTGTCTATGTGGATACTTAACCCTTTAAATTTAAATAAAAACAGAATCAAACTGATCAGACACCTAAATATTTTCATCATTTAAATTCTCCATTGATTTGTAGGCCAATAATTCCACAGCTTCTGTTCAGCACCACCATTTGCCACAGAGACAGAAGAGACAGGATCAGGGGAATGTCAATGCAATAAAACATAGGCAGTCTTTCGGATAGCAAATGTACATTTTTGGATGAAGGTGCACTGGGTCCCACCTTTTGCTTTTCTATAGCCTCGAACTAAATCAAAGATAAAGCAGATCCATAATTGGCAGTTTATGCTGAATGGAGATTTTATTCCAATCTGATAATAGAGCTCTTCCAGTGTAGAAGTGAATGTAATCAATGTGGCATTAGTCTGTGTTTTGGCTCAGCATTGACTGCCTGGCTACATCATTTGTTTCGGATAAATTCTTGACCTTCGCTCCAGTTACTTAGCAGAGCTGCTGTATAGATTCACTGAGTTTCCAATTGCTCATCTGAGAAAGGCAAGTTCATTTCCCCCTATTTAATTTACATAGAATTCTTTAGAAGGACACATTTTCTTTGGGGAGTTCTCTGGGATTCAGGCAGGTGAGAGACCAGTCTGCTTCTTAGGTATTAAGAATGTTGTCATTGAATACAAATGGTGACATTAAAACTTTACTGTTTTTACTCAGATCAGAATTCCTCACACACCAACAGCAGCATCTTAACAGCCTTCAACCAAATTGTGAACTACTCCCTCAATAGATTCCAAGGCCACAAGAGACCACAGTGATCAGTCTGACCTCATGTATAACACAAGCCTCAGAACTCCCCTAAAATAATTCCTTTTGAATTGGAGCATATCTTTAAAAAGAAATTCTTGATTTAAAAATGGTCAGTAATGGAAGAATCCACCTCAATCCTTGGTAAATTGTTCCACCGGTTAATTACCTCACTATTAAAAATTTACCCCTTATTTCAAGTCTCAATCTGTCAAGCTTCAACTTCCAGCCATTGGATTGTGTTGTGTTGTACCTTTGTCTGTTAGACTGAAGAGACCTTTATCAATTATTTATTTCCCACATAGGTTCTTATAGACTATGATAAAGTCTCTCCTTAACTTTCGCTTTATTAAGCTAAATAGATGGAGCTCCTTGAGTCTATCACTGTAAAACATGTTTTCTAATCCTTTAATCATTTATGTGGCTCTTCTCTGAACCGTCTCCAATTTATCAACATCCTTCTTGAACAGTAGACACCAAAACTAGACACAATATTCCAGAAGCAATCTCACCACTGCCAAATGCAGAGATAAACTATTCCTACTCAAGATTCTCCTGTTTATGCATCCAACAGACGTATTAGCCCTTTCAGCCACAACATGACACAGGGACTCATGTTCAGTTGATTATCCACCATGACCCCCAAATCTTTTTCAGTCACTGCTTCTCTGAATACAATCCTCAAGCCTGTAAGTATGGCCTACACTCTTTGTTCCTAGATGTATGGATTTAGCTGTTTTAAAGTGCATAATGTTTGCTTGCGCACAGTTTACCCTGCAATCCAGATCCCTCTGTATAGTGACCTGTTCTCTTCTTTATTTACCACTCCCTGGTCTTTGAGTGACCTGCAAACTTTATCAGTGATGATTTTATGTTCTCCTCCAGGTCACTGATAAAAATGTTAAACAACATAGGGCCAAGAACCAATTCCTGCAGGACACCGCCAGAAACACACCCACCCAATGATGATTCCCCATTTACAATTATATTTTGAGACCTATCAGTGAGCTAATTGTTATCCATCTAATGTGTGTCATGTTAATTTTGTGTCATTTTAAGGGTTTTTATTAAAAAAAAATCAAAATGTCATGTGGTACCAAGTTCAATGCCTTACAGAAGTCTATTACATCAACATTATAACCTTTATCAATCAAACTTGTAAGCTCATTAAAAAAAAAGATATCAAGACAGGATCTATTTTCCATAAACCCATGTTGATTGGCATTAATGAAATTAATAAAGAATTAAAGGAGAGTAATCAAATCCCTTATCAGCTGCTGCATTATCTTGCCCTGGATCTATGTTAGACTGACCAGACTAGAGTTATCGGGGTTATCCTGTTTATCCTTTTTAATTATTGATACTACATTATCTTTCTTCCAGTCTTCTGGAACTTCCCCAGTGTTCCAGGACTTATTGAAAATCAACATTAACCGCCCAGCAATCTCATTAGCCAACACTTGTAAAACTCTTGGATGCAAGTTATCTGCAGCCTGCTGATTTTACAAATTAGTAGCTGCTGTATAACATCCTCATGAGTTACTATTGGAATGGAAAGTCATAATCATCATATAATATGACATCATCTAACTTTTCCCCAAATACAGAACTAAAATATTTATTCTGCCTTTTCTGCATTATTTTTGATAATTCTTCCATTTCTACCTAATAATGGACCAATGCCATTGTTAGGATTCGTTTTTGTTCCTAATATACTTAAAAGATTCCTCCCTATTATCCTTAACTTTGCTGACCATAGTTAACTAAAAAAGAAAAGGAGTACTTGTGGCACCTTAGAGACTAACAAATATATTTGAGCATAAGCTTTCGTGAGCTACAGCTCACTTCATCGCTCACTTAATAAGCTCACGAAAGCTTATGCTCAAATATATTTGTTAGTCTCTAATGTGCCACAAGTACTCCTTTTCTTTTTGCGAATACAGACTAACACGGCTGCTACTCTGAAACCTGTCATAGAGTTTACTGTGTGTCACTTATCAATTTTCCACAGTTCTGAGCTTCTGATTTATATTCATTACTACTGACTTCTCCTTTCTTCCATTTGTTACTGATTGTTTTTTATAGCTGCTAACCCTCTAAGTCAGGCTGTTTTTTGAAACCTCTACAGCCTCAACTGTAGGATTATCGGGTTTTGGGCAATCTAGTAAAGTGTTCTTAAACAATTCCCAATTGTGTGTGATCAATTCATGATCACTTGTACCTAAGCTACCACTAATTTTTAGTTCTGTGATCAAATCCTCTATCTGTCAAGATGAGGTCTAATACAGAATTCCCTTCTGTCGGACAGAACACTTTTTGAATGAGGAAATTGTCATCTATAATATTTAGAATTTCCAAGGATGTTTTAGTACCGGCAGCATGAGACCTCCAGCATGTCACTCAAATTGAAGTTCCCCAGGATCATGCAGCTTCCCCCCCCCACACACACATGACAGTTAAGGTGTTTAAGGAGCCAATTATCCTATTCCCTAGTGTGATATGGTGGTCTGGAGCATACAAAAACTAATACTATATCTTATGCTTTATCTGTTAGGACATAAGCATTCAAGATAATTTCCTTCCGAGTTGCCAGTGACTCTGAAACAGGTAATGTGATTTTTGACTAAGTGCTACTCCTCCTTCCCTGTTGCCCACTCAGCCCTGGTCTATGCTACAAACTTGAGCGACGTAGTTATCTCAAGCCATCCCCCAGTATCGCTAGCACTATGTCGATGGGGAGGTGGAAACACTACGCTGACAGGAGAAGCTCTCTCGACAGTGTAGTAGTGTCTTCACTAAGCGCTACAGCGGCACAGCTGTAGCACTGTCAGTGTAGACAAGCCCTCAGTCCTTCCTAAAGAGATTATAACCATTGATTTGAACATTCCAATCATGCAAATCATCCCACCCAGTTTCAGTAATATCAACTAGATCAGGTTTATGCTCACAAATGAGCAATTCCAATTCCTCTTGTTACCCAGGCTTCTAACACTGGTGGATAGGCAAAGAATTCTTCTCTTTGTGTCCTTTGACTACTTGAATAATTATATTCCCAACATCTTGATTTTGTGCTAAAAGTGTGCTCATTTCTCCCCTCTTTTTACCCTCCCCATGTGTTTTTAGTTTAATATCCTCTTGACTAATGTGGCTAGCCTGTCCCTGAGAAGACTAGTTCCCCTTCTACTGAGATGGAGGCCATCTAATCTATACCGCATGCTTTCCCCATAGAATGTTCCACAAAATCCAAACCCTCCACCACTTACCTAGCCAGGGGTTCACTTCCAACCAAGCAACATTAAAAACTTCAACAACTCAGTATAGGAGAAGGTGGTTCAAAGTACCTCCCCATTTTCTCATCTACCTTCTTCTGACACTACTCTTAACTGTCCACCCTTACTGTGAAACTAGAAATTACCCAGTAACTTTCTTCCTTTTCAATCACTAAGAACCACCTGACAGACTGCAACCTCAAGGGCCGTCCATAGGCATACGCGCAGCTCCCGAAAATTTGGGGCACCCCTGGGTCTTAGTGTCCACCCGCCGCCTCTTCCTATCCCTGTTCTGACCCTTCCTGCAGGCTCCCACCACAGGCTCCCATCACAGACTGCTGAAGCCTGGTAAGACTTCCTCTGGAGGGGATCTAGTACTTAAAAGTGAAAAAGCCTTCAAGCCTGCCAAACCTATTAGCACAACACTGAGTAACTGTTAAAGAGCCATTCAAGTGGTAATGAAGCCATTTAACAGGCATTTGCCAACCCCCAGGTATATACTTTCAGTTTCTGAATTTACTGACAAAAACACTTGTGCATTACTGTAATATTTACTCAGAACATGTTAGTCTACAGGACCTTAGTTTAAAATTTGCTTTAAAATATTTTGTTAGTGTGTTGCTGAAGATTATAAAATCACATCTCTAAAAAATCCTTGCACAGATTTTTAGCTGCACAATCTGAGTATTCACCTTTAGCCTTAAGTGCTTGGATCTTCAGACATACAGTTTTTTAAATAAATCCTTCAAAAGACCACCCTTATCTAAAATACACATGCGAGCCCGGGCTGATATTGGATATAGGCGCACCAGTTTAATAATGCTGCATAGGGCCCCACAAATCCTAAGGACGGCCCTGCCAACTCCTCTCCCAGAACCCTGGTGCATGTCCTGGCTGTTCTTCTTTCAGAGCAACAAAAGACTTAGAGGTTTCAGAGTAGCAGCATGTTAATCTGTATTTGCAAAAAGAAAAGGAGGACTTGTGGCACCTTAGAGACTAACCAATTTATTTGACCATAAGCTTTCGTGAGCTACAGCTGAATGCATCTGATGAAGTGAGCTGTAGCTCACGAAAGCTTATGCTCACATAAATTGGTTAGTCTTTAAGGTGCCACAAGTACTCCTGTTCTTTTTAAAAGAACTAGAGAACATCACCGTAAGCCTGTGATTCCACATAGACCAGAGGGAAAATAAATAAATAAATAAATAAAGGATCAAATGAGAACCTAACAGAAGCAGCAACACTGAGGAAGACAGGAAGGAATTGTGATATCTTTTGAATTATTTGATAAAAATACATAAAGTAATTGGGTCATCAAACAAAGGCTGAAATGACATCAAAGAAACTGAAAACGAAGAGCCAAGTTTGGAGAGAGCTGTAGCTTCCTCTGGACATGGTGTTTATTCATTGAAACCAAGACAAAAAGTATAAAGCCCCAGTAAACAAAACCTTTCTAAATGTTACTTTCCCTAAGGTTCCAAATGACATTCTTTTTTGTGCTTGTGACATCACAATGGAATTCAAAGCAGCAGCAGCAGAACAGAAAATGAAGGAAGAATAATTGAAGAAATTCTTGCAATCAAATGACTATATAACCAGAAAAAAACACAGAAGTGTAGTCACTGCTAACCTTTAAATTGTTTTCTAAAACTTTGCTAATTCTTAGCTCTGTACAACTCAAATCAAAGACCCTTAAAAGTCTCTTTTTGTATCTATATTTCGTTTACTCTGGCTTGGCTTTACCCCGAGGAGGTGTTTGTGGGGCATGAGTACAGTTTTCTTCTGGCATAGGAGTCTTTTGCAGTTGATATTAATTAATATTATTAGAGCCACTGTAATCGCATCTGATGATTGTGTATTGGGGGTATTTTATGAATCTAACTATATTCATTTCTGTACTTTATTTGTAATTTGCCTTACTGAACATATTTAGTTCTTATCTGCTTATATCCTGGTTCTGCTCCCTGTACAAATGCCCTCGGGAAGGTACCTTTCCATAACCATGCTTTCCGTTAGTCCCAACTGCACTTGTGCATGCAGTAGATGCTGGAGTTAGTAGATACTGATCCTTGCCATGAGACAGGCTGTACATTTTTGTAGCCCTGATCTATGCCCTGTGATTAGGCATCAGAAAATAAAGAGAAACCTCAGTCCACCACTCCTGCAGGTCCCTGTTGCTGTGCACTATGGCAGCAACTTCTTTGTGCGTGCTAGTGCAATGACCTCTTCTTCGTGCCCGTGCATCCAGCACGGATGCACGAGCAAAACTACCTCCTCTTCATGTGCACCGACGCAGTGACCTGTAATTTGTGCCTATACCCCACTTGCACGCACTAGTGCAACCACCTCTTCTTCATACTTACGTCACGTGTTAAGAGTGCACTAGACACAGTGATCTGGCAATGCTCTTTGCTTTCTGCTCACACGCACTAGTGCAGTGTGGTTACTTCTCCTTGCCAGTGCTTTCTGCTCAGGTAGGTGCAGTGACCTTTTCATGGCTGCGAGCTGCTCAGGAAACCAATGTGCACTCTTTCCCTTTCCGCTCGTTAAGTGAGCTGTGTGATGTCGCAGGACTGCTGATGTCTTCAGAGACACTACAAGAATGCTAATACATTTATTATGTATTTTTGTTATGTGATGTTAAATGTATTATGTGAATGTTAATCAGTGCCTGCGGAAATTCCACAAAGGTGCTATATGTAATAAGCAATGCAGTGCTGGCTCTGGCAGTGCAACTGGGAACTTCAGGGGTTTAATATTCAATGTCCATATTTCTAAAAAAAGTCAGTGCATGTTGATACTTCACCGCACAAATGGGCATCTCTGCACTTGGTTTTAGTCCCTGATGTTAACAGACATTAGCAAGTCTATATTGCGGGTGTCCCTGTTTTAGTAGGCACCCATTTTGCACATCCCATTCAGCGGGGCTAACATTAAGCCAACAAACAGTTTGTTGTTCACATGGCAGGTCTACCTGATCCCTTCCTCTGCTGACCTTTGAGTTGTTTTGTGGACCACACCAAGAAGGACGTTTTGTGTACACAAGATGATGTGGAAATAAAAGATGAAGGTGACTGTGGAAAAAATAATGGGGATAAATTAACCATTGGGTCAACCTACCTAGGGAAGTGAGGATTCTCCATCGCTTGAAGTGTAAGTCTTTCCAAAAGCTCACCCAGAAATTAGGGCCTTGATGCAGGAATCACTTGGTGAAACTGTGTGGCCTATGCTATGAAGGTCAGACTTGGAGGATTCTCTCAATGGTCCCTATGACTAATACTTGAACTAGCCTCCACCCCTCAGGACCTCCTGATCCCACAGCAAGTTTCCATTTCCCCTCAATTCTCAGAGCCCCAGGGCATTCAGATTTAATGCACACACACACTTGTGGAGCCTTAGCTAATTTAATAACCCATGAGTCTCAAAAAGTTGGATACCTAACAAGGTAACACCCTTTGCCCCCTCCTTTCCCTGGCACTTGGAAAAACAACTTCTAGACCTTCCCATAAAACACCCCTTCCTCCCCCACACCCCCATTCATGAGTAGTCATCACTTTCAGAACATACAAACCACAAGTGAATTTGCTGGCAGTGCTCCTCCTGCCTGGCTGTGGAATCCACTTCAGCAGGACTCTACACGTTGTTAGCAGCCCACCTCAAATACTCACTGAGCCAATAAAATCTTCAAGTGGAATAAGGCCTAGTGCAGAATCAGGAGTGAGCCCTTCTCCTAAAACTGTTGGTGTGATACACATCCATATGCAGGCTAGTGTGGCCACAGTTTTTCCTTTGTGTGGATTATCCGGGAAGTAAACCAAGTTTAAACTAAAATCAGGTTTAAAGACTTGTTTTTTTAAATGTTGAGATGTCACACCTTTGCAAAATTGTTATACACCGCTGCCAATAAAACTCAGACCACATTTCTATAGAAACCTTGAGTGGCACACAGGTCACAATGGGAGACTTTTAAACAGGGTTAAGCCACTTGCAAATGCCTGAAAATACATTCTGATGGAGACAGTGAAATAAAAGATCTGCCAGTTATGTGCCTGCGCAATAAGTGATGGATTAGGTCAGTATTTAACGGCAAATACCGTAAGTTTGATCAAGGAAATAACAGCTGTATAAATCAGATGTAACTTAGTATTTTGAGCAACTTATTTTGTCCCACAAATAGAGGGCCAGACCCAGAGCTTGGGGTCAATAGACCTAAGTCCATTTACAACAGTGAAGGATGTGGTGCAAAATGTCATGCTCCAAAGAGAATTTTTGCCTATAACTGACATGTAAGAAATGGGACAAAACTCCAGGTAGGAGCTGGGGAGGGAACACAGAGGGTTAGAGCAGTGGTTCTCAACCAGGGGTACACATAATCAGCTCCATCAATGACAAATCATCCAAAAAGCCATGCCTGGTTGAAAAAGATGCATGCAGTTTGCATAAATCCTCTTGCATCCAAGAAGCCCTCACCAAAGAAAGGGGGATGGGGGGAATAGGTATCTAAGTGTGGGTACAGGGAAGGTTTTCACTGAGATCAAGCTGTGATATGGAGTCTCATGTGAACTGGGGGCATGTAAGAAAGGACAAAAGGCAGAGAGAGGTGGTCTGTGAAAGAGAAATCACCAGGACAAACTATGCAGGGAATGAGATTTATGCATATTTGATAGGTCAATTAGGAGACCTTAGAATGGCTGACAGTGTCCCTTTAAGTTTTATAACTATGTAAATGATTCATCCATTCTTCACATAATGAGCAGTTAGACTATTAAGTGACCTCAACTTGCCTGAGGCCCTTAATTCCCAACTAGTTACTGCCAGGAGGGTGAAGACCTAACTATATAATGAGTCATTAATGCTTAAAAGAGGAGAAACATCCCCCTGATGCTTCTGCATCCTACATGAAGAAAGCATGTGCTCTCCCACCACCAATCAGACAGGTTTTGATTAGGCTCGGATGTAGAGGCATGTTAGAAGGTGTTAGCTACCATGTGCTAACATATATGTTTTAACAGTCTAAATCAGAGAGGACAGTTTATTATTTAACATGTGTTAAGCTAGTCAAGTTAAAGATGAGGCTCCTTCCAGGCTTGAAACTGACCAGTTTAGCCTGTGTTAAAGTCTAAACTTCCTTGTCTACATCAGACTTTTAGAATGCAGTCATTAGCATCTTTTAGCTAACACCTACAAACAAACCAAAAAGGTCTCGTCTACCTTGGGAAATTGACTGGAATAGCTATTTCAGAATAAGCTATTTGAAATAGCCTCCCCATGTGAACAGCTTTCCAGAATTCTGTTCTGGTCAATTTCCCCATGTAGACAAGGCCTAACTCCTAGTGGAGACCAAGCCGAGAGATCCTTCCACTCTGCGTGATGCTAGTAAGTGGTGGCATTTTTGCTGAGGAGGGCTCTATTGTATGGAATTGGCCCCTCTGAAATCACTCACTTTTAAAAAGCACCTTGAATGACGGTATTTCCCGCAAAAAAGAGGTTTCACAATCCCCACTGATGGCCCTTTAGTTTGTACCTTCCCTTCAAAAAGAAGCTTACAAGAAGTGGAAGATTGGACAAATGACCAGGAAGAGTATAAAAATATTGCTCGGGGATGCAGGAGTGAAATTAGGAAGGCCAAATCACACCTGGAGTTGCAGCTAGCAAGAGATGTTAAGAGTAACAAGAAGGGTTTCTTCAGGTATGTTAGCAACAAGAAGAAAGTCAAGGAAAGTGTGGGCCCCTTACTGAATGAGGGAGGCAACCTAGTGACAGAGGATGTGGAAAAAGCTAATGTACTCAATGCTTTTTTTGCCTCTGTCTTCACGAACAAGGTCAGCTCCCAGACTACTGCACTGGGCAGCACAGCATGGGGAGGGAGGAGGTGACCAGCCCTCTGTGAAGAAAAGTGGTTCGGGACTATTTAGAAAAGCTGGACGAGCACAAGTCCATGGGGCCGGATGCGCTGCATCCGAGAGTGCTAAAGGAGTTGGCGGATGTGATTGCAAAGCCATTGGCCATTATCTTTGAAAACTCATGGCGATCTGGGGAAGTCCCGGACGACTGGGAAAAGGCTAATGTAGTGCCCATCTTTAAAAAAGGGAAGAAGGAGGATCCTGGGAACTACAGGCCAGTCAGCCTCACCTCAGTCCCCGGAAAAATCATGGAGCAGGTCCTCAAGGAATCAATTCTGAAGCACTTAGAAGAGAGGAAAGTGATCAGGAACAGTAAGCATGGATTCACCAAGGGCAAGTCATGCCTGACTAATCTAATTGCCTTCTATGACAAGATAACTGGCTCTGTGGATGAGGGGAAAGCAGTGGATGTGTTGTTCCTTGACTTTAGCAAAGCTTTTGACACGGTCTCCCACAGTATTCTTGCCAGCAAGTTAAAGAAGTATGGGCTGGATGAATGGACTATAAGGTGGATAGAAAGTTGGCTAGATTGTCAGGCTCAACAGGTAGTGATCCATGTCTAGTTGGCAGCCGGTATCAAGTGGAGTGCCCCAAGGGTCGGTCCTCGGGCTGGTTTTGTTCAATATCTTCATAAATGGTCTGGAGGATGGTGTGGATTGCACCCTCAGCAAGTTTGCAGATGACACTAAACTGGGAGGAGAGATAGATACGCTGGAGGGTAGGGATAGGATACAGAGGGCCCTAGACAAATTAGAGAATTGGGCCAAAAGAAAGCTGATGAGGTTCAATAAGGACAAGTGCGGAGTCCTGCACTTAGGATGGAAGAATCCCATGCACTGCTACAGACTAGGGACCGAATGGCTCGGCAGCAGTTCTGCAGAAAAGGACCTAGGGGTTACAGTGGACGAGAAGCTGGATATGAGTCAACAGTGTGCCCTTGTTGCCAAGAAGGCCAATGGCATTTTGAGATGTATATTGTAGGGGCATTGCCAGCAGATTGAGGGATGTGATCGTTCCCCTCTAGTTGACATTGGTGAGGCCTCATCTGGAGTACTGTGTCCAGTTTTGGGCCCCACACTACAAGAAGGATGTGGAAAAATTGGAAAGAGTCCAGCGGAGGGCAACAAAAATGATTAGGGGACTAGAACACATGAGTTATGAGGAGAGGCTGAGGGAACTGGGATTGTTTACTCTGCGGAAAAGAAGAATGAGGGGGGATTTGATAGCTGCTTTCAACTACCTGAAAAGGGGTTCCAAAGAGGATGGATCTAGACTGTTCTCAGTGGTAGCTGATGACAGAACAAGGAGTAATGGTCTCAAGTTACAGTGGGGGAGATTTAGGTTGGATATTAGGAAAAACTTTTTCACTAGGAAGGTGGTGAAACACTGGAATGTGTTACCTAGGGAGGTGGTGAAATCTCCTTCCTTAGATATTTTTAAGGTCAGGCTTGACAAAGCCCTGGCTGGGATGATTTAATTGGGGATTGGTCCTGCTTTGAGCAGGGGGTTGAACTAGATGACCTCCTGAGGTCTCTTCCAACCCTGATATTCTATGATTCTATGATTCAATCTCTCCTTCCTGGTTAATTTGCATGCTCAATTGTTTTTGAAGTATCTATAAGGATATTAGTACAATATACAACTATATATTTGTTATTGTATTATGTTTTAATGAGGAAGGTAGATAAATAAATTCAATTCTAATTCTTACTCCTGGGGGCTCTCAATTAAAGAGTATCTGGTTCCAGAGTCCTCTTGTTCAGAGCCTCTTGACTTAGTCTAAAGGCTCACAGATAACCAAAAATATTCCTGATTCTGCCCTATACAACATGGAGTCTCTCCTATCTTCCATGTTAGCTTAGTCATATTTCCTTGTCTATCAGCATCTATTTCTATTCCAACTTTATTTGATTCTTCTCATCCAGAAACAAAAAAGCAAATTGCACACCCAGTTTGTCTCTCACACAGAAATCAGACTGCTAGCCTGGTTACAGGACTAGACAATTTTCAGAGCCTGAAAATGTACGAATATAAAGACAGGAAGATGTTCTTTATCTTTACAGATCCACTTCTCTGAACTGTAACTGGAGTTTTGTTTTTCTCACCAACCAGCTGTGAACTAATTACAAGAAGTTCTAACTAGTCAAGCTCCCTCTCCAAACATATGGATCCAATTAAGTCAAACTGCAGCTGATTTTAATCAATCTTCCTTGAAGCAGCCAAACTTGAAGAATCTCTTCTCCTTCAACTTGAAGGGCTGAGGAGAGCAGGAAAAGCAGGAGAGTGGTATTTGCATAAGGAACACTTCACCATCCGCTCCATTGCCCGTAAACAAGACTCCTAGCAGTAATAAATGCTAATTGAGCACTCTTCAGAAGTCTTTCCTCCCATTTTCTCCAAAAAGCACTGATTTGATCAGTCCCTTTTGTTCCTGGCTTCAAGTTGCAGTTTCCCACAATGAGTAGAGGGCAGATTGCCTGAAGTGTTCTGGACTGTTTAACAAACTAAGCCACTTTCTGAGACAGCAGCAACAGTCTGCCCACAATATGCAAAAGCAAGTCATAGCAGCAGATATGCTCTCCTATTCCAGCAGGGGTTGCCATAGCAGAAATGGATGCAGATGAGTGAACACTTAAATGCATGTGATCCCTCAGCCTTCATACCAGCTGATCTCCCCCTACCTCAGGTTCAAAAGATTTCAGTTAGATGTGTCACGGGAAAGGAGTGATGATGTCTTCCCGCAATCCAAACATTTTTTCTGTTTTTTTGAAATTTGAGGTTTTTATTAGCAGTAAAGATCTGAACAGCGAGTAACATCCATGCTATTGTGTTTATACCAGTGAAGGAAAATCAATCCAGCCCCCAGCTAGGTGTCAAGAGCCAAAGGGATATTGGGAATTGAAGGGTGTGAAAGTTGATGGAGCCTCTAGCCACAATTGAAGATGTCCCCAAGCAAGCAGAGAATACAAAGAGGCAGAGGCTATACACGCTGCTGCGGATATTCATCAATTTCTTCACTTGCTAATACAGGCTCGGGGAGTATAAATCACATACCTCCTAACACAACAATAGCTTTCAAAGCACATACCTGCCCTCTGGCCCAGTTAGTGCCATATAGTTCACTGAATGGCAGTATCACTACCGGCAGCCAATTCAGGGACAGGCAAAGGCAAAATGGCCATACTCAGACACACAGGCATGTGACAATGTGTGAGAATTTTTTTGAAGATAACTTTTTCATGGGTCAATACACTCAAATCTTAGTGGTCCTGAACTCTTGGCTACTAAAGGCTGGACATGTCCCTTCAGGTTTGAATTCACTGCATATGGTTTTATGGACTGATCAGACTTCAGTACATAAAGATTGGTGCACTTAAGTTGTTATGCTTGATTTCACTCACTTTCTGTCACACCCCTCTCCCCAACATATCAACAAATTTTGTACACTCTCTTGTAAGTAACTTTTATTTATTCCAATAATGGCTTATTTATTTATTTTTAAAGGAAGTGCTACAGATTTTTTTTTTAAAAAAAAAAACCTCTGCCAAATCTTAATCTGTTCATTGTCTTCTACCTCTTTTACTTCTTTATTTTCTCTGATCCTTTGTTTTTCCCACTTCTGAAACTTCACTAGGGGACTTTTTCTTCAGTAAATTTTAAAAAGTTATTTTGTAACATTACCATTTGTTCTCCTTTCTTGCTTTTCTTTCTGACAAAGATATTATTTTAACCCATCATCTCCCCGATTTCTACCTCAGGAGTAAGCAACAAATAATAAACTGACTTGGGCATATTCCAGTGACTCCATTTGAGTGCCGAATTACCTTTTTCCAACATATTCTCCTTGCACTATCTGACTGCAGAGATTAATAGCTGGATAACCCATATTTAATGGTATACAGCAGCAGATAACCCAGTCCGCAGCAGTGCCTAGAGTCAACAGAAGTGTTTACACAGGATGTAATTCTGAGCCTGGGCCTGCTGGGGACTTGGGACTCAAGTAATGAATAATTAATCTTCATTAGCAAGCAGGGCCACTGAGCAATTTTTATACTGAGGGTGCTGAAAGCCTTTGAACAAAACCAGAAACCCAGAAAATGGTGGAAGTGGTGCATTCGGTTGCTATTGTTACTTCAAGCCAGGGGGTGCTGTTGCACCTCCAGGACCAGAACCCCTGGTAGCAAGGCTGTTTTTATCTTGTAGGCAGTTCTGATCTCTTGACCACTCAGCTGGGTGGGTACTGATCAGTAATTCACATCTTTTCAGCACTGAGACTTGCACAGATCCGTCTCCATTTGGAGAAATCACAGTTGCCCAAGGAGTTGATCTATACTGTTCTCCTTTCCTTGCTATTCACTTCCTGATTCAAAGGAACCAGAACTCCAAGCTTATAAGATATGCACAAACAGTGGGAAGATAAGGAAAAGTTAAACAAATAACTAAGTCCAAGCCTTAGCCCTCCCAAACTAAAACCAAGAATGTTGTAACTTAGTCCAGTTCTCCTCAGGTGGGTTCTCCACCTAACCTCTACTGATGGGGCTGGTTTCTCCTTCTTGAACCAGCTCAGATAGATAACCTCTTCTCCTTCTCTATGCCTGCCTGTCCTCTTGTCTTCCTCACATCTTTTCCTTTTCCCTGCATTCTTAGGTCTTTTTTGTTCCTCTCCAGTCCCCTCACATAGCCCTGATCTGCACCACACCATTATTAAACTCTAGGGTTCTGAGCACTGCCACTGAATTGCACTATTGTGATATGCGCTACTAGAGCCTGGGATGAGTTCAAACTACTTTTGTTTGAATTGTGAATTTTGTGAAGAATACAACAGTCACTGTGCCACCCAAGTCTGCTGACATGGTGGGCGAGTGGTTTTATTATAACATGAAGGCTCTGTCTCAGCTTTGTCTTTGATGTCCTGATCCCAGCCTTTATCATTGCATCACGTTCACAGCATTAAATGAGCTCAGCTACCAAAAGGACCACACCTACCCACCCACTTCTGTCTAAAATAAGACAATTAGCAAAACTATATGAAAGGCTCTGAACCTTTCCTGCTGCAGACAGACCTTAGAAGCTTGGTGCTTTTAGCATCTCAAGGGCGGGGCTACTGGCATTGCTGACACTGATTTTAAACACTAGATCTCTCTGAGAATCCCAAACAAAACAGGGAATTACTCTGGCCAGAATGGTGATGCCCCAGTGCTGGGAGCTGGCAGCTACCCTGAGGCAGTGAGGACAGATTAAATATGATTTGAATGAGTTGTAACCTGCTCTGAAACCAAAGCTGCTGTTGTGTATGTTTGGAGACCGGAGCATCAGAACACCAAACCCAATGTTTTCATCTCCTTCTGATGACAGAAACCCAATTAAAGGAGAGCCGGGTGACAGGTTTCGCGCTAACCACGGCTCAGCAGAGGCACTCAACAGCTCTCAGCTCCCTGCTTTATCAAAGCTGTCACTTCCCCCTTCTCCAGGAATTGGTAATAAAAAAAAGATTTGATTTGCCTCTAATAGGTGTCAAGATAAAATCAATGGTCTGCCTGAAATTCGGGTAATTTCAAACCTGCAGGTTTTCTACCATCATAAAGCAATTTACACAAAAAGGGGAAAAAGGAGAAAGAAAGAAAAATTAAAAGAATGAAATGTTACAAGGCTGGGTTGTTCGGCACATCAGAGAAAGATAACACTGCTCGGAGCAGGATGGCCTTTGATTAAACACAAAATAGGCTTCGCTTCTCGCTCACTCCAGCTTCTTTCAAACAGAAGATGCTTTAAATGTAACACTCCCACCCCTCCCTCTGCACAGAGTAACAGTGTTTCAGAGATGAGAGCAGCCTGAGTAAGCATCCCCTTCTATTACTGCCAGCTTCAGGGAGAGGAAGGCTTCACTGCTGTATCCAGAATAAAAAAGTTGAAACTCTTGCTTATGAGATGGGCGAAGCATCAGCCTCAGCAAAAATATGGGAAAATCCTGCAGTGCCATGGTAAAATCAGCACTTTAGCTTTTCTTTCACTCAGATTTCTTATTTCATACGTTCCTCCTCTTGGGGAGAGTGTGTGGATCGCTGCCACCACAACCTGCTCCTTCCATACCCCATCATCATGTTCTGGACTTGAATAGCTCTTATCAGATAAGGCCGCAAGCTATTGAGCGTTGCTCAGCGCGAACGGTAATGATGGTGGGAAGCTGTAATGTAAACAGCGCCGAGGCATTTTTACCAACCTGTCATCATAGTGGAGAAAACAGTCTATACAACAGCTCCCAGTGCTGCTCGAGCTGCAGCAGTGGTTAGTTATGGCTGTGAAGTTTGCTCGCACAGACAAAGGTTTGGAGGCTTCTAAACGGAAGTATACCCAAGTATACTGGAAAAAGCATCTGTTCTTGCATGCCTGAATACAACACCAAAATCTCAATATGAGAACATCGTACACAGATAAGGGTTTGTGGGATGGGCTTGGTTTGGGCTGAAGGGGAAGGACCTGTGGACTGTGAAAGGAACTTCTGGAAGTTTGTCAGTATACCCATCCATCAAGGCTGGACTGTGCCAAGCTCTTCAGCCCTTCTGGTCCTGTCCCACTTCTTACCTGGAGAGTGAGCTTCTCCAATTTCATTTCCAGAGTCTTGTTCTCTTCTTCTAGCCGCCCTCGCTCAACCTCCAACTCTTCAATTTTTAACCTGTAAAGACGGGGGGAAGAAATACACTGAAACTCCGAATGCTCTAACCCTGCTTTAGTCCCACTACTGGAAAGAGTAAAATAATGAGGACCCAAAGACAGAAATCACACACCTGTCCAAAAATATTCTTCCAATGATAAGATACCACATTAAATGAAAAGAATAAAACAACATTATTGCACCTTTAAGTATGCACAGGTAAAAGACCAATTTATCAGGAAATTCAATATTTACAGTTCCTACACCAATATTACCTTGGCCATGTCAAGGGGGTGTTTTTTCAGAGTGTCTGTGGTTGTTCTTTAAAGAGAAAAAACTAATTAAGCTAGTTAATAATGTTCTAGACACCGGCAACGATTGCACTGCCACCGAAGACCGCGACAGGACTTTGGCGGCAGCTCAACAGCTACAGCTATTTTCGGAGGCACGTCGGCGGAAGGTCTTCTCTTCCACTCTTCACCTGGGGATGCGCAAGCCAAAAAGTTTGGAGACCCCTGTTCTAGATGGTCATAAATATAAAGGGAAGGCTAATCACCTTTAAATCCCTCCTGGCCAGAAAAAAAAACCCTTTCACCTGTAAAGGGTTAAGAAACTAAAGATAACCTAGCTGGCACCTAACCAAAATGACCAATGAGGAGACAAGATACTTTCAAAGCTGGGGGGGTGGGAGGAGGAAACAAAGGCTCTCTCTGTCTGTGTGTTGCTTTTGCTGGGACCAGAGCAGGAATGCAGGTCAGAACTCCTGTAAAAAGCCAGTAAGCAATCTAGTTAGATATGCGTTAGATTCTCTTTTGTTTAAATGGCTGATAAAATAAGCTGTGCTCAATAGATATTCCTGTTTTTGTGTCTTTTTGTAAGTTAAGGTTTTGCCTAGAGGGATTCTCTATGTTTTGAATCTGATTACCCTGTAAGGTATTTACCATCCTGATTTTACAGAGGTGATTCTTTTACTTGTTCTTTAATTAAAATTCTTCTTTTAAGAACCTGATTGCTTTTTCATTGTTCTTAAGATCCAAGGGTTTGGGTCTGTGTTCACCTATGAAAATTGGTGAGGATTTTTTATCAAGCCTTCCCCAGGAAAAGGGGTTTAGGGCTTGGGGGGATATTTTGGGGGAAGACATCTCCAAGTGGGCTCTTTCCCGGTTATATTTGTTAGACGCTTGGTGGTGGCAGCAATAAAGTCCAGGGACAAAAGGTAAAATAGTTTGTACCTTGGGAAAGTTTTAACCTAAGCTGGTAACAATAAGCTTAGGGGGTTTTTCATGCAGGTCCCCACATCTGTACCCTAGAGTTCAGAGTGGGGAAGGAACCTTGACATAGACATTGAAAAGTCATACATAATTCAGGTAAAGAGTGGCTGGCGAAAAAGGTGAGAGGCACTCTCCTCTGTCATTCCATATAAACCACTAACATCCTGGGCACCTGCTTTTTCCAGAAGCTGTTGCAGTATGACAGCATCTTCAGATGTAACTTAGCGTTACTCCTCACATTGTGTTTAAAAGTGCTTTTAACCCTTCAGGACATACCAAAGGAAGAGAGAATTTTTTCTGTAAGGAAAAAAACATAGCAGCTACTGAAGGTCGGAATCAGATACCCAAAACGTTCAGAGTCAATGACATCCTCATATTCAATATTCTGCATTTTGGCTCAAAACCTCTAACAAATCTCTCAACACCACCCACCCTCCCAAACTAAGGGGTGATATTTATCTCTTGCCTCCTACAGAACAAGCACTCTGCCTGTGGTACCAGCTGTGGGCTGCCCTCCAATACCACATGTAAGTGTCTCCAGAGAAAGCAGAGTTTGAAAAAAGATCAAGCTGAAACTGGATTATGGTTGAGCCATGATGTTTATATGGTATTTCAAATGTACTTTTAAGGTTTAATAACTGATTCCTGTCCTTAATTTAATGCCCAGGAAGACATGGTGCTTTATACACGGGTGCTGTTCTAGTGGGATAGAGAATGTGTGTTCAGAATGTTTGTTATAGTCTGAGATGCCTGCCATTTTTCAGTACAGTCTGTCTAATGTTTTCCCCCTCTGGTCACTGAGTGAGATTTTTTACTTGTCTTATGAACATTCAGCTAGTTGAATCGTTCAATTGTTTACATTTTCACTCTGCCTCCTTCTACAAAGAGAGAGATGTGCATTTATGAAATGGAGCATCCAAGGGTATATCTACGTTGCAATTAGACACCTGAGACTGGCGTGTGCCAGCTGACTTGGGCTTGCAGGGCTCGGGGTGGCGGGGCTGTTTAATTGCCATGTAGATGTTCAGGCTCAGGCTTTAGCCCAAGCTCTGGGACCCTCCTGCCTCGCAGGATCCTAGAGCCTGGGCTCCATCCCAAACCTCTGCACCACAATTAAACAGCCCCTTAGTCTGAGCCCTGCAAGTCTGAGACAGCTGGAACAGGCCAGCCGCAGGTTTTGAATTGCAGTGCAGAAGTACCCCAACAGACTACAGCCAAAGGCACCTGCTCCCCACCCTCACTGTAATGGAGAACCAGGGTTCAATATCTCTCCTTTATTGACTTGGTACCCAAGCAATGGCTTGTCTCTTGTGCTGGCTGCTGGAGCCAGCACTGCTGTTCTCACTCCTCTACTGGTCTATGTTTGACACTGTAAAGTGCCCTGGATCTCCCCTGGGGGATACTGAGAACCATAGGCAAACAGTCTGTGCTACTTGGTCTTTCCTAAACAGCCCACGGGAGCACTTCCCAGTGGCAAAGAGAGAGAGGCATGGGAGAGCCTCTCAGTATATAACATAGCAGAGCACTTGCAGTTCGCAGTTAAACTACCAGAGAAGATACTTACTTGTCATTGACATTTTTAATTTGAGTAAACTCAGACTCAGGGCCCGGTTGGTGTTGTGTTTGGATTCTCCAACGGGCATAAAGGCAGTGTTAACCTACATGCTACCTTGTGCTCCACTCATCTAGGTGCCAACAATAAAAAATATGGCATCCATTTTCTCCCACATTCTTTACCTCTCAACTTGTGCACCAGAGTTACTCTTCCTCAGCTGTAGGTTGTTCTACAGGTGTTTGTAAGGAGAACAATCCAGGACAGACTCAAATGACGAACGACAAAAAGTAAACTAGAAAGAGGTCAGGGCTCAGTACGGTCACCTATCAATTTAACATGTGACCTAGAGTGAATACAAATGCAGCTTTTCAGTGGGAGGAGGAAAGAATTGTCATTTACTCGCTACAATATTGATACTATAAAATGCTGAGTTTTGCTGGTGCAGGAAGCCTCGTTGAAATTCACTGTTGACTATCTACCCATTCATTCGTTACAAAGAAACTTGAAAACATGCAGTTGTTTCAATGCTTGACAAGACTGCGTCAAATCTCTGATGGGGCTTTCCTGGAGCAGATGCAGTGAAACTTAAGGTAACTCAAAAGTGAAGACTGTAAAGGCACAACGTTTTATGACACTGCCTCCCAAGCTCTAAGGGGGAGATCTAGTTAGTGAACGATCACGAAGGAGTTGCATTTGCTCTGACCTGTGTATCTACCCCAGTATCTTGGTCTTGCATGTGTCTCCAATTCCAGATAGTTGGAATCATTCTGGTGTTGGGCACACAGCATCTATACCGCTGTCCCAATTTAGAAGGACAAAACAACGAAGGGGAAAAAACCCTACATCTCCAACAAAGCCTCGTCTACCAGGAAAGGCTGATCCATGAAAGACCTCGCCATGCAAATCTCATTTATCTGGGAACTGCTTAGATGCTATGGTGACGGGTGCCATAGTAACACCTGAGGCAAGCAGACTGATCATTCCTATTTTTTAAGCAGGAAAAAATGAAGTATTTCTCCAACTCTCTCCTTCCAGAAAACTGTCAGAGTCCAATGGAGCTAACAGGTGCTCCCATTTTTCTCCTTATTGTCCTTATTTATAAGATTAAAATGTTGACAGCTATAGCAGAGCACAGTGTGATTGGCAGCATAGTATTGCCACTGATAGGGGCCTCTCTCACGGTATGCCCCATCTGTGAAGAGGGCACTGCCATGTAGAAAAGCTACTGCTGAACTGGAAACTATTGAACGGAACAGAAAATGTATGTGTGGAGAAGACACTATTAAGGGATCCAGATGGCAATGAGATGGTGTTAGAAACAGAGCAGAGATTTCCAGCAAGTGTGACTAACAGGCATTGACAAGGACATGAATTTCTTTTGAATCACTGTAACGCTACCTACTCACTAAATCCATAGACAACACTTAGGATTTACTGGAGTTTCTGTTTGACAGCAGAAAGAAAAAGTTCAGATTTGTTCCAGTTGAAAAGATCCTTCAGCTGTTGCCACTTAAGTCTTTACTAAAGCTGTTTTTTAATGTATTACTTTTATTTATTCGTTATAAAACAACAGCCTTTGCGGATTTATCACCACCCAAGTAAAACGGGTTACTGACTAAACACGGTTTGTTATACCCTGTGGTCAACAAACTAAATTGTTCGACCACCCTTTCCCATTATGAGAGCTGAAGAATATGGCAAATAAGATTTACAGGGGACAAGGGGAATGACAGCATTAATAATGTCTTTTATTGTCTCCTCGGAAGTAATAAAGTTGGGAAAGAATTTCACATTTAGAGCTATAAAAGTCTGTCAAAAGAGCACTTTGTTCTCGAGGGGAGAGGGAGAAAAACTGATAAAGTCTTTCAAGCTTCTCACTGAAAATTTACTTTCCATACTAAAGAAAAAGGAGACAAAATATTTTTTTTAAAGCTTTCACTCACTCACAGGATGTGAATACAGATTTAAGGGATTAATGTGGATTTCATTGTCCTTTGTGACTATCCTGCATTTGTTTTCAGAAGTTAGCTTTTAACAGTGAAGTTTACATGGAAATGCCTGGAGGCACACAGTTCTTTCCCGTTCCTTTCTCTGGCTTCTGACGGTTCCCTTCAATTTTTCAGGTTCCTTCAGGACAGCAGCTAACTGATGGGGTTGGGCTTAGTCCAGGAGAGTGGCTGCATCGGATTGTAGATGAATGGTGTGCTGAGGCCCATGGTAAATGTTAGCAGTGAAAATAATTCCCTCATGAAGTGTGGGGTTTCTTTCCCCACCTTCCAATTTGGAGAGTTTGTATTCTTCTTCCACCTGTTTTCTGCCAAAGTGAATTTGTAATGGCAAATTGTACGGGGAAAGAATGTAAGTACAGTTGTGTTCCTAGTTCCTGCATCCCCACTGGCAGCAGGCAATAGACTCCAATGACTAGAGATATACCACAAACAAGGAGCAGCAGTGTGAACTGGTGGTGTGGAACCACGCAGGGATAGCTCCTCTAGGACTTTGTCTACATTACCAAGTTTTGTCGCCAAAAACTGCCTTTTGGTGACAAAGCAGTGAAAACGTACACACTGCAATGTGACTTTTGTCGGAAAAACTCCCAGTTTCGGCGACAAAAAACTTCCACCCCATAGGAGAGACTTTCAGTGTTTTGATCTCTGCTGCCCTGCAGGCATGTGCCCCTCCCCTTTCAAAGCCGCAGAAAGTATCTGACAGCTGAGTGTGCTGCTCCCTTTGGGGAACAAAGAGCAAATAATTGGAATGCTCCTGTTCTGCCCTGCACTAGGAACACAGCGGCAGGCTGACTGCTGTCGCAAGGAAGGGGGAAGGAGAGACTGCTGCGCTGCTTTGACACTCCTCAGCATGGAAAGCTCACAGAGCTGCTCATGAGGCCGCTCCGGGCACCTGAGGAGCCTGTGGGAGAACTGGGAGGGAATCCTCCCAAGATGCGCAGCGATCAGCTCCGCCTTCCCACAACACTGCACTGTGGGATACATACCCACAATGCATTGCTCACACTGTCGATGACGGTGCCCACAATGTGGACATGGTCTGTCAACAGAGGGAGTAAGTGTGAACACCCTTTGGCGATTTTTGTTTTGTCAACTTTTGGGTGTCGACATAAGTTTTGCCAACAAAACTTGATAGTGTAGTAGACAAAGCCTTAACACTGTAATGGAGAAGGAGGGGAGGGCACAATGATTCCTTCCCCACCAGATTCCCCTTCCCACCCTCCAAAACCTCTCCTTCCTCATCACACCCACCCAACTCATTTTTGCTGCAGGGAGCCACCTGCAGGCGGCCATGTGAAGGGTTCTCCCATGGTCCACTGCGAGAGCAGCTATGGACACACAGAACATTTAAAGACTATTATATTGATTTTACAAATGTTATATGTATCATTATGGAGCGACTTGTAGTTGTATTCCTGGCTAAATGGGGGGGAGCCAAAGGGTTTTCTGCAGGAACTAATATCAAGAGGGCGGGGGTAATTAGAGCAAATTCCTAATGCAGGTATCTACTCTGTGGAAGTTTCACCCCTAGGGGAAATAGCATGTATAGGTCTGACCTGGTTCAAGAGGCCTGGTAAACAAAGAACAGCCTGGAGAGGGCTGACCTTGACCTTGGAGAGGGCCACTCATGCTTAATCCAAGAATGGACATGAGACTGTGATGCAGAGGGGCAGGCCCTGCAGTACTTTGGAAACAGACAGGGTTTCCATGTGGAAGAATGGTGACACCTGATAAGCTAGATGTTTGCTGTTTGTAAGATACCTTTGTTTTGTGACACCTGGCTGATCACCAGATACTCTGTCACTGCCCCTGAGAGAACAAAACTATGGGTGCTGAACTAAAGTCAGACCTGCTGAGATAATCTTAGTGATTTGCAGGAGTCTGCAGCCTAAGACCCCAGTCAGGAGGGAGTGGATAGTGAGATCCCACCTCAAGAAAGACGACCAGAGGCCTGAGACTAAGTGAGGTGGCCACAAGGAAGATCACAATTGCTCAGAAGTGCAGCTATCTAACGTGACAACCACAACAAACTATTCCAGTCCCCATGCAAGGGGGAACCCTGTGAAAATTTCTCATGATTCCGTGACAGCAAGGGTTTACCTGTGTTACAGTACGCGAGCTCTTTACTGATTCCCAGCCCTAGTGCATGGGGGATGCCAGAAGCAGGAGAGGTGGAACACCATTGCATTCCTAGATTGGGTAACTCTGGAACCACAAACAAAGTGCTTTCTCCCTAATTCTGCAGAGAAGAGAATTCCATGTTCTGCTAGACAGAAAGCAGACGACAGCAGCAGAGCAGTCCATCTACTTGTGTGGAGAAGGGGATGAGAAGTTGCTCACTAGCCCCAGACTGAAGAAGCCTCCAGCTGAAAGAAAACACTTCATACGGTGTGTGTTTTCTGTTGGAAACCCATGGCCCACGAAACTTGCACATGCTGAGCAGCAAGAAGGGATGAAATCAAATGAGCAACTTTATACTGTTTCCATCCACCTTGCAAAGAGAGTCATAAAACTGTGACAAGAAAAGGAAAGAAATCCAACTTCACATCCTTGCATGCCATACCACGCAGGCCTGCTTAACCACCAAATCACCAACACCAGGGTTTGGAACATGTTCTGTATTTTAATACACCAGTACCACCCTTGCAACAAAAAACGGTTCAATGACAGATTTCCATCTGAACAAAGAAGGTTTAGCTACACTGGGAATCTACCAAAAATAATCTTATAGTAGATCTGAAGGGTCAAATGTCTCAGATGACCCTAGCTGCAGAAGTGTGTGGTCCTGGAAGTGTTTGTGGTGTGTGTGTGGTGGAGGGGCGGGAGGTGGACGGTGCTACTATGAGAGGCAGCCCCAGAAACTTGGCCTCTTAGCCTGACACAGCTTTCAATTCTGCCTTCAATTTATTGCTCCTCACTGGAGAACTGTTCCAGAATATAAATGGCTTTGCTGGGGAGGAGCCCACTTCTGGGACACTCTATTTGAATTCCGAGGCACAATTTAAACGAAAGAAGCAGAGTTATGGGGTTGACAGGCAAAGGACTCACACTCAAAAAAAATACCGTTTGAGTTCTATTTAGACTGCCACGCCTTTAAGAGCAGGACAGGGGCTTCCTCTGCTTGCAGAGCACCTAGCACATAACTGGCGCTCAGTAATAGAACCATTGCAAGAGATCTGACAGTGCCATTTGTGAAATCTAGGTTTGCAAATCAGGGAAAAGATAGACAAAGTGAGAAATGAGATCCATTTCCATGTAAGGCAGGCATCGGCAATCTCAGGAAGTCCTGGAATATGCGGAAATCCAGTTGTTTTGTTTTCTGCTATCCTTGAAATTGCTCAGCTAATAGATGGCAAATGCTGTTTAATGAAGATAAACACTGAATAATGAATCTTGGAGGTGAAAATATAGAGACTGGAATTGCTCCTAAATGGAAAGGGTGCTGCAGTCCATACTAACCAGGAGAGAGGGGGAGACTGGGGAGTTACTGTAGAAATCTCCTGAAAGCCTCCAGCTCCCAGAAGACAGCAAACAGGATGCTGGTTTTACTGATAGAGAAGCTAATATTAATCAGAATAAGGGATGAGTTGTATTGCTGCTGGAGAGATTTTGAACACCCCGGTAGCACTGCAAACACCGTGCTTCAGGATAGTCCTATGTGCCCCCTGGAGAAAGTGAAAGGCAGAATGAATAAGGATTTAGGAAGAACTGATTTACCCTCCTGGGAGTGGGGGAACAAAACCATGGTGTGACCGACAGTACCATCTCATTAAAAGACGATTTGGTGGAGGGAGGCCTCCAAAATTCTGCCACTCCATCTTGTGGGAGCTGTCCCTGAGAAATACATCCCAAAGGGCAGTTTAAGAGCTCTCTATTGTATTAGAACAGCTTAGCTGAACACTGGCCATTTTCAAATCCATTCCATTCTAATACTGAACAACACTTCCAGAGCTGTAAAACAAGCCAGGAGGGGGGGATTTAGAAAATCCATAAAATGCAGGCCAGTAATTTGTGCCTCCTGCAAAATCCTGCTTTCGCTCTTGAGAGGCCGTAATACTTTTACAGTGATGGAACTGAAAATAGAAAAGAATTAAGAGAAGGAAATCCAGCCAAAATCTCACTTCAGCTCAGAACCACAAATGCAAGTTGTCAAGATCGAACAGATTGGCTCAGTTTAAAAAGAAGGAACTTTATTAAAACATTCTGGATACAGATGAACTTTCTGTGCTCGGTATTTATTGTTTCACCTACCTTGGAACAGGAGCTGTAAATACTTTAATAAACACACTGAAAGGTTGTCTAGTTTCATTGTAGCTTTTGTAAGTGCTTATGTATCCTCTGCTGAAATGCTGTTTTGTAACTTCTCTCTCATTGAATCACAACATGTATCCCTCTGCCATCTGCAATTGCACACTAGGAGAACCATTTTTCTTTTCTCTCCAGCACGGGAAGCACATCAGTATTACAAAAGGCTGTTTCTAAGCCTCTCTCCGTGGATGCCAACAGGTCCTGAACTTAAAGTCCAGATCCAGTAAAAATAAAAAACAAACAGCAAAGCTGTTCCACAAAGAGGGAAGTAAATGAGGTGATGAAGGAGCCACTGCAACATGAATTAACAGAGGAAAAGAGACTCAAGCAGATTCCAAAACCAGAGCATGGGGAAACCCCAGGTAGAAAAATGGTCTGAAAATGACAATGTGTAAGAAAGGCTAGAGGCCGCAGGGCTTTTCCCTGGCTCCTGGAATTTTCCTGGGTTTTGGGGGGTGAAATGAGCATGAGGTGAAGGTAGGTGGACAAAGAAGGATTCTACTATGAAAATACCCTATCAGGAAACGGTCAGTGTAATGACCAGCCCTAAAGCTTAGTTACTTATACTGTAAGCTTCCTCGGGCTGTCTTTTTGTTGTGTGTTGGTGTGGTGTTCTGTCCCATGTAGGGGTACCGAGACCACTTAGAGATTAATTAGTCTGCTCTACGGCCTTAGCTAAGAGCCATATGGCTTTTAGTTCATGCAATAGAGGCTCATGCATTAAGCTCCAGAGGTCCCAGGTTCAATCCCGTCTGCTGATGACCAGGGTCTGTCAGTATTACATTTGTTCAGATGGGGTTCCGGTCTCTGACCGGAGTTCCTAGGTGCTACCACAATATAAATGATGAGGATGCAGCATTTGTTTCTTTTTATAATACCAACTTGGTCTTCCCCTTCTCCCCAACTGTGTAACAAATAGAAGGAACAGCCCCTAGCACATGCTCACCTGAGTGCGTTCACTTCCTCAGTAGTTATGAAGGTGCTCTGCGCTGCTGTGCATGCCTGAGACTTCAGGCTCTTTAGCTCCACCTCCATCTGCATGAATAGGACAAGAGGTTAGTTCATCCATCAGAGACATGAAAGACATGGGTGCACACTGCTGAATCACACGACTGAATGCCCTGGACTCTTAGAGAGTAAGGAGTCCTGAAACTTCAATATTTTGATGTATGGACCATGGTGCACATGGTTTTCTAATATAAGTTTGCAGTAAGGAATTTATCGTTAGTATTCCTCATGGAGGTACAATTGGCCAGATGCATTATGGGTTTTTTCACCTTCCTCTGAAGTATCAGGCATTTACAACAACCTGATGGCCCATAATCCATCCACTACAGCAAATACTATGATCCCATAAGTGCCTTCATTTCCATCAGACAGCTGTGTCCAGTGTCATGTGGTTCTTCAGCTTAGACACAACAGAAATGGAAACCAACTTCACTTCATAACATGATGTTGAGTAACAGCAGGGAGGCAGCCATTTCATATGCCACAGCCAGCTCCCCCTCAGTTTAGAAATCATTCCAATGTACTTTGTGAAATACAAGTTTTACATGTGCCAAGTACCAGCTCCCCAATTAATACACCCTCTCTTGACACACCTGCAATGATCTCTCCCACCATTTGCTCAAAGGCTGTATGGGGCAACCGAGGGAGAGGGGCGGGAGAATTGATATTGTTCAAGCGGAGCCATTGCTCTTCTTCTGTATATTTCCCCATCCATTGCCTGGTGAGTAAATCGAGGCAGAGAACTCTGCATGTAAGCAGGAGTTCCCTAGCACCTGAAGTTCTATGCTGGCAATGCAACCTCATTTAGCACCAATAACTCCCACAGGAAATAAGCTGATCAGACGGCCTTGTCCAGTCCAATTTCTGTTCAAGGCTTCTACATTGCACCCATCAGCCAGGAGAGAATTTCCAACCCTTTCAGATACAAGTTACCCAGCTGGGGTGGGGGAGAAACAGTGGATGAAGAATTAAGAAAACAGTTTGCCCCAGCTCCCTTTCGGCTGGGAAACCAAGCCTCAATCTGAGCACATGGTATCTCTTTTCAGGCCCTATAATTGTCAGGTTGGGAGCAGAGGGAGGAATGTATAGAAATCGCTTCGATCTCCTTTGGCTATGCAAATCTGTGTCCCTCATCCAGTGCCCAAAAGTCCATGCACGGGGGAGGGAGAAATGGTATATTTTACCTGCTATTAAACTATTATCCAAAAAACCTCAGGCATTCTAAGCAGAGACAACCAGTTCTGAGCGTAAGTAACTTTCAGACACCCTGCGGCCCTATTAGTCTCCTCCCAGCCTGGATACCCTCCCCACTCATTCTTCATTGTCTGTTCTTGTACACCTATTCCCCTCCTCACATTTTGGCTCTTCCTTCAGCATCTGTCTTGTACCTCCTGATCGCTAACTCCCTCCCATAAATCTATGGCCAGATGCTATGCTTTCCATTTACAGGGGAAATAATAAGCAACACAACCCTAATTAGAGATGCAAACCATGTGAACACAGAGGGCTCAGTATTCAACATCAGGGAGATAACACATTAACAAACAGTACCCTTCAACTGTACTGATTAGATGTGTAGAGCATCATAATTCTGCACTGGTGTACCAGGTCCAAATGCAGCCAGCTGATATCAGTTTCTTGCTTTCACAAGAAGGGGACAGTGGGTAGGTGGGCAAAAAGAATATGCATTCAACTGCAGAGCTATGCCTAGTCACATTGCTCAGCGAGAAACAAAGTTCCAGCGTAATGTATCTTCGCACACCTGTTTGCTGCAGGAAAGGCATGAAAAACATGGCAGCATTATAGCTAGGGACAGGGATGGCCTGATTCCCCGCCCCTTTGGATACATCAGGGGCTAAAGCAAAGGAGAAAGACAAGGGAAGAGGTTCTAGCCAAAATCTTCTTTGGAACATTAGATTTTGATATTCTCCCATCATTTGCCAAAACCCTTTCAAGCAAAGAGAAAGAAGCAAAAAGCCCTCCTGCATCATTATGCTGTAAAAAATGTTCATGTATATTAGCCAGCTGACAAGATTATCACAGCGAGGAATGCTTCTCTCAATTTTCTGATTACTGAGCTTATCTGTCCCAGCTCAGTTCATTATAGATGGCTGGGATAAAGCAAGCGCTCTAGATAATTCCAGGGATGAGAATCAAGGAACTGGTACCGGCAGCAGACTTCAATTCCAACCTACTTCTAGCAGGAAAACATTCATTATACACTCTGCTTCCCATCTCTGCAGAAGGCTGGGATGAGGTTTGTTATTATAGTTTTGTGCTGCTTTCTGGGCCACATGTGGATAGCATTGGAAGATGGAGCACTGGTAAATATGCTATTTATCAAAGGCTAAGCGGCCTCAGCCTTGAGTCCAACTGCCACCTGCTAACTGACATGAACCAATAAATCACTGCCGGCTCCTTTGGAGAAGATGGGGAGTTAGGAATCTGTTTTCTGTGGTTTGGGGTTGCATGTGTTTGTTGTGTGCAGAGGGAAAGAGTTTGAGTGTATAATGGGAAGAGGAGAGGGGAGATGTGTCTGTGTGTACACATGTGCTCCATATCGGTTCCGGAGGGCACAGTGTTAGCTCAAGTCCGATTTGATAAAGAGTTAGTGTCACACTTCTAGTAACTATACAGCGACTACCTCCTAGACAGCTCTATTAGAACCCGGGTGAGATTCCATGCTGTGCCTCTATGAGCCACCCAGGGTTGCGGTGGGGTGAGATGAGAGGGCTTTAAGTAACCTTTGTACCCTCCCAATTCTGATCTGCTCCAGGGGCCACAGAAATCCATGGTGTAAATTAGACAGATGTGGGGAGGGGGATGCTGCCAGAAACTCCACAGTGCTACAAGCTGCCTCCCCACGCCCAAAATGCTCCTCACCCCCATACACCAGTGCTTGCAAGTGGGTCTTTGGAGGACAGCTTTTGGCTGTCTTACTCAGCACCTGCACCAGGGGAATTCTCCTCTAGCTAGACCTGGGGCTTCTTGGGTATGCCTACATCAGCGGGTTTAAACTTTTTGAGCTGAGCCACCCTCTGAGTTACAATATTTGGTTGTGGCCCCCTCCACCCCCCCCACAACCCAGCCAAAAATAGACACATCCAGAAATATTCTTGACAGCCTGCTCATAAACCTAACACAGACCTTAACACACCTTTAATGAAATTACCTGCACCTGTAAGTTACAAATACACAGATACTTACCAACAGCACAGCCAAGGCTTCCTCAGCAGTGGGCTGCTTCTACCTTGCAGCCAAGATGCACCCAAGAGCAGGGCCAATACCTGCCCCTCTGCCACCCCCCCCCCTCAGGTTTTTCAGAATGGGGGACAGCACATGTGACCACCTCTGGAGGCGGAGCCAACGCTGACTGCAGAGGCTGCCAGGAATGGAAATCGGCTCAGCCGCAGCAGACATTTACACTGACCCACAGGCTGGGTGGCCTGCTGAGGTGAGTCCAGGGTGCAGGTGGCACTCTCTCCCCGCCCCGCATGAGGGCTGGCACAAGCCGCCTAGTGTTGCTGCTTGCCCCCCCACAGTGTGCCTCCATGCCCACCCTAGGGGGGGCACCCCACAGTTTGAAAACCTCTGACCTACTTCTACACTGAAACCCCCTGCCCCAAAGTCCCAAAACAAAATGTGGCAGCAGGTCTCAGAACCTAGTTCTACAGGGGAGTTGGACTCGAGCTTTGGGGCTAAAAACAGCAATGTAGAGGTTCCCAATCAGGCTCTTAAACCTGGTGAGGGGGTGTGTCTCAGAGCCCAAGCAGGAACGTCTACATAGCTATTTGAGTATGACTGCTCAGAGCTCCGGTATGTAACTGCAGAAAAACCTGAGCGTCTCTGGATTAAGTTTAGAAGCGTGAGCAACAAGAGTGATGTAGTGGTGGGAGTCTGCTATAGACCACCGGACCAGGGGGATGAGGTGGATGAGGCTTTCTTCCGGCAACTCACAGAAGCTACTAGATCGCACGCCCTGGTTCTCATGGGCAACTTTAATCATCCTGATATCTGCTGGGAGAGCACTACAGCGGTGCACAGACAATCCAGGAAGTTTTTGGAAAATGTAGGGGACAATTTCCTGGTGCAAGTGCTGGAGGAGCCAACTAGGGGGAGAGCTTTTCTTGACCTGATGCTCACAAACCGGGAAGAATTAGTAGGGGAAGCAAAAGTGGATGGGAATCTGGGAGGCAGTGACCATGAGTTGGTCGAGTTCAGGATCCTCACACAGGGAAGAAAAGTAAGCAGCAGAATACGGATCCTGGACTTCAGCAAAGCAGACTTCGACTCCCTCAGGGAACTGATGGGTAGGATCCCCTGGGGGAATAACATGAGGGGGAAAGGAGTCCAGGAGAGCTGGCTGTATTTCAAAGAATCCCTATTGAGGTTACAGGGACAAACCATCCCGATGTGTCGAAAGAATAGTAAAGATGGCAGGCGACCAGCTTGGCTTAACAGTGAAATCCTTGCGGATCTTAAACATAAAAAAGAAGCTTACAAGAAGTGGAAGATTGGACAAATGACCAGGGAAGAGTATAAAAATGTTGCTCGGGCACGTAGGAATGAAATCAGGAGGGCCAAATCGCACCTGGAGTTGCAGCTAGCAAGAGATGTTAAGAATAACAAGAAGGGTTTCTTCAGGTATGTTGGCAACAAGAAGAAAGCCAAGGAAAGTGTGGGCCCCTTACTGAATGAGGGAGGCAACCTAGTGACAGAGGATGTGGAAAAAGCTAATGTACTCAATGCTTTTTTTGCCTCTGTCTTCACGAACAAGGTCAGCTCCCAGACTGCTGCGCTGGGCAACACAGCATGGGGAGTAGGTGGCCAGCCCTCTGTGGAGAAAGAAGTGCTTAGGGACTATTTAGAAAAGCTGGACGTGCACAAGTCCATGGGGCCGGATGCGTTGCATCCGAGAGTGCTAAAGGAGTTGGCGGCTGTGATTGCAGAGCCATTGGCCATTATCTTTGAAAACTCATGGCGATCGGGGGAAGTCCCGGACGACTGGAAAAAGGCTAATGTAGTGTCCATCTTTAAAAAAAGGAAGGAGGAGGATCCTGGGAACTACAGGCCAGTCAGCCTCACCTCAGTCCCCGGAAAAATCATGGAGCAGGTCCTCAAGGAATCAATCCTGAAGCACTTACACCAGAGGAAAGTGATCAGAAACAGTCAGCATGGATTCACCAAGGGAAGGTCATGCCTGACTAATCTAATCGCCTTCTATGATGAGATTACTGGTTCTGTGGATGAAGGGAAAGCAGAGGATGTATTGTTTCTTGACTTTAGCAAAACTTTTGACACGGTCTCCCACAGTATGCTTGTCAGCAAGTTAAAGAAGTATGGGCGGGATGAATGCACTATAAGGTGGGTAGAAAGTTGGCTAGATTGTCAGGCTCAACGGGTAGTGATCAATGGCTCCATGTCTAGATGGCAGCCGGTATCAAGTGGAGTGCCCCAAGGGTCGGTCCTGGGGCCGGTTTTGTTCAATATCTTCATAAATGATCTGGAGGATGGTGTGGATTGCACTCTCAGCAAATTTGCGGATGATACTAAACTAGGAGGAGTGGTAGGTACGGTGGCAGGTAGGGATAGGATACAGAGGGACCTAGACAAATTAGAGAATTGGGCCAAAAGAAAGCTGATGAGGTTCAACAAGGATAAGTGCGGAGTCCTGCACTTAGGACGGAAGAATCCAATGCACCGCTACAGACTAGGGACCGAATGGCTAGGCAGCAACTCTGCGGAAAAGGACCTTCGGGTGACAGTGGAAGAGAAGCTGGATATGAGCCAACAGTGTGCCCTTGTTGCCAAGAAGGCCAATGGCATTTTGGGATGTATAAGTAGGGGTATAGCCAGCAGATCGAGGGACGTGATCGTTCCCCTCTATTCGACATTGGTGAGGCCTCATCTGGAGTACTGTGTCCAGTTTTGGGCCCCACACTACAAGAAGGATGTGGAAAAATTGGAGAGAGTCCAGCGGAGAGCAACAAAAATGATTAGGGGACTGGAACACATGACTTACGAGGAGAGGCTGAGGGAATTGGGATTGTTTAGTCTGCAGAAGAGAAGAATGAGGGGGGATTTGATAGCTGCTTTCAACTACCTGAGAGGTGGTTCCAAAGAGGATGGTTCTAGACTATTCTCAGTGGTAGAAGATGACAGGACAAGGAGTAATGGTCTCAAGTTGCAGTGGGGGAGGTTTAGGTTGGATATTAGGAAAAACTTTTTCACTAGGAAGGTGGTGAAACACTGGAATGCGTTACCTAGGGAGGTGGTAGAATCTCCTTCCTTAGAAGTTTTTAAGGTCAGGCTTGACAAAGCCCTGGCTGGGATGATTTAATTGGGGATTGGTCCTGCTTTGAGCAGGGGGTTGGACTAGATGACCTCCTGAGGTCCCTTCCAACCCTGATATTCTATGATTCTATGATTTTTAGTATCACAGAGAAAGCCCGAGTCTGGCTCTGAGACTCACTCCCACAGTATTTTTTCTGAAGTGCAGATGTACTCTCACAGCTCCTTTATGCTGCTCCAGGCCTTTTACCTGGCATACAGAAGGCCAGAGCAGGGGTGGGAATCTCAGCCCAGGACAAGTATGCATCACTATGTTACTGCATCTCCTGTCATGATAACAACAGGCCTGATCCAGAAAGGTGCTAAGCACAAACTATTTCCAAGAGAGCTTCAGGAGGTCAAACTGCTCAAGATTAGGCTCTCTAATTAATCTGTCCCCATTCCATAGAATATATTACTGGCTCCAGAAGAAGCCAGGCTATTTTTTAAGTTAGCCGAGGTCTTTATGACACCCGAAAGGGAAGAACCATGAGTAATGTCAGAGACTGTGAATGGTGAGAAAAAATAAATGGGTATTTAACATTTTGACCATGCAATGTCCTTTTAACCAGAATACATCAGAGCCTCTTTTCCTCCCCCTCCCTCCATTCAATTTTATCCAGCTCCTTTGCAGCTTTCTTGATGTCCACAATCCCCAATTTCTGGGCAGCTTTAGAGCTATTGATTGGATGAGATCAGGGCAAATCCAACATTTAAAATAACTCATTCATTAAAGGTGCCGTTATGTATATGATGTGCACAAGCCTGAACGGTAAACTGCCATGATGTTTTCCGGAACAGAAAACACATCTCAGACCTTATCATTTACAGAATAGAGGGGAAATTACTAATACATTTAGAATTAAGTGGAATGGTTTTCTCCTCTCCTCCCATTCCCCCACTTTGAACCTGCCAGGGGACAGGAATTCAAGATGGTTCTCCTGAAAGTGTTGATGACCTTACAAACACCACCAGCAAAATAAGGAATTCAGCCCGTTCTATTTCCCTGTTCTGCTTGAAGTGTCTGAGGTCCTTAGAGATGGAAGGAAAAACACACAAAACTGGGCTACTAACTGGTAAGAAAAAGAGATCCTTCATTTTCAGGTATTTGGTTTCAAGTTGCACTTGTGGCATTTGTCATTTTTAAGCTCCATCCCCTCAGATATTCTGCTCCTGAGTTAATACCCGATTCTCAAGGTGCTAAATCCTCACAGCTCCCTGGGGGTGTGGTTGCTCATACTGGTCATTTTCAAAAGCATCTAGGTGACCTAGGGATCTACAGCTACATCTGCATTACAAGTGCTACAGTGGCAGAGCTCCAGCTACACCACTGAAACGCACACACTTGTTACGGCGATGGAAGGGACCTCTCTCCGCCAGGGCTCAGTTTGGCTTAACTGTCTCTCAGGGTGAAATGTAACTCCGTCAGCCTATGTTTTAGGTGGAGACTGGGTCCAAATCTCATTTTCGGAAGTGACTTACAAACTCTGGAACGCCCACGGGACTTAAGCGCCTAAGTTTCCCAGTCACTTCTGAAAATGGGACATTTTTGAATACTAACTTGCCTGTGAAAGTCAGGCTACAGAGTTATACACACCGAAACATGGATTTCTGTGCCCAGCTTTAGGCTTCTGGATTTCAAAGCAACCTTTGTGTTTTGCATTTTGTTTAAAAAAATATTTCAGTTCAATGTTAAAATAAGCATTTGTTTGGATGATGAAAACAATAAAGAGTCAGGGGTTTATTTTTCCACTTTATGTACACATTTCAAACAATATCACATGACTGGAGACATATTGTTACTGTTACAATAATCAATTTACTCTAAATGAATGAGTTACAGCGAGGGGCCGATTCAACAACTGTATACTGAAGATGAAGATTGTCTACCTCTAATTCAGCATTTTGGGAATTGTAAAAAAGGAGGAAGTGGTGAATCCATTATCAACGTCTAAAGTTTATTAAATAATGGGCTGAGTGAGGCACCACCTTTTGGAAGGCCTTCCTCAGCAAAAGAGCTGAATTTAAAAGGCGGAGATAAATAAGAAGTGAATTTATATGGAGACAGCATGGAAAGGTGAACTGAGAGGTTGTGTTTGCCACAAATCTCAACACAATTCAATAAGCTATTTAAATACATAAATATTTAAACTATCAAAACAAGGCAGGCTTGGAAGGGAAGAGTCTGGGCCTGAAGACTAGAATGAAACAGAGGGGAGATTCCCATACCTGTGTCATTCTTTTTAAGTGACAAACCTGAGGAACTGTCCCAGATTGTGGGACAAGGGTAACCTAATGGAAATAGTTCACTTGACCTTTCAGAAAGTCATTGACAAGGTCTCTCACCAAAAGATCTTAAGCAAAGTAAGCAGTCATGGGATAAGAGGGAAGGTCCTCTCATGAATCAGTAACTGGCTGGAAGAAAGGAAACAAAGGTTAGGAATAAATGGTCAGTTTTCAGAGTGGAGAGATGTAAATAGTGGGGTCCCCCGGGGATCTGTACTGGGATATATTCATGCTGTTCAACATATTCATAAGTGATCTTCAAAAAGAGGTAAACAGTGAGGTGCCAAAGTCTGCAGATGATACAAAATTTACTCAAGATAGTTAAGTCCCAGGCAGACTGCGAAGAGTTACAGAGGGATCTCCCAAAACTGGGCAACAAAATGGCAGATGAAATTCAGTGTTAATAAATGCAAAGCAATGCACACTGGAAAACATAATCCCAACTATACATACAAAATGATGGGGTCTAAATTAGCTCCTAAATTAGATCTTGGAGTCATCTTGGATAGTTCTCTGATAACATCGGCTCAATGTGCAACTGTGGTCAAAAAAGCTAACAGATTTTTAGGAACCATTAGGAAAGAAACAGACAATAGGACAGAAAATATCGTAATGCCACTATATAAATCCATTGTATGCTCACACCTTGAATACTGCATGGAATTCTAGTTGCCCCATCTCAAAAAATATTTCAGAAATGTAAAAAGGGCAACAAAACTGATGAGGGGTATGGAACAGCTTCCATATGAGGAGAGATTAAAAAAACTGTTCAGCTTGGAAAAGAGACGATTAAGAGGGGATCTGATTAGGGTCCTGCCAAATTCACGGCCATGAAAAATGCATCATGGACCACGAAATCTGGTCTCCCACCGTGAAATCAAGCCTTTTTTGTGTGCTTTTATCCTATACTATACAGATTTAATGGGGGAGACCAGTGTTTCTCAAATTGGGGGTTCTGAACCAAAAGAAAGTTGCGAGCGGGGGGGGAGGGGGGATCGCAAGGTTATTTTACGGGGGTCACAGTATCATCACCGTTACTTCTGTGCTGCCTTCAGAGCTGGGCAGAGAGCAGCGGCTGTTGACTGGGCACCCAGCTCTGAAGGCAGCACCCCACAAGCAGCAGCGCAGAAGTAAGGGTGGCAATACCATGCCATGCTTACTTCTGCGCTGCCTTCAGAGCTGGGTGGCTGGAGAGCGGCGGCTGCTGACTGAGGGCCCAGCACTGCAGGCAGCTGCGCAGAAGTAAAGGTGGCAACACCATCCCAGGCCATCCTTACTTCTGCGCTGCTGCTGGTGGTGGCTCTGCCTTCAGAGCTGGGCTCCCAGCCAGCAGCCGCCGCTCTCCAGCTGCCCAGCTCCGAAGGCAGCACCGCTGCCAGCAACAGCGCAGAAGTAAGGGTAGCCGTACCGCAAACCCCCACTCCCCCCAACGACCTTGCGACACTCCCCCAACAACTCCTTTTTGGGTCAGGACCCCTACAATTACAACACTCTGAAATTTCAGATTTAAATAGCTGAAATCATGACATTTACTATTTTTAAAATCCTATGACTGTGAAATTGACCAAAATGGACCGTGAATTTCATAGGGCCCTAGATATGATTGAGGTCTATTAAATCATGAATGGTTTGGAGAAAGTGAATAAGGAAGTGTTGTTTACTCCTTCACATAACACAAGAACTAGGGGTCACCCAATGAAATTAACAGGAAGCAGGTTTAAAACAAACAAAAGGAAGTATTTCTTCGCACAACACACAGTCAACCTGTGGAACTCATTGCCAGGGGTGTTGTGAAAGCCAAAACTATAATGGGTTCAAAAAAGAATTAGATAAGTTCACGGAGGATAGGTCCATCAATGGCTCTTAGCTAAGATGGTCCAAGAAGCAACTCCATGTTCTGGGTGTCCCTAAGCCTCTGAGTGCCCGATGCTGGGATCGGACGACAGGGGATGGGATCATGCAATAATTGCCCTGTTCTGTTCATGCCCTCTGAAGCAACAGGCACCGGCCACTGTCAGAAGACAGGATACTGGGCTAGATGGACCATTGATCTGACCCAGTATGGCCATTCTTATGTTCTAAAGGGGCCCTTATATGACCCACACGCTCAGCTTTGGAAATGCTCACTCTCCAACAGATACCTGAGATGTCAGTTATTCTAGTAACATCAGTTGTAATCATCTATAAAGGAGGCATCAATAAATATGAATTTTATTTACCTCCCTTCCAACATGCCAGTGCAGCAAGTCTGGTGACCTCCTGTCTCGAGTTTCCTCCAAAGAAACAAATATGGAGTCTGAACAAAGATCCCACACCCCTTCTGACAGCCATTTTAAGACTGTCCTGGCAGGAAGGGACAGGTTGCCTCCTGAAAGTGAACAAGTCCTAGTGATGGGATAGACAGAAACTGCCACATAAGCAGGATTCTAGGGGTGAGGAACAACATGACAGGGAGGGGAAAGTGGCTGCTGCAGGCATCTGGTGGTGACAGCTCCTTCTCCCTTGGCCATAGTCATTTGGGTACATGGCAATAATACCAGGGCTCTAAACTCCATACTCAATCCCTTCTGATCAGCTTTTCTGTACAAAGAAAAGACTTCTTACCACCTTCACCATGAGCCCTCAATGTACAGGAGAATGCAAATGTCACCCTACAATATCAGGGGCAGAAAACATTTGGGAAGAGCCAAGCAGCACCAGATTCTCAATAGCTGAGCAGCAAGTTGCTCGCCTTTGACCCAACTCCTTTTCAAAGAAACACAGCAGTATTTGCTACAAAAATACTGTATGACTTGCCATTGAGAAATGGGCTAAAAGGTACAGGATTAGTTAGGGTTTTTTCCTAGGAAAGCTAATCCTTGATGCTATTGTTGAGCATGAGGACCACATGGAGAAAAACTGGAGACCAAACAATGGTGCTTTAGAACTATTTCACACTTTCACATTTGCTGAAACAAAGCAAAAACAACAACAAAGCATTTATAAATGTTTAAAAAACACAAGAGCTAACTGGATCAGACATGCCCCGAATCCCACTGTCTATACAGGCTAATTGGTCTGTAACAACAAAGTCAGTGTCCTTTACCAGTGGGAAGGGAGGGCTCAAGGTTAAATAGTCTTCCAACAGATAGGCTCCTAAAAACATATTTATGTCTATGTAATTGCATATATACACACACAGAAACAGATGTGCGTGTGAATACACACACACACACACTGACTTCAGCTTCTCTCCAATGCAATATGGATTGTGGTTTTTTCCTCCTGTTGCTGTTAAAGAGAGCAATTTTTCAAGTTTATACTGAATGTCACTCTATTTCATTTCCAAATATAATCTCCTGGAGAGAAGGTTTGCTTGCCCTATTTCCAATCTCTAAAGCTAATACACAAATTTATATTCCTTTCTCCCACTCGCTCTCCTAAATTAAGAGGCGTAATTACTAGGAGCGCTTGCTACAAGCGAATAAAGTGCCAAGGGAGAAGGAGCTGTCACTGCCGGACGCCTGCAGCAGCCACCTTCCCCTCCTCTCCTTGTCATGTGGTCCCCACCCCCAGGATCCTGCTTATGAGGCAGTTTCTATCTATCCCATCAGCAGGACTCGTTCACTTGCAGGAAGCAACCCTTCCCCTCCCACCAGGACAGTCTTAAAAAACAAATGACAAAATTACTTCAGCTGTCAAGGAACAGTTATCGATTGCAAACATCATTCCCCCCAGATGCACCTTACCTCTGTTCCTTGCTTTTCTGAACTAACAGAGAACACTGGGTTTTGTTACCGCCAGCAACGAAACACAGCTTTGTGATCTAAAATTTGGCTCCAAGGTCACTCTTCGCCATCACCACCCCGCTCCCACCCCCAGCAAGCTCACAAAAGGGAAGATTATAATAATAATCAAACTTAGCACTGAAATAGCATTTGTATTTTTGAAACACAGCATAGGTTTTAACCAATTAATCTAATCCAGAGGTTCCCAAACTGTGGTACGTGCGCCTGATATTCACTCAATTAATTTCACAATTTTAAAGGAAGTGGTACGTGAACCAATAAAGTTTAGCTGATCTAATCCAAGAGAGCCCTAATGAGCTTTCATCCACTCCCTTCTTTGCTCCTGATCTGCAAGATTCATGGCTTTTCCCCCAAAACATCTCCTTCTACGCTGTGATGTTGCAGGCACATATTGGTGAAGTTGCAAACAAATTTATAGGCCCAATTCAACCCTGGTGCAGAGAGATGCAATTCCACTGGGAAAAATTTGAGTGCGTGTACATACAGACATGCATGTGTGTTACATAAAACTAGCTGTCCAAGAGATTTAATACTTGGGCACAAAACCTCAGACCACTATTATAAGCAGAGTCTTAGAAGTTATGCAAAAAAAAACAACAAACGAACAACCACCCACCCTCGTTCTGGCTACAACTTAATGGAATGCTTTAGACAAACAGAGTTGGGGGAAGAGAGATGAGACAAAAGGACCTCCTCAGATGTAGAGTTCCCTACCCCCATCAACCGATAAATTGTAATTAGAGGTTCAAACCTAACAAGCTGTACTTACTATAATGTCACTCCAGCTATGGTTTTAATCTGCTGAGTTTTTGGTAGTTTCAGTCCCTTCCCAAATGCACGTTGTTGTATTCATGGTCTCTGGGATCGGTGTTAGAGATGACTGGTTGGGGATAAGTAGGGCTGCCAACTTTCTAATTGCACAAAACGAACACCTTTGCCCCATCCCCTGCCCCGCCCCCACTCACTTCAGCCCCCCTCTCTCCCTTGCTCACTCTCCCCCATCCTGACTCACTTTCACTGGGCTGGGACAGGGGGTTGGGGTGTGGTAGGGGGTGAGGGCTCCAGGTGGGGGTACGAGCTCTGGGGATGAGGGGTTTGGGGTGCAGGAGGGGGCTCCGGGCTAGGGCCAAGGGGTTTCGGTGTTGGCTAGGGCAGGTGGTTGAGGTACATGAGAGGGTGCAGGCTCTGGCTGGGGGTGTGGGCTCTGGGGTGGGGTTGGGGATGAGCAGCTTGGGGTATAGAAGAGGGTTCCGGGCTGGGGCCAAGGGGTTTGGAGAGGGGGAGGGGGCTCAGGCAGGGGGTTGGAGTGCAGGAGAGGGTGAGGGGTGCTGGCTCCAGGAGGGGGCTCAGGGCTTGGGAAGGGGGTTGGGGTGCAGGGTCTTGGAGGGAGTTAGGGTGTGGGAGGGGATTCCGACCTGGGACAGGGGGTTGGGGTGCGGGTTCCGGCTCCAGCCAGGCAGCGCTTACCTCAGGTAACTCCCAGCTGGTGGCGCAGCAGGGCTAAGGCAGGCTCCCTGCTTGCCCTGGCTCCGCGCTGCTCCCGGAAGCCGTGGCATGTCCCTCTCTGGCTTCTAGGCGCAGGGGCAATCAGGGGGCTCCGTGCGATGCCTGCACCTGCGGGCACCACCTCCGCAGCTCCCACTGGCTGTGGTTCCTGGCCAATGGGAGCTTTGGAGCTGGCACTGGGGGCAAGGGCAGCACTTGGCACTTCCCTGATTGCCCCTGCACATAGGGGCCGGACATGCCAGCCCCTTCCAGGAGCTGCGCAGAGCCAGGGCAGGCAGGGAGCCTGCCTTAGCCCTGCTGCACTCCCAACTGGACTTTTAACGGCCCAATCAGCAGTGCTGAGCAGAGCTGCCAGGGTCCCTTTTTGACCAGGCATTCCGGTCGAAAACTGGATGCCTGGTAACCCTAGGGATAAGCACTACTGGGTGCCTCCAAGGGAATGAAGCTGACATCAGAAATTCAGGAAGGCCGAGTCAGGGAAGAAGTAACATCCTGAGCAAAGGAAATACTGGGGGCGCCTTCCTCGTGGAGCTAGGAGAAGCTGGCCTAAGCCAAGTGGGCACAAGGAGATTCTTAAGACCAGAGTGCTTGGCATGAACACATGCTCTTTCATATTCCCATCTTCTCACTTCTAGAGAAAGGAGCAAACATAGATCCTCTCTCTCCTCTTTGCTTAGCTGCACTCCCATCTCCTATTGCCTGTTTTGTGCCCTCCAGCACCAACCATGGAGCCCATCTGCAACAGCGATGCATGCGTCAGCAAAAGCTTCTGAAACAACCCATGTTCAAAACAATTCCCCCTTTCCAGCCTCTAACAGCTCATTCGGAAGGGGGATCATTTCCATGTTCATCAGCTCAGATCCTCTCAGCTGTTATCAGACCCGCTCCACCACTTTCACCAGCTTTTAGATGACTGTTTTCTTTAATTATCACAGAAAGCTCCTCCCGCCAGGGAGAGCAAAACAGCTGGTGACCACTGAGAGCAAAGAAGCTCCAGAGTAATTAGACTTAAATGGCTGACACCTCCTTCCCATTACCCCTGGTTAGGAAGAGGGTAACATTGAATAACAGTCTCTGCAGGGAACCTGACAAAGCTTCTGCAGTCATTAAGCCAGAATCCCATCTAATGCAGTCAGGAGCACCAGTGCATTGTAAGTCTTCCAGCTTCAGACAAAGCAGCAAAAGGGTGCTTTTTTTCCCAAGAGAATAGGATAAACCCCTCAAAGGAGCGGGGATGTCTGCTAAAATTGGGCCTCCTAGTAACTAATTCAGAACCAAAACCACCAATAAAGCTGCAGAGATGTTCCACTTCCTTATGTGCAATGTTTGCTCAGTCCCAGTAGATTTTGTGCCCTATTCCTGATAATAAACAACAGAAGAACTGCCAATGCATCCCACCAAAGAACTGTGATTTGATGGTGGCTTACAAGTTCAATTATTTTAGTTTTTTCCATATCCGTTTTCTCGCCAGCAAGTCATTAAATAAGTGGTCCAAGTCAGATGCTCGAAGTCATCACTGTTGTTCCACAAATCCTTCCTAAGAACAGCTTGTGGAAGAGTTGATTCAGGAGCACTCAAGTTTTCCAATGAAATGAGCCATCACAAAAGCCTCTTGCTACAGCAAAGAAAGGGAGCACAACACAAAGAATAAAGCAGGTGCTTCCCATTTTATCCTGCAACATGTGCCTATGGCTCTCTTCAGTCAACACGATCCTTACCAAAAGGAGTGGTCACGAAAAGAAAACCAGAAAGCAACACACCATTGAATACCATTGCTTTAGCCTGGGTGGCAAAACAGAAACCTCTTTTCCCAGCCTTTGGGACACATGTTCTGACTGCCATCAACAATAACCTCCTAGTCTCAGTACAAAGGGGAAGGGAAAGCATAAAATGATCTGCAGTAGAAAATATTAGCACGAGAAGCAGCACCGACAGGACAGGGCCTGGCAAGAGCTTGCTTTTATACAGCCAGTCATTAGAGGTTAATGAAATATCCATAAATAAGTAAAAATTCTCCTGACAAGCCAGAGCCTGTAATACAACAAAGAGCTGTCAGCCTCAATTAAGCGACTCCAGAAAAGGTAGGACAAACCCATTCATTATTTACTAAGTGGTCATAGGAAGCGCTCTGCTGTACGATCTTCTAGTCTCTGTGGATAAATGAGGTTTTTCAGCTTCGTCCAAAGGACTTTGTTGCCCTGACAGAACAGTTCAGAGAGACCCCCCAACTGCCACCACCACACCTTTGGCAGCGAGAAGCACAGACACTGCTGACAATCTATTCTAATGCCACAGAGACACAGTGCAGATGGAAGGTAAAATAAATAATGGGGAAGTGTCTTTTCCTGCACTCATTGATGAGTGCAAAGGCTAACAAGACACATTCTTGAGATCTCATTTTTAGACTCTAGCCTCCCTCCTTTTTTATACACCCACAATCATCTATGGGCATAAACAAAGGCACCTCATCAGCTGTCTGATCTCTGAACACATCTACAGCACATTATCTCACCCGCTCCCATTAAATCAGATCGCTCAAGGGCTACATGTGCTCTGAAATGTTTGCAAAACTGCGTTCCAGAAAGTCAGAGGCCCATGTCAGTCCCACCGCAAGACAGGGGCCTCAGAGGCTCTTTCCTTTCCTGTAGGGGCCAGAAATAGGGAAAGAGGACCCAACAGCCATTCCTCCTACGCACTGAAGAAAGCAAAATGCCCTTCCCCAGTATAGCTCATAAGTATTGTGGAAATGATGAGGGAGATGGGTCTGAGAGCTGCTTCTCCTCCCTCAGGATGACACAAGGAGGAGTTAAGGATTACTGCCCCTCCCCCGATGAGCAGTGGTCAGAGGAATTCAAGTTGTGCACTGTTTACATGCATGATCTCTGTGCAGAACTATCATGGCTGTCTCTCCAGGCTCCTTCTCTCTTCTAGGTCAGAGAGAAATGAAATCCCAGAAGAATCAAGGAACTCACACCTGATACCCCTCCCTCTCTCCCTCCCTCCCAGAAACAACCTAGTAGAGCAGAAAGTCCTCACTCCTCTCTAGAGGAAGCTTTAACTCAACTAATACAATCAAAACTTGTCACCCCGAGATAGCGCATGATTCATCACAGACTCAATGATAGTGCATGGAGAACGGAAAGGCTCTGTATTTAAAGAGCACTGACTTTGCTTTTCAAATCAGGGAGCATCTTATAAAGCTCTCCACCCATACTCTTCTGCAGCACAAAGGAGGAAATTCCTGGTGTTTCTGTTCTGGCATCATTTCAGTCATAATCCTGCATTGTAAAGGTCAGGGCATGTTGTGAACCATCGCCCAGTTTCTGAGTAGACATGAAGTTTTGGAGAGCAAGGCTTTCAAATGTGATCCTTTTCAGTGGAAAGCAAGATCTGTTACAGATCGTCTACTTCAGCATTGCAGGACATACCCTTTAGACCACATTCACCTGCCCTTAACAAGGAACACAATATTCCTCACAGCACCAATGTGTGCAAGTAAAACAAATACTCTTCACCAGATTGTACAGAAGCATCATGCCTCCCTCTACTGGCTAATCTACATGTATGTGAGCCCTGTGGCCCGAAGTTCTATGGTAAGGAGCTTTCTGCCCCTTCTATTGATGAGCAGGGGGAAGAACGGCCACAGAGCTGCTTCATCTGCATAAGCTTTTCTACACAGAATGCCAGATGCATGGAAGCTCCAGATAGGAAGGAGCTCTCTCCTCCTCTTCTCCCCTCCCACATCCAATGTATAAATGAAGAGGGGGAAGGATGGCTATACAGAGCTTCATTTGCATACGCTTTCTACCCAGAATTCTTCCAGTGACAGTTTGTGAGTCACAGTCATTAATATGCAAACTCAGAGTTGTGTATTACAACTGACAGAAGAGGGGAAAGTGTTCCTTGTGTTGTGACAAGGAGTGCATTGCCAGTGGCAAGGACTCTGCTCAAGGGTCCCATATACTACTGGTTCCACACCACTGAGAATCCCGTGCTGTTGAGAAGACTCCTCAATGGCAGACAAAAGAGGCAGCTCTTCAGTGCAGTGCAATGTAGACAAGGATCCTGGCTGAAGCTGCAGAGGACAGCAGCAGAACTGAGTGAACTCTGGAGACTCAACTCGTACCCAGCCAAGTAAGCTGAAATCACTACAGCTGGGCTAGGTGGAGCCATCTCAGGTCAAGACCAGGCAGCACTTCCCAAGGGACTGGACTAGAGACAGGTCTGTGTCCATCTGAGTGCACCGCACGGCTTGGACTACGCTACCCTTTGATCCAAACCATGAATGGGGTTTAGCAGATGGGGAAAGGTAAAGTGACATGGTAAGGGAACATTTGCCTCCTGGATGTTCACAGCAGCACGTAGGGAACAGAGTTAATGGACTACTGCCAAAATCATCATGGAGGAGCGTTTTATTTATCATTCATATAATTATGCTGTTGTGTTTTCCCAAGTTGATGCTGTATTCCCTTTTCGCCCAATACGTTTGTTTTGTAGGCAGACACAGTGATGGTGAATGGGAAAGTAGTGCCTATTCAGGGCTCCCAGGGAAGGTATTTAATGATCCCAGAAATTATGGGTATTGGGAGGAGCCAGTAGTGTTTGTTACCTAGGCGTTCCTCTTACATCTCTCTGAACCCAACTCTTGTTGGTGCCAACACCTGGGAGAAGGGTTACATAGAGGGTAATAGTTTATTACTGCTACAACTACTGGAGTTGTGCTGTTGCCTTAGGCAGTAGTGGTCTGTCTGTGCTTTTGCCCTGACGATTAAGGGTTCAGTCTCCACTGACAATCCTTGATGGGAGGGTCATTACACAACGATGGATAAGTCATGATCTGAAACTGCATTAAATCACACCAGCAGCATCTCACCACAGTGCCAAGATGTCAGTTCTAACCCCACAATCACAGGTGCATCCTTCCTCTTCCAGCCGTTCAGCCACACTGGACTGTGTTCTTGTTCGAACTCACAAGCTCAGCAGGGTCAGGTTTGGTCAGAACCTGAGTGAGAGATCTAGGAAAACCTAAGTACTGAAGGAAGTGGTGTTTGTGAATGAGTAGCTGGCACTTTTCAAACAGCACTAATCTAATATTCCAGAATAATCACAGTAGGCACTCTGCTGTAGAAGATGATGCTTTCAAAGAGGTAAAATTGAGACCTTGATCATTAGAGATTATCAAAGAATCATCTTCAAGAGTGGGGGAGGGATGTCCTAACCTCAGTGTCCTCACCAAGTTCCTGCAGATGCTCTTACAGGTGCAGGCACTAGGAGGGAAAGCCAAGTTAACAGATTTTCAAGTCTATAGGTTTTTCATTCAGTCCAATTAATGAAATATTCCTTTTTGCTATTGCTAATTATCAGGTTTGCCTTGTTTGTGAAAGTCCATTAGGGAGAACACAAATAACCCCAATCAGTTCACGGGTTTCGCTATATAACAAACTCCCAAAAGGCAGAAATATCAGCTATGTAAAGAAGGTGGATTTTATTATTAAAGCCTCCTATTACTCTGGGGGTTTGCTTGCAGAGGTACTACTTACTGAACAAACCTTTCACAAAGAGCGCATTCAGCAAGTAGGGAGGAATGGGTGAAGAGCCCAGATTGAAACCGCACAGCCAGCAGTATTCTCACTATTCCTGTTTATCCTTGTGCACAGAGAGATTGCGCTTACAGGATGACACTCACCCCTGTGCAGAACACAAGGCCTGTGCACCACTAAAGCCTTCAGAATAGGCCTAAGGGGATTTCAGTGGAGCTGGTCCATTGGAAGAGGTGAATTTCACCCATAATGAGGGAACCTGGGGTCATGGCTGCAGTAGCTTATCAACTCAGACATCAGAAAGACTGAAGAGCATCATCTTCCAACTCCTACGTTTTGACAGAAAGGACTGAAGCCTCAAAATCCAGGTGAGATGTGACTAGTGAAATATCTACCTGGTAAAGAAAGGAAAGTGCTCATGAATTATTTTGAGACACAACTTCGAAAAGACAGCGAGGAATCATGCATCACCAGGATCCTGAAATTATACCTCCACACAACTGAATCATAAATGACCAGAGATTCCAAGAGCTCTCAAGCAATCAGAAGCATCTTGAATAAAGCAAGTACTACTTCATTACTCTAGAGCAGCAGGCTCCCCAACAATATTGTTAGGATCAGAGAACAATAATACTAAGTTATAACAATCAATTCTATGATACCACAGCCAGACTCCTGGATGGAAACGCAGCACTAAGCCAACACTGCAACAACTCTGTTACACTACAGTGAAGCTTCCAAGGGTGGACATGAAGCACTGAGGCAAGACTGAATGACCACAGCCACATTTTTTACAATGAGATTGATCTTCAGGAGCATAATTTGAGCTAGAGCCACCATAGAGTCCGATTTCAGAGTAGCAGCCGTGTTAGTCTGTATCCGTAAAAAGAAAAGGAGGACTTGTGGCACCTTAGAGACTAACAAATTTATTAGAGCATAAGCTTTCATGAGCTACAGCTCACTTCATCGGATGCAGTGTCCCTTTCCACATGCCATAGCTGCCTTTCCCATGAGGAGCCAGGAGCGCAAGAAGAAAGAGAAAGGCGCTCTCTGCTTTGGAAACTATTCAAGTGCTTTCCACTGCTGCATTGAAGTCCTTAACCCCATGTCAGCTGTGATTGTCTTCAATGAGAAAATGTAAAGTGTCCTGCTCAAACCAAATGGTACTGCCGAGTTCCATAAAACTTTAATGTTAATGGTTCCAACAGCAGGTTCATTTGTGTAATGGGACTTTTAAACAGACAGTTTATTTCTTTTTAATTTGAGGAGAATGTACTGTTTGATCCCATGTGCCTAGATGGATTTTTAAAACAGAAATAAACCAGTACAATCGAATGACAGAGTCTCCTCTTCTAACATAATTAAAGTAGCACTGATACACCAGCATGTGAAAGTGCAGCATGCTGATCCCCTCCCTGTGTCATACGTGATTTATTCACCTATTCACATTCACCTATTCAAGGTCCTGATGTTTCCCTGTCTCTGTTCATTCCATCCCCGGTAATATACAACAGATGTTTTTGATTTTGCCAGTGTCTTGTGTACTGAGCATGAATTTCCAGAGATGGAACTTGAAGCAAATGCAACAAAACCAGCAGAGGGAATTTTGCAAGGGAACATTCATTTAATCTGCTAAAACAGGAGTCAGAAATAGATGCTGTTTCCATGCCTTACAGATTAGTATACACCACTCCACAGGGAACAGAGAGGGGCAAGTTTCCTATGAATGTTATAATGGGTACAGAGGCTGAGCTCTTATCTAGGAATAGTACTAGGGTAGATATATTCTCAGAATCATTGTATTTCTTTCCCTTCCCCTAAGAAAGAATTTACCCTGAGAGCTATGGCTCCACATCTAGGTAGAATGGAAGGGGGAGGGAGGGGGAAGGAAGAATCAGACACCCCTCCTACAATATATAGCTTTTCCCCCTTCCCATCAGTCCAACTTCCTGAAGGAACAGAACTGCAAGGGAAAGTGCAAAATCATACCCCTAATTTAAAGGATAAGGGCAGGAGAAAGACTGCAGGGGTAAGATTGTGCAGGGGAAAGATTGCCTTCTTAAATTTTCCTTTAAGTATCTCTCTCTCTCTCAATACATGTTTCTAGTCCGCCAGTCAGCATGGCATTTAGGTAATAGTACGCCAAGGGATCATAAACAACGATCTCTTATCAGATTCAATGCACTTGACTGAGGAGTTAACGTTTCTCCTGGTGAGCAGAGTTCACAACGCTGTTCTAGTGGTAATGGTGGTATTGGATCCTCCTCTCTTTACCATTCTCCCTTCTCTTCTGCCTCATGCTGTTCATTCCCCCTGTTTCAAATTACAATATTCTTGTATTGATCTCTACAGCACAACCAACAACTTGCTTAACTGATTGATCCTATCGCTTCTGCTCTACTCATGAAGACCTTCATTTGTATCACAGGTACCGTTACGGATATTGTTAATTCTTCCTTAACTTCTTGAATTTGCCCATCTAAATTTGAATATGTGTTGGTTATTCCAGGTATAAAGAAGCCTAGTTTAAATACTTAAACTATCAGGAACTTTTTCAAATTTCCATCAAATCTTTCCCTTTTGTATCTAACCTATTATATTATCTCATCTGGGATCAGTTTTTGCTGTATTTTTATAACCACATTCATGTTTTTCAATCCGATTTTAGCACTGGATACTGCACTAAACTGCCTTACTACATGTTTGTTAAGATCACATTGTTGTTAAATTGAATACCCAGGTAGTCATCCGTCTTGATTTTGCTAGACTTATAGAAGAAGCTAGGACTTGTAGAAGATATTACGGAGATTTGTTGTCATCTAAATTAGTTTGGAAACCAAAGCCTTGCATTCTCATAGAAGTTGACCTATCTCACTGATCATTCCTTTTTTGCAGCTTGTGTCTGAAAAACAAAAGGAAAAAAAACCCTGTCCTTCTACAGCCATCTTCCCAGCATGGGTGATGATCTACACAGGGTTCTATACTAGCTTCAGTTTTATTTATACCTGCAGCAGTTTAGTGCTCTAATTCCTATGGATTTAACTGCCAGCTATTTGTAAATGATCTGGAGGCTTTATCTGTCTCTTAGAACCTTCACCTTTATCACTCTTGTTGTCCTGGTGATATTCCTAACTGCGTGTTTGATCACCTTTCATTATTAAATATGGATACAACGGACATTTTATTTTTTAGCCCTAATGCCCAGCTACCCACCATAGGTCTTTCTATTTTGAGGTTTACTCTTCTGTATTATCACTCCTATTACACACAGACTAAAATGTGGGAGTTTCTTTTGAGTTTCAGCTGGTATTTCACTCAAATATCAAATCCAAGACAAGACTTGTAGGATCCTCTATTTACTAAATGTTTCTAATCTGTGGATTTCTGCTGCCTAACCCTGGTGCATGCTGGTTCTTTCTCAGCTCAGTTTCTGTAATGGTCTCTACATCTCTTTGCAGTTCATAATTATTGCAGAACCAAAAAAAAAAAAAAAAAAAAAAAGCTGTTAACTTCAGTTTCACTATTCCTGTTTCTTCTATGTTCTTTCCTTAATTAAGCGTTCATTTTGGTTACCCCTAAAGACACAAATACAGTTTAGCATTTTGAAATTTAAGGCACTTCACATTGCTACACCTTCATCATACTCATTATATGATTTGGTCCCAGGGCTATTTCCCAGCTTGTAAATCACCGTGTCTTTGTACTGACCTTTCTATGTACTCTCTCTATCCCTCTTCCATCATTTTCTTAATTTCTTCTGTTGTGGCCTCCAGTTCCTCTAATTTATTTTGTTAGTTACATTTCCAAATCTCCTTTGCTTCCCACCCTGCTCAGCAACACTTCTGACTCCCCTACCTGGGGTCTTTAATCTTTAGAAAGGTAAAAAAGAGAATCTTTTCCAATCACCAGTCTGAAGCCTTCAGAGCTCACATTTGCCCTGGAAGCCATGCTGTCTTTCTGAGACAAAAGCCTGAGATGCTCAGAGCGTTTCTGGAAAACAAAAACACAGGCACACTTGTTTGATACCCAAACACCAACATCACTTCCCTCAGAGATTAAATGGTGAAAAAAGTCTAGACACAAATGCCACCTGCTAAAGGGACTAAAGGAGAGGGAGATCACAGACCCCAGCCACTATTTGGATAACGTGCCTGAGCCACATAATTCTGTCATGAGTACAAGAGGATATGAGTGAAGGGAAACAAAGTCAGGAAGTCAAAAAAAAAAAAACCCTTCTCCAAAGAATACTTGAGTGTATGCCTCAGCAAAGGGAAACGGCAATCAGACTCATGCACTGTCAACCCAATATGCCCACAAACAGCATTAAACTAAATTGCCACACATATAAACATCCTGGAATCACAAACTTAGGGAACTATAAGTCTTGATGAACACACTGAACGATCCCTGACAAACGAGCAAGTTGTAGAGAAAGCTATTCAAGAGTACTAACTTATTTCAAAAACTCCTTAGTTGACATAATCAGCAAAACAAAACTTGCAGAAAAATGGGTTGAAAAGAACAAAATAAAAGTTTCTTTCAACAAGAACAAACCAGCTGAACTTTTTTCTTGCAAAATCAGGAACAAATGGTCACCCAGTTTTGGTCAAGTCCTGACAGATTGGCTGCCGACCATCCTGTAATCAGATGCCACACAACTCCTCTTCAGAAAGTCACACACTCACAATGGGAACACAAACACCCCAAAAAGGCAAAATAAATAACTTAAAGGAAGTGGGAAAGAAAATCAAAGTTCCATTATAATAATTAAACAACTCAATGATGGGGGTATTTTCTCTTAAATGAGAAAATAAATTCTAGGTTCAAGTTCCCTGAAGGGTGTAAAATATGAGAGCGTGTTTTATGGCTTAATCACAAACTCATTTCTCCAGCCACTACTGGCCATGTCTAATTAGGGTGAAGTATGTTAATGATAGCAGCACAGCCCAGAGATGTCTTCAGTTGCGATATTAATTGCATTTAGGGAAAGAAGCGTGAATTGTGCTTATACAAGCTAATTAGTATGGGTTTGCTAATTAATACTGGAAAGTCAAACTGCCTTTGTCTTGTCAACTGCAATTAGCGGGAGCTGTTTAATTTCTTTTTTTCCAGTAGTAAACTGATTTTTAGCAGAGAAATAATTGAATCATGTGCTGCAATACACTATGCCAGTTAGCTCAGCATGTCCATTACACTTTTTGATACAGTGCGTTTTGGCAGCAAGCGGCACATGCCACAACTCTTCTAGAATTCTCTGGGCCCACGTGACTCCCTGAAACAGGGCCCCTCTCCTCCTGGCAGCGTACACCACGCAGTCACTCTAGTCCAGGCCACTCTCCCAGTGTGCACTAATGCTGCAGAGGCTTTGATTTAATATCCGGATGTCCAGAATGAGTTACCTACCATGGGCCCATAGTAGAATATCTACAAATACCCTCTCAGACCCATTGGTGAGATAAAATCTGTTACACCACTGAACTCAGAGCACATCATTTCATCTTCACCATTGTGAGCAGTGTGGGAGAACTATTAGCACTTATAAAGGTGGTTGCAGAGATGTCACCTGCAAAGCATCCTATCCCAATCAGCAGCCCAAAGACCCACTGGATTGTGTGATAGTACCTGACAGGTGTTTATTCCATCTTACTTACAGCCATAGACCAAGCTCATGCAGAGACTAGCTGGTGAAAAGCAATATCCACTTCTGTCAGAAGATAGGGTACGAAGCAGCCTTTTTGTTTCTTCCCAGCCACAGAAGCTTAGCATCAAACTAACAAGAGGAAGATCACTGCTAAATAATGGGGAGGGAGATAAAAGGGAAGGGAGATGTAAGGAATCCAAATCAGGGAAACAACTGCTGAAGTGTCAATTTAAAATGAGTCTGAAAATAAGGCCACCTAGGTGAGAGAGAGAGTTGGAGAAACATGCCAGGAGAGAACATTTCTTCAGTAGCAGGGAGTGTGATGGGGACGATCCTACAATCCTTTGAGACCTCAGGTGGTCTAAAATGGAATGGAAGCATCCAAAGGGAACATTACCATGTCACCCCTAAACAAATAAAAGGAGTGACACATGCCTTTCCAAGAGGGAGATGTTATTTGTGGAAGGAGGGGAAACATCTGCAAAGCCAACCTCCATTTCTGAAGAGCAGCTACAATAAATTAGCTTCTTTCAAATGGGATAGGAGGATGGGAAAGACAAAACAGACCGCATGCCCTGCTATGCAACAATTTTCTCAGGTCTACTGAATGAAACTCACCAATCTAAATAATGCTCATATCTCAGCACTCTGCAAACCATACTCCAAACTACCATAGCCTAGGGCCAGAAGTCAGGACCCTCTTCCTACCAGACTGGCATAGGCTCTGTGAGGATGACCACAAGACCTCCAGTGTTCTAGTTAAATTAAAATTTCACAAGAATATACACTGGGCACTGCTTACTCCTGTATCCCCCTCCTCAACAATAGTGCACAACAGCTTTTCACATATAAACGCAATGAACTAAACTTTCCCAATCTTATCTGCTCGCACACTTAGTGCACCAAACTGTCTATGGGAGATATGCAACTGAAAACTGGAGCCAGAGTAATTTTTGAGATGCTTACAAAAACCACACCTAACCTGGAGGATGTAACAATTTTCTATTCTTATGTCCAGTGAGCACAGGCCCAGTGCTAAATGCACTGAATTTAAAATTGAGAGCCCATGTAATTTAGAGACTAGATGATAAATGGAATTAATACTGTTTTCTCTGGAGATCTCAGCTCACATCTGACTCAAGTCACAGTGAAATTGACTAAATCTTCAAAAAGATCTGTCCACGTCACCCAGCCACCGCACCGTTTGACACAACTGACAGTCTCTGATCTATTACACTTTTTGATACAGCTGGGTCTCTGTTTATGGAAAGTGCAATATTGGAACAGCAACGAGCGACACAGCCAGACTAAGAGGCATTGACAGAGGTGTGCCAACTCATTACAAGAATAGCAAAAACGTTGAAGATCAAGACCAACGTGCATTAGCAGAGTTGTGTGGAGGCCCATAGGAAGATAACAGAAGCGTCGGATAGCAGTTGGGTTTCTGACCAGAGGTTTCTTCAGCACCTGCTGACCGTTGCCAGTCCTACATCTTCACTTTCATGAGTGTTAAAATTCACTCTATTTAACATAAAACAATACTATATTGTTTATCTTTTTGTTCTGGACCATGCAGGTTTGTCCATAATAAAAAAAATTCTGCAGCTGAAGCTTTGGGACTTGCTCATTTGCACACCACAAGGACTTGAATGGTTAAATGTTGATGTCTTATTCATTCCTGAACATGAAGGATCATGTATAGTAAAGCAACTGAACTGTATACAACCTCACTTCCCCCTGTTTTCTGGCCCATTTTCTGTCTCTGAGAAGGTTAGAATTAACTGAATAGACAAGTACAGCTGAAAAATTTACAAATAATAAAACCTAGTTTGCAGTTTTTAAAATCTGTCTCATCTAAGACGAACGGCAGCCATCCAAGGAAAATATCTGATTCATTATGAAGTAAAATGCTTATTTTCCTTTTAGAACTGCTAACGAACAGAAGGCAAATTGCCAGGAAGAATACAGGCTTTCGAAGGAGAAGCACCATTGTGTAATCTCAGCAGAATGCAGGGTTTGTACCAAGTAAATATGGAGACAGACCAGGGGACAGACCTGTGATATTTTTTAATGGGATACACATTCTCTCCCCCTTGCAAGGTTCACTGACTGTTCACATCTGGAATTCGGGATCCAAATTGTTAAAAGGCATTTAAAGTTGCACATCACTTTTTCACCACTGTAAAACAAAGAGTAAAAGAAAATGAACACATACCATATCTGCTCTTTGCTTCTGGGTTCCCACTTCTTCCAAAGCTTGGGACAGCTGAGCCTTCAGAAAAATAAAAATCAGAACAGTATTTTTAGCGACTATGATCTTTGTTCAGTAACACTATGAATTATTACAGTTTGCCACCACTAAGTGGCCAGCACTCCAGTTTTGGGAAATGTGGACTGAGCTAAGTAGCACCTAAACACCTCAAACACCGCAGGGCCCATCGCATTGCTTCTGCTTGGATGATGTATTAAAAGTTTGAGGTTTTCAAGTCTCCCTTTCTTTTTTATTTGATTAAAGGAAAAAACCCACATTTATGCACTTTCGTCTCTAATGTTTTTCTGAGGCTGGTGAAAGATGTTGGATTTATAGCCTTCAAGATGATAGGTCTTTAGCTATACGTAAAACAAACATAAAACTACTTCTAGAGCTGTGCAGCTGGGTCAGTCTCCGTGCATGTTCTGTCTTTGACCTCTTTAACAAGACTGCCAAACTTAGGGTACCAATTGTAGTTCAAACACCATGAAAGTAGCCAGACAAGGACCAGAGGTAATCATTTATAATCCTGTAATGAATGAAACTCCCCATAAGAAAAAAATTACAAATGCATGAAATACAGTGTGAACATATCTAATTTTATTATACCTTAGACAGCCCCCAATAATACATGCACAGGATCTTTTGTGCCATATAGGACCATTGTTATTATTTATTTGTATTAATGGGGTAAATAGAGGCTACAATCAAATCAGTGCCTCATTACAAGGAAAAAGTCCTTGCCCTAAAGAGTTTACATTCTGTAGACACATGAAAGACAAGGCCTTGGTCTACACTAGGATTTGAGGTCAAATTTAGCAGCATTAAATCGATTTAACCCTGCACCCGTCCACACGACGAAGCCATTTTTTTCAACTTAAAGGGTTCTTAAAATCCAATTCCTTACTCCACCCCCGACAAGGGGATTAGCGCTGAAATCGGCCTTGCTGGGTCGAATTTGGGGTACTCTGGACACAATTAGATGGTATTGGCCTCCAGGACCTATCCCAGAGTGATCCATTGTGACCGCTCTGGACAACATTCTCAACTCAGATGCACTGGCCAGGCAGACAGGAAAAGGCCCGTGAACTTTTGAATTTCAATTTCCTGTTTGGCCAGTGTGGCAAGCTGCAGGTGACCATGCAGAGCTCATCAGCAGAGGTGACCATGAAGGAGTCCCAGAATCACAAAAGAGCTCCAGCAGGGATCAAACAGGATGTACGGGATCTGATCGTTGTATGGGGAGAGGAATCCGTGCTATCATAACTACGTTCCAGTTTTCGAAATGCCAAAACATTTGTCAAAATCTCCCAGGGCACAAAGGACAGAGGCCATAACAGGGACCCGAAGCAGTGCAGCGTGAAACTTAAGGAGCTGAGGTAAGCCTACCAGAAAACCAGAGAGGCGAATGGCCGCTCCGGGTCAGAGCCCAAAACATGCCGCTTCTATGATGAGCTGCATGCCATTTTAGGGGGTTCAGCCACCACTACCCCAGTCGTGTTGTTTGACTCCTTCAATGGAGACGGAGGCAACACGGAAGCAGGTTTTGGGGACGAGGAAGATGATGATGATAAGGTTGTAGATAGCTCACAGCAAGCAAGCGGAGAAACCGGTTTTCCCGACAGCCAGGAACTGTTTCTCACCCTGGACCTGGAACCAGTATCCCCCAAACCCACCCAAGGCTGCCTCCCAGACCCGCCAGGCAGAGAAGGGACCTCCGGTGAGTGTACCTTTTAAAATACTATACATGGTTTAAAAACAAGCATGTTTCATGATTAATTTGCCCTGGCATTCGCGGCTCTCCTGGATGTACTCCCAAAGCCTTTGAAAAAGGTTTCTGGGGAGGGCAGACTTATTCTGTCCACCATGGCAGGACATTTTACCACTCTATGCCAGTAGCATGTACTCAGGAATCATTGTACAACAAAGCATTGCAGTGTATGTTTGCTGGCGTTCAAATAACATCCGTTCTTTATCTCTCTGTGTTATCCTCAGGAGAGTGATATCATTCATGGTCACCTGGTTGAAACAGGGTGGTTTTAGTAAGCGGACATTCAGAGGTGCCCGTTCCTGCCGGGCTGTTTGCCTGTGGCTGAACAGAAATGTTCCCCGCTGTTAGCCATGGGGAGGGGGGAGATGGAGGGGCTAGCCACGCACTGTGGGGAGGCAAAATGCGACCTTGGAACGAAAGCACATGTGCTATGTATGTAATGTTAACAGCAAGGTTTACCGTTAAAGAGTGTATCCATTGTTCTATAAAATGTGTCTTTTTAAATACCACTGTCCCTTTCTTTTTCTCCACCAGCTGCATGTGTTTCAAGGATCACAGGATCTTCTCCTTCCCAGAGGCTAGCGAAGATTAGAAGGCGAAAAAAATGCATTTGCGATGAAATGTTCTCTGAGCTCATGCTGTCCTCCTACACTGACAGAGCACAGACGAATGCGTGGAGGTAGACAATGTCAGAGTGCAGGAAAGCACAAAATGACCGGGAGGAGAGGTGGTGGGCTGAAGAGAGGGCTGAAGCTGAAAGGTGGTGGCAGCGTGATGAGAGGAGGCAGGATTCAATGCTGAGGCTGCTGGAGGATCTAACTAATATGCTCCAGCATATGGCTGAGCTGCAGGAAAGGCAGCTGGAGCACAGACCGCCGCTACAGCCCCTGTGTAACCAACCGCCCTCCTCCCCAAGTTCCACAGCCTCCTCACCCAGACGCCCAAGAATGTGATGGGGGGGCCTCTGGCCACCCAACCACTCCACCCCAGAGGATTGCCCAAGCAGCAGAAGGCTGGCATTCAACAACTTTTAAAGTTTTAAACTTTTAAAGTGCTGTGTGGCCTTGTCCTTCCCTCCTCCACCACCCCTCTCGGTGCTTCTCTCCTCTCCCACCCCTCCTGGGCTACCTTGGTAGTTATCCCCCTATTTGTGTGATGAATTAATAAAGAATGCATGAATGTGAAGCAACAATGACTTTATTGCCTCTGCAAGCGGTGATCGAAGGGAGAAGGGGAGGGTGGTTAGCTTACAGGGAAGTAGAGTGAACCAAGGGCGGGGGGGGGTTTCATCAAGGAGAAACAAACAGAACTTTCACACCGTAGCCTGGCCAGTCATGCAACTGGTTTCCAAACCTTCTCTGATGCGCACCGCACCCTCCTGTGCTCTTCTAACCGCCCTGGTGTCTGGCTGTGCGTAACCAGCAGCCAGGCCATTTCCCTCAACCTCCCACCCCGCCATAAACATCTCCCCCTTACTCTCACAGATATTGTGGAGTGCACAGCAAGCAGTAATAACAATGGGAATATTGGTTTTGCTGAGGTCTAACCGAGTCAGTAAACTGCACCAGTGCGCCTTTAAACGTCCAAATGCACATTCTACCACCATTCTGCACTTGCTCAGCCTGTAGTTAAACAGCTCCTGACTACTGTCCAGGCTGCCTGTGTATGGCTTCATGAGCCATGGCATTAAGGGGTAGGCTGGGTCCCCAAGGATAACTATAGGCATTTCAACATCCCCAACGGTTATTTTCTGGTCTGGAAAGTAAGTCCCTCGCTGCAGCTGTTGAAACAGACCAGAGTTCCTGAAGATGCGAGCGTCATGTACCTTTCCCGGCCATCCCACATTGATGGTGGTGAAACGTCCCTTGTGATCCACCAGTGCTTGCAGCACTATTGAAAAGTACCCCTTGCGGTTTATGTACTCGCCGGCTTGGTGCTCCGGTGCCAAGATAGGGATATGGGTTCCGTCTATGGCCCCACCACAGTTAGGGAATCCCATTGCAGCAAAGCCATCCACTATGACCTGCACATTTCCCAGGGTCACTACCCTTTATATCAGCAGATCTTTGACTGCATGGGCTACTTGCAGCACAGCAGTCCCAACAGTAGATTTGCCCACTCCAAATTGATTCCCAACTGACTGGTAGCTGTCTGGCGTTGCAAGCTTCCACAGGGCTATCGCCACTAGCTTCTCAACTGTGAGCGCTGCTCTCATCTTGGTATTCATGCGCTTCAGGGCAGGGGAAAGCAAGTCACAAAGTTCCATGGAAGTGCCCTTACGCATGCAAAAGTTTCGCAGCCACTGGGAATCGTCCCAGACCTGCAACACTATGCGGTCCCACCAGGCTGTGCTTGTTTCCCGAGCCCAGAATCGGCATTCCACCGCATGAACCTGCCCCATTAGCACCATGATGCCCACATTGCCAGGGCCCGTGCTTTGAAAGAAGTCTGTGTCCATGTCCTGATCACTCTCGTCACCGCGCTGACGTCACCTACTCACCTGGTTTCGCTTTGCCAGGTTCTGGTGCTGCATATACTGCTGGATAATGTGTGTGGTGTTTAATGTGCTCCTAATTGCCAAAGTGATCTGAGTGTGCTCCATGCTTGCCGTGGTATGGCGTCTGCACAGAAAAAAGGCGCAGAACGATTGTCTCACGTTGCTCAGACGGAGGGAGGGGAACTGACGACATGGCTTCCAGGGAATTAAAATCAACAAAGGGGGTGGCTTTGCGAGAAACAGAATGGCCCCCTCAAAGATAGAACTCAAAACCCTGGGTTTAGCAGGCCGTTGATTTCACGGAGGGAGGGAGGAGAAAATGAATACAAAACAAAGCTGGTCTATTTCTTGTTTTGATCCACTTCATCTGTCTTTATACATCTTGCTGGCAGCAGACTGTGCTGTACGACTGCTAGCCATCGTCATCTCCTGGGTGCTTGGCAGAAGACGGTGCAGTATGACTGCTGGCCATCGTCTTCTGCTGGCTGCTGATTAAAAGACAGTGCACTGCCAATAGGACTCAATCGCCATGAGACGAAACTTAAAAGGGAAATGACCTGGCTGAGTCACTCCCATGTTTGCCCAGGCGCCCCGACCTCATCGAGGTCGGTTAAAAGAGCACCCAGGACTACGTCGACGACGGCTACCAGTCATACTGCACAGCGCTGCACTGGCAGTCTGCTGCCAAAAGGCAATAAACTGCTGCTGTGTAGCAATGCAGTACCGCATCTGCCAGCACCCAGGAGACACACGGTGACGGTTAGCTGAGCGGGCTCCATGCTTGCCGTGGTATGGCGTCTGCATAGGTAACTCAAGAAAAAAGGCGCAAAACGATTGTCTGCCCTTGCTTTCACGGAAGGAGGGAGGGAAGGGGGGCCTGACGATATGTACCCAGAACCACCTGCGACAACGTTTTAGCCCCATCAGGCATTGGGATTTCTACCCAGAATTCAAATGGGTGGCGGAGACTGCTGGAACTGTGGGATAGCTACCGACAGTGCAACGCTCCGGGAGTAGATGGTTGCCTCGGTCCTGTGGACACACTCCGCTGACTACATGCGCTGAAAGCATTTGTGTGGGGACACACACAATCGACTGTATAAAAACGCTCTGTAGAAAACCGACTTCTATAAATTTGACCTAATTTCGTAGTGTAGACATACCCAAGGATAGGTGCAGAAACAGAAGCACAGAGAAAGGAAGTGACTTGCCCATAGTCACACTCCAGGTCACTGGCAAAGCTGGGAATAGATCCAGCTCTCCTAAACCCTAATCTAGTTTTCTATCCACTGGGCCATATTGCCTCTCATGGCAATGCATGTACTGAAGACTATTCAGAGATTTTTTTGCAGCCTTCAGGCAGAGGAGTTCAAAAGCTCCTGCCTTTGTGAAGCAGAACTTGAGACTAAACAGAGGTAGGTTCAGGAACTCCTGTAGAGAAACCCTGATGGGAAGATGCTCTGGTAGAGTCCTTGGAGGTGATGGTGGCTTGGGGTCTCTCAAGGAGACAGTGGCATGGTGAATATTTTGGGGTTGATGAACTCTCGTTGCAAAGCAGGCTTACAGAGTTTTCCTGGCCGAGGCTCTCTCAAAGAAACCCTAAGCTGGTGCAGTGACAGAGGAACTAGGTTTCCCTAGGAGAAAGCTGTAAGCCAATCTTGGTTCAGAGATGGCATCTCTTCTGAGTTAAAGATACGCCTATGCAGTTTTGTGGAAATGGTGAACCAACCCGGTGAAGGAGCTTTGGTAGAATCTTATGATTCTTCGGTGATGATGGGCCTTTATGAAAGAAAACACTAGAGGAAACTGGTATTGTTGAATTAGTTCAGAGAAATGACAGACAATACTTTGTTGTCACTTCTTTCCGCCTCTTCTGTTCCATGACACCATGCTAGCCTCCGATCAGCCTCCCTGTGGCTAGCACAGAGCGTGAAGGATAGTCTCAAAGGAAGAAAGCAAAACACATTTAAAGAGTATAAACAACCCAATACAAACTAAAATTTTTCATACAAACTAATTCAGGCAGATATTCATTAAACCCTCCAGAGTCTCTATAATGACATCTCTACACTACATAATATGGGCTTTACGAGCACCATATCCAAAAGACGTGAATGACAAGCAGTTCATGACAATGAAACGAAAAACATTAAGCTACACAAGCTAATCGCACTGAAATACAAGCAAACTAAAAATTACAGTCTCAGAGTTCAGCATAAAATGTGTAGATCAATTCCCCAAACAAAGAAACAAACACTGCAATTAGGCAGAGCCCAAGTCTCCCTCAGCCCTCAGCTCAGTGGAAGGACCAAGAAAGTTACAGGTTCTAGCTGTGCAGACCCTATAAGGATGTCATGTTATTAAAGGAACAGGCACTCATACAAGATGAATGTGGTTTTAACATAACCCTGGGTTCTCTTGTGGGGAAATGAAGCACACTCATTAAACACTACAAGAGATGCCAGCCCTCTGCAGATGTAAAGAGCAAGCACAAGCAAGAAAGTAAAACTGAAATTCCCACAAGGATGCTGAAATGTCAGGAGACCGTTTGTAAATTCACCAACGCCTGGGAGCAATTTTTCCCCACAAATATTTCATCAGGTAGAATTCTATCGCCAGGTTAGAGTCAGAAAAGAGCCAGATATTGCAAGTGCAAAGACATTCTTCATATGCTGGAATAACCTTTGCAACACACACATGGATGGAATGAACACAGTGGATAGAAAATAAATAAACTTTCCAACATCTCTAATGGACTCAGGTCTACATGAAGAGGGTTTTAACCATCAGACAAGGACTATTTGACCCTCCTGAGCTAGAAACAAAAAAATGATTAAGGGTTACATATTAGTCTACAATTACACCCTGTGGTTCCCAACCCATGGTGCAATCAGCACCCGGCTGCAGCCCATGTGACATCCTCAAGGCCGTACAGGTAGTATATATATTGTGTGGATGAGGCCCACATAACACACAGAAAGTTGCATGTAAGGCCCACAATGGTAAACAGGTTGAGAACCTATCGGGGGTAGCCGTGTTAGTCTGTATCCGCAAAAACAACAAGGAGTCCGGTGGCACCTTAAAGACTAACAGATTTATTTGAGCATAAGCTTTCGTGGGTAAAAACCCCACTTCTTCAGATGCATGGAGTGAAAATTACAGATGCAGACATAAATATACTGACACATGAAGAGAAGGGAGTTACCTCACTAGTGGAGAACCAGTGGTGACAGGGCCAATCCGATCAGGGTGGATGTAGTCAACTCCCAATATAGATGAGGAGGTGGCAATTCCAGAAGAGGCAAAGGTGCTTTTGTAATGAGCCAGCCACTCCCAGTCCCTATTCAAGCCCAAATTAATGCAAATAAATTTAGCTCTGCTGTTTCTCTTTGACGTCTGTTTCTGAAGTTTTTTTTGGTTACACCTAATACTGGTTCCAGTCTGTGAGGGTCTGTCTTGGACTAAGGAAAAGTCAAACAGACCAAAGACAATGAGTGCTGAAAAGCAATCCATGAACAGATTGAAATGCCCAGGTGTGAGGGCACTTCACTAAGGCTACTGTGACACTGACTGAGATAGGAATCTGATGTTGAAGGTTGTTAATCCAAGAGAATTCTAAATCTAAATGGTTCTTGGAGGAGCACATTAGGAAAGTCAATTACGTTTACCACAAACCCTCCCAAACATTTTAACAATGTGTGTTTCACAGGATACTTTCCACCATCCCTGTATTTCCAAAATAAGGAATATGTCCCCAACCCAAAGTAATAGAGGAGAACAAGTTATAGGTGCTGAGCACATTTATAACCCGCTTTTTACTTAGAATTCGCACTGTAACTCTCCCCTACCACACTGTGTACATATTCTTTTTCCCACTTCTTTCTTCAGTTTCAAACTAGACCTACACAATGGCTCAGGCTAATATTAAGCTCCTGCAAACTGGCTAGGAGGAGAGCTGTCCAAGATGCAAAAGGTGACACCTACACACCTTCCAAAACTAAGATGCAGGGCAAAGTGCAGTCACTGAAGCAAAGAACCGCATGCAAAGTTCCCAGCTCACAAGAAATTATGACATATATGCACAGTTCTGATAGAAACAAAAAGACTTAAGAGGAACTAAGTGCTTGTCTATAAGACAAGTTACTGTGCAGAACACTAGGCTGGGAATCTATAGTGCACCAGCTTGCCATGCAGTAACTGCACTCTGGTACCTTCACTGTGCTGTAGCAGTGTCCACACGGGATACCACTGTATGTCGAGCTGGAGCACTGTAGATTCACACCCTGGCTTGCTGCGCAGTAACTGGCTGGATAGACAAGCCTTCCATCCCTCCCACGTATTTGAACATAGTACCTGTGAAAAGTCCAGCCCTGGGAATATCTCTAAACTTTGATTTATTGACACAAAACTTCCTTAATGAGAAATGAGCACTGGTGAAGAGTTCTATACTGAATTCAGGAAAATGAAGTCCTCTATTTCTCCAGAGAACAAATACAGCAGGGATAATATTAGGTCAAGCGTCTCCTCTCTGTCCCACCTAGTTGCCTTAACCCTGACCATGACACTGAGCAACTAACTGTCTGAGATTTGAACCAGTGACCTAGAGTTAAGACCTCACGTTTCATTACCATATCCTTAAGCCTTGGTAAAATTAAACAGTGGGGAAACATATCTGTTCTGAAAACAAGCAGCATCCATGTGTCTCGCTGCTCAAACAAGGGAAATTAATTTACTTGAAGGCTTAATCTGTTGTTTGGGCAGCATACAACATGTCATCATGGCAATGTATCAATTAGGGGAATTGTCTAATGGGATGCCATAAGAATGGGAGTTATGGTGTGGTGTTATTTAACATGTTGGCTGAAATTTGAGATGGGGATCCACAAAGCATATTAGCATAATACATAGATGCAAAGTTTGGCAGGTTTGCAAAAAAACCTTTTGAAGAGGTCAAAGAAATGATCAAGAGAAATTCAAAACATGGACAGTAAATAACATAAGATTTAACTTTAAAAAAAAACACACATATGGGTGGAACAGACCTCTCAAGCTGTTATGCCAACAGAGACCTAGAGGCAAAAGTGGACAGCAAGTTAAATACGAATTGCAGCGTGGTATGGCAAGCCAGTATGATTTTGGGCTGTAATTAAGAAGCATCATATCACAAAACAGGCTCTCTCTACTGCATTTGTTTCTGGGTAGCTCAGTGCCAAGAAGGGAAGAGGAACTACCGGGAATTCAGAGAATAGCGACCAAACATGATTAGATGGCTGGAGGAAACCATTTATGAAAAAAGACAAACTATACATTTTAACTCTTTTTACTAAGAGACATAAGTCTTCAGAGGAGTATTGTACACAATGCATAATCACCATGAGAAAACATTAAAGTGTCTTAATATCAAGGCTGGAGAGGAATTATTTAGGGTGCTAAAAAGGAGTAGAATTAGATATAATTCATGATCATATTACATCCCTGTGGCAACTACAGCCATTGCTTAAATAAAAATGTAAAGAGAGACATATTTAATGTATTGTTAACTGTCATTTAATATGACCCAGCAGCCAGAAATAAGAGGGTGGCCCCAGCCAGCATTTCACAAGCCAACAGAAAGTGATCTGCATATCGTAATTTGAGAACCTTTGCAAATATACAGTATAGGTATATCAGGAAGACATTATCACCTAACTCTCTCTTTCACATGCACTGGGGGTTAGTCAAGCCCTGAATGTACCAAACTAGTAGTGGTCCGCTGGGACTGATCTACCAGGCTGTGAAGTAGCTGATCTGTATGTTTTATCACAAGAGCCTGAAATATTAGCCCTACCCTCTAGCCCTTTCATTAGCCCAAATCAAATATTGAACCTAGCTCAGCTGTTACAGAAAAGATGCTTGCAACATCATTCACTGCCATATTCCTACTAGGCCACAAGAAAATGCAAACTAAGCAACAGCATGACACACACACACACACACACACTTTTTAATTATGAAGGAGAAATTAGGCTCTGAACTTACCCAACATCTCACTTAATCAGCGCACTTCAGAAAAGCTGGCAGCCACCACAACAGCTTAAGGAAGCAGCTGGAGGGAGACCTAGAATAGCATATAGCAGCCTGTTGCACCCCTTGATTCAGACACATGTAGGGTATTTACAGGGCCACCTCGGAAGGAGTTGAGGGGACTGTTATTGTATTGTTTCCTGTAGCTTGCCTTTCAGGTATAGAACAGTCGGGTTGCTCAATTCATACATTTTCAACCCTGTACCCAAGATTAATTTATGCCACATGGCCTCATGCCACTTAAGACTCTTTGCAATTTATCATGCCCCCTCTCCACCTTACTAATGGAAATGTACATCCCCTTCACAAGGTGTACTCTCAGATTTGCCACTCAGGCCAGAAGAATAAAACATGCAACAGAAGCTGGAGCAAAGTTTGCCGTTGTAATCTCAGAGCTTTTTCCTGTAAAAAAGCAACATCCCCACATTTAACAGACTTGAGTCTGTTCTATCCAAGTTTTTGTGCTGTGCCCATCACTGTGGTGTCTGGGGGATCTCTCTCAGTAGCAAGGACATGCACACTGAATTTTCAGACACAAATGGAAATGTGTTATCTTTCAGCTCCCAAGAAATTTCCATTACTTAACGTACATGTTCAATTCCCATGGACCACAGTGCTCAAGCTTTAAGGAATCAGAATGTACTGGGTTAAAGAATTGGATAGGCAAGTAAGTTGCCAACCAACAATTTGCCCACTAACCACATAGTGTGGTCCGGGCAACCAAAATCAGTTAAGCAGAGTATGCCAGAAAAACATCCTGCTCAGAATTTAACAAATCTCTTTAAAAAGCCGTGGGGGAATCATCTGTCAATTTAAAACATTCATCCATTGGGACAACACTGCCTAATGTAACCCAGTTCCTAGTACTATTACATCCTCTTCCTAGGAGGTATGCTAAATTGTAAGCTGACCATATTCTAGATATGCTATCCAGACTCTGAAGCAGTAATATAAATGGTTTGAGAGCATGGGAACCAATTCAAATACCAGGGAGACATTTCTGAATTGTTCAGTTTACTTCCCTGTGCTCTTTGAGTTAATGGCTCTTCTCAAATACCTTCCAAAACAGCAATTGTAGCTACATCAGCCATATTTCAAACCTTCACGAGTAAACACAAACACGGGAAATATACCAGACAGGAGTGAATCAAAAAGGTCAAGACCACTGCTCTCCTCATAACTGCTCCTTGTGTCTGTCAAACATCTATTAATGCCAGCTCTGGAGTAGGAAGTGTTTGGTCAGAACTATAGAGCTTTGAGGATTAATGAATCAAGCCCCAAACAATCTGTTAATTACAAGGCAGGTGGTTAAACTGGCCACATCAATGGCCCGAATCTCTCCTCTGGAGCATGAATGTGAGCCAGCTGCCCTATGTTATGGACAAGCTGCTCAAGTGACAGACACACTCACAGGAAAAATTAAGCTCCTCAACCTCTAGTGAACAAACTTTCCCCTCCATTCTATGAGCAATTAGCAAATCTAAGTACTCCCTTTGTGAACTCGCAGTAAATTGTGTGTGTTACACGCAGGTCGTAAATCAAAACAATTTTGACTTGGAGGCATAACACTTTCAAGTCTTGTGTTTTCATTAGGAAATATGAAGAAACTCCATACAATCATAATATAAATGTTTGTACTTGATGATGAATGGAGACATGCAGAAGTCTCACTATCATGGAGAAAAAGGAAGAGTCATAGCAATCAGAGACTATCAGAGTAATATAAATATGCACATACATGGCTGATTATTCCTGGCTTGTGCCAACTTTCCTAGTCAGAATTCCAGACCAAGGTCCCCAGGGGAAGACAAGCTACTTCTTGGTGGTGCAGGGGTTTCAGTGACACAAGCTATAGTTTGCAACCCCTAGGTGTGCAGCACTTACTGAAAAGGACACCTAGGAGACACTGATACAGGGCACTTTTTGTACAGTATCTTCTCCCAGGATTCCCAGATACACCTTAGAGCTCCTCTCTCCTAATAGAAAGTCTGCGAGGGTGGTGGTGAATTTCCCATCAGGGTAGCTGCCTCATGAACTAACAAGGTGAAGCCAAGCCTAAAGGGGTTATGACATAGCTGCAAAATGTTACATTTTTTGCAATGTGAAAAAAGCCTAAGTTGACCGTAGCAGTATTTTAAAGAAACACTGCATGCAAATTGAAGAAATCCGTTGTGGTGCTTGGCCAATTTACTTAGGAGGCCCCATATTCCCACCATACAACGTGGCCTTGTGTGCTTCTTTGGCAAATTACCTTAAAAACATTGAGGAATATTTTGTAAGGATCAGAAAAACGCTATTTTAAAATCTTGTTTCAAATACATGAAACACAGGAAACCTAAATAAGGCTCAGTTTTTTGGACTCTGATATCACTCTGATGTTTGCTGTGAGCTAATCAAAAACCTATGTATAACTTCGCATATTTACCTGTGTAACATACAAAAAAAAATATATATATATATATATATAGGGCCAGATCCTCTGACTGGGCTAAATTCCCACGAGCTTGTGGCTCGAGCACGCTGTGCTTTTTGGCTGCTTTAACTTGCGACACTGGTAAAGTGACCCCTACCCCATGATTTGTTTGGGAGAGAGAGGGAGCAGAAAGCCAGTGTCAAACCACCTCTTCCCTTCCCCACTACTCCCCAGGTGAGCCAAGCAGAATTCTGCACATCTGAGGCTCTAGCCAAATACAAGAGGACACTAAAAAGGTGGGTGGGTTATAGAACACATGCAGACACTCAACTGGTCATGGAACTGCTATTTGACTATTCTGTAATGTACTAAGAATCTGAAGATGTATATATTCACTGAGTTTATAGTTTATCTAGAATGCTTGAACAGTATCATGAGATTGTACTGAAGAAAGGGTTAAAATCACATACAAAATGTCCCTGGTGCCCTCCTGCATGTCGATTTTTTGTAAGATTCTGTTCAGTGAAAGAAAACAGGAGGAAACTTTGATTTCGAGACAGCTGTGAACAGCTCATTCGTGTGGGCGGCAGGGATTGTGACAGAAGTAACTCAGCCAGTCACACTTAGACTTCAGTTTATTTGCATACTGCAATCCTATGTATTAAAATATTGTGAAAGCTGAAATGAAAAGAAATTTTCACTAGTGAAACATGCCAACTTATGACATCGCAGCCAAGAGATGCAACTTTCAACAGCTAAAAAATCCCTTTGCCTGCTTAGTCCTTGGAAGTTATATATTTATACCATGCTATACAACATCTTCTCATCAATCCTTTAGCCCAGTATTGGTGCAGATTATCAGAGATTTGGAGCTGTTTCAGTAACTCCAAAGTGTCCTCCAAATGTACACAGGATTTAATGGTCTAGGACAATTAAAAATATTACTTTGAAGCCTTCCACTGGCGACTGCTAATCTTCCGTGCAGCAGCATTATTTGAGAAACAAAGTGAAGGAGCTCAATATTAGAGACTGTTAAAAAATTTCCATACTGCTTTAATGATTCAAGTCATTTTACTGCTCTCAGGAAAGTTCTTCTGGTTATTAAAACGAGAGCACACACACGACATATATGGGAAATAACATCTACAAATAAATTATAATAGTCCCCGAAGTGTCAAACACTACCCAATGTAATTTCACAGCAGTTGGGGAGGGGACAGAAGTGAGGGGGAATCAGTTTCTCTGTAATAACCATAAAGAAGTGTGGAGGAAAATTCCCTACTAACTTTCAAACACACAAGTTTATACACTGCTGCTGTAGAAGCGAAGCTCATTTTGATTTATAGGAATGTTGTAACGAGCAAAACAGAGATCATGTTCTTATTGACGTGACTTATCACATGTGGAGAGTTGTAATTAAAACGGGTTTCGCAGATAATTGCTTATATGGGTTTCAATGTAGTTTGGTCTCAACCACCCACTCCAGTCCCTTCAGAAACTGAAGCAACTTAAACCAAAGGAAATTCAAACCTGTGTAAAAAAGTCACCCCAAGGCTGCCAAGGCACCAGTATTCCCTGTGCCTCCAATGGTAAACTTACATAAGGGAGGAATTACACTGGTTTTGTGCAGAGTAATAAAGTCTATTTCCCTCATATAAGCAAGGGCTGCTGGATGTTACAGAGAAATAACTTCCTACTGGACATGATGCGTAGTAGTGAAATGCCGCCCCCAAGTGTGAGACTTATAGGCAGCTGGGTTAACTCCCGGGGCGTGAGATGCATGAATAAAGAAAAGGAACTCAGATGTTAACACATAAAAAATTATATTTGAAACTGGAAAATTGCTGGAGTCACCCTTATAATTACTGAAGACACAGGGAAAGCATCTGCGAGCTACAGGCTCCTGTCAAAGTCACTATCAAGATTTACTGGACAGAGAGATAATGGCTAAATCTTTCCCTTGCTCTCAAGTTTCAAGGACAGACCAATCTTTCTTGCTCTGTTTTGTTTTAAGTGACAGATTCACTAGCTGGTGATGTCAAGAATTGCAGATAGCAAGTTTACTATAATGTTACAGGTCCTAAGTTCTCAGTGCTACTGCGGTGTGAAAGGGTTCATCCAGAATCAGGAGGGACCATTTAATAGACCCATGTGTTCATAGGACAAAGTGGAACATGACGACTTCAAACAGGAGATAATTTTTTTGACAACCCAGGAAAGTACTTAACCTTGGCCCAAAATCAGCTGCATGGCTCTGTAACAGTCAGGAGATCTAGTTTTTATTCCCAGCTCTGCCAAACAACTGCAGTGAAGCCTTCGCAAGTTATTTAATTTCTCTGAAACTCAGTCTCTCCATCTGTAAAAAGATAACATCTACTCTGTAACGTGATTTGGGATTTTTGGATGAAAGGAGATATCCAAGTGCAAGATATTATCGCCACTGACACAAAGTGCATCCAGCACAACCCAGATGGCTCAGTCAGTAAAAACACCACACACTTAATTTTAGCCTCAGAAACAACTCTGACATCATAATCAAAAAGGCTGACAAAGGAGGTGCTGTCATCATCATGAATAGGTTGGAATATGAACAAGAGGCTGCTAGGCAGCTCTCCAACACCACTTTCTACAAGCCATTACCCTCTGATCCCACTGAAGGTTACCAAAAGAAACTACAGCATTTGCTCAAGAAACTCCCTGAAAAAGCACAAGAACAAATCCGCACAGACACACCCCTGGAACCCCGACCTGGGGTATTCTATCTGCTACCCAAGATCCATAAACCTGGAAATCCTGGACGCCCCATCATCTCAGGCATTGGCACCCTGACAGCAGGATTGTCTGGCTAGGTAGACTCCCTCCTCAGGCCCTACGCTACCAGCACTCCCAGCTATCTTCGAGACACCACTGACTTCCTGAGGAAACTACAATCCATCGATGATCTTCCTGAAAACACCATCCTGGCCGCTATGGATGTAGAAGCCCTCTACACCAACATTCCACACAAGGATGGACTACAAGCCATCAGGAACACTATCCCCGATAATGTCACGGCAAACCTGGTGGCTGAACTTTGTGACTTTGTCCTCACCCATAACTATTTCACATTTGGGGACAACGTATACCTTCAAATCAGCAGCACTGCTATGGGTACCCGCATGGCCCCACAGTATGCCAACATTTTTATGGCTGACTTAGAACAACGCTTCCTCAGCTCTCGTCCCCTAATGCCCCTACTCTACTTGCGCTATATTGATGACATCTTCATCATCTGGACCCATGGAAAAGAAGCCCTTGAGAAATTCCACCATGATTTCAACAATTTCCATCCCAACATCAACATCAGCCTGGACCAGTCCACACAAGAGATCCATTTCCTGGACACTACGGTGCTAATAAGCGATGGTCACATAAACACCACCCTATACCGGAAACCTACTGACCGCTATTCCTACCTACATGCCTCCAGCTTTCACCCAGACCACACCACATGATCCATCATCTACAGCCAAGCTCTACGATACAACCGCATTTGCTCCAACCCCTCAGACAGAGACAAACACCTACAAGATCTCTATCAAGCATTCTTACAACTACAATACCCACCTGCGGAAGGGAAGAAACAAACTGACAGAGCCAGAAGAGTACCCAGAAGTCACCTACTACAGGACAGGCCCAACAAAGATAATAACAGAACGCCACTAGCCATCACCTTCAGCCCCCAACTAAAACCTCTCCAACGCATCATCAAGGATCTACAACCTATCCTGAAGGACGACCCATCACTCTCACAAATCTTGGGAGACAGGCCAGTCCTTGCCTACAGACAGCCCCCCAACCTGAAGCAAATACTCAAAAGCAACCACACACCACACAACAGAGCCACTAACCCAGGAACCTATCCTTGCAACAAAGCCCGTTGCCAACTGTGTCCACATATCTGTTCAGGGGACACCATCATAGGGCCTAATCACATCAGCCACACTATCAGAGGCTCGTTCACCTGCACATCTACCAATGTGATATATGCCATCATGTGCCAGCAATGCCCCTCTGCCATGTACATTGGCCAAACTGGACAGTCTCTACGTAAAAGAATAAATGGACACAAATCAGATGTCAAGAATTATAACATTCATAAACCAGTCGGAGAACACTTCAATCTCCCTGGTCACTTGATTTCAGACCTAAAGGTCACAATATTAGAACAAAAAGACTTCAAAAACAGACTCCAACGAGAGACTGCTGAATTGGAATTAATTTGCAAACTGGATACAATTAACTTAGGCTTGAATAGAGACTGGGAGTGGATGTGTCATTACACAACGTAAAACTATTTCCCCATGTTTATTCCCCCCCCCCCCCCTCGGACGTTCCTGTTAACTGCTGGAAATGGCCCACCTTGATTATCACTACAAAAGGTTTTCTCCCCTCCCCCGACTCTCCTGCTGGTAATAGCTCATCTTAAGTGATCACTCTCCTTACAGTGTGTATGATAACACCCATTTTTTCATGTTCTGTGTGTATATAAATCTCCTCACTGTATTTTCCACTGAATGCATCCGATGAAGTGAGCTGTAGCTCACGAAAGCTTATGCTCAAATAAATAGGTTAGTCTCTAAGGTCCCACTAGTACTCCTTTTCTTTTTACTTAATTTTAGGTCCATGAAGTCCCTCCTGTGTTCAGATGAAGCTCTTTCTTGCTCTCTCTCCTACTCTTTGTATCCCAAAGGCCAAGTCCACCTCCAACTCTGACACAAAATACAAAGCTCAAGATGACAACTGGATCGGGGGCAGAGGGTGGAACAGGACCAGGAGAGGGTCTAATGGGAAAGATTTTGGATTTCCCAAAATCCAAAAGGACAACACAGTCCTCTATTTCCCATTGTTGGCATTTATTCAGAGATGTTAAGGAACACAGCATTAAGAGGCAATAGGAGGAGACAGTAGAGGGTAGAAGGATCACTAAAACATACTCAGGAAGCCTTCTCTGGAGATCAGGACCACTGACTTTAGCCTGGAGCAGTTTTCAGTGGAAGGCAGATAGGTGCAGCTCCTGATGGACATTGGGGCTCAGGTGTTCCTGTGTTTGCAAAAAGTGCCTGATTTATAAGAACAGCTCAGAACCACAGAAAGCATCTGTTGATTTTGCATTCTGAACTGCGGTGAAATTTTGAGACGCGAGGGAGAAACCCAACAAGAGAGAAACTCATTTCCTCCTGTTTTTCCTTGATGTTTTCCTTCCAGATGTTGGCTGTATGGGGAGGAGTATGGAGACAAGAGGATTAGCAAAGATCTACTGGGAATACTATACTGCTTCTGTAGGTCTGTTGTCTTCCATTTGAATCAAACGGTGCTGCAGCCCTGGGGAAGGAATGCTGCCAAACAAAATGTGAGTTTGCAGCTGCTTCCTCACCACCGAAGGGCAGCCTGACTGATGAAACTTTGCCAAGCCTACTGCTGGTAGAGTTATGCAGCAGGCCAGGACAGCAACTCACAGTCTCACATGAGTGAATTCCCAGTGGTGGTGGACTCCAAGGGATTCATTCCACATCACTGGAACACCACAGGAGAAACTCCACAGCTAATGCACTCCTCTGGGGCACAGAAACATTCCCATATCAAAACAGCTGCTGAATGCGCAATCTTAGCAGGCAGTATGTACGTTGAGGGGGTCCCCTTCTCTATTACTGCTCATCTAGCTAAGTTTTTAACCCTTCAGTGGAAGAATAGTCTGGTACAAATTTCAAGTATTCTTGCTCTTTCATCAGGGAGCATTGTGCAGTGGACAGCCGGAGCCACTCTAGGTAAACGCTGGGGGAGTGGGGGTGTCGCGGGGAGCTGGGGGGCCGCAGGAAATAGCCCCGTGGGCCGCGTGTTTGAGACCCATGGTCTAGACTGAAAAACAGGGCCCTTATCTCAAAAAATGGGATATGCCACTTGTGTGTCATAAGGTCATGCCTGCACTGTGAAGATAAATGCCATTTGTCGGTACAGTTAAGAATACTCCTTCTGCCTTTTACAGAAATGTAGTGTATACACTAAAGGAATAAAAAGACTGCAGCATTTTTCCATGTGTGCTTTGTTACTTTACAGGCATAAAGGAAAACATATACATTAGAATCCAAGAGATACTAATTTTCCACACACACACACACACATATATATATGTCAGTTATGAAACTGAATTACCCTTACATTTGGCTACTGACAATACTGACATGAAAAAATTCACCTTATGCAGTCCAACATCCTTAACACTTGTGTCCCATCAGACACAACATCTGCATCACTAACTATATACTTTACACAGAAAAGACACAAACAAAAACTATATGCACATACACACACGCATATATATATATATGCCTAAATGAATATCCACAAATGAAATAGATATTCACAGCACACAAATTCTGAGGCTGAAATTTCAACACACTTACTATTCTCATCCTGAAGTGAAAAGTCAACACTTGATGACTTAACACCTCCTACTAATGCCTCCTTCAATTTTCAACATCTCTAAGTCACAGAGAGACACTTTCGGTCTATAGCAGGTGTACAAATTAGGAAGCCCACTCAGAGAAATCTTTTAGTGAATGAAACCAGCAATTCAATAACACTGGGATACTTACAACCAGTGATATCAGCCCATGCGGGTAAATCATTCTCTCCCCCTCTGGCTTTGTCTGTGTCTACGTACAGGGGCACATACTGTACAGGCCCAGCACATTGCAATGAAAGGTGGCCGCATCCATGTCACTGGGGTGCGCAGCTACATGTTTCCATGAAAGGCCCTGGCACCAGGAAGGCAGTGAGGAAAAGGCTCCAGCCGTGGGGAGCTGCAGAAGCCTTTCCCCACTGCCTCCCCACACCAGAGCCCTTCCATATGGCAGGGAAAGGCTCCAGAAGAGAGGAGGCCGTGGGGAACTGCACTGCTAAAAATAGTAGTGTAGACATGGGAGGCACTGCTTGGGCATGTGGAGAGCCATACAGGTTATATACAAGGATCACACTGCCCATCACTGACGTATAGGCATCTCTGTGGTAGAATGAAATAGCTGTTTAGGAAGCGAAGTAAAGTGCTGCATCCATTTAAAACTGCAGGTAAGAACACACATTATAAACTGGCCATCAATAAGTTTAGGCTTGAAGTTAGATGAAGGTTTTTACCCATCAGAGGAGTGAAATTCTGAAACAGCCTTCCAAGGGGATGAGTGGGGACAAAAAACCTCGATGGCTTCAAGACTGACCTTGATACGTTTACGGAGTGTAGCGTATGATGAGACTGCCTACAATAGCACGCAGCTGATCCGCAACTGCTGGTAGCAAATATCTCCAACAGCCGGTAATGGAACACTAGATGGGGAGGGCTCTGAGTTACTACAGAGAATTCTTTCCCAGGTGTCTGGCTGCTGGGTCTTGCCGACATGCTCAGGGTTTGATTGCTATATTTGGGGTTGGGTAAGAATTTTCCCCCTGGTTCAGATTGGCAGAGACCCTGGGGGGGTTTCACCTTCCTCTGCAACATTGGACACGGGTCACTTGCAGGTTTAAACTCGTGTAAATGGTGGATTCTCTGCAAACTGAAGTCTCTAAACCATTATTCGAGATAACTCAGTAACTCAGCTAGAGGTTATGGGTCTATTACAGGAGTGCGTCGGCGAGGTTCCATGGCCTGCAACATGCAGGAGGTCAGACCAGATAATCATGATGGTCCCTTCTGATCTTAAAGTCTATGAGTCCCCAAGACAGATTTGTCTAAAATACTAGACCTAGTAATTCTGTGTATCATGTGATTTTTAGTGACCAAGGATGACAGTCTTCACCACAGGAGCTCCTAACTCTCTGCTGAGGATTTCAGTTAATACTGAGAGATGTCAGCAACTATTCTAGGGGATCCTGAGAGGTCTCTCTAACCCTGTTTGGCTTGTGGGCTCTGACAGGACAGCAGAACAAATTGATATGGCTGCAGGCATTTGTATTTTATTTACATACTTAATGAAAATGCATAGCTGCGGTCCTCACATCCTCAATTTGTATGAACGTACCTGTAAGAATCTCTCCCTTTATGCATATTTTGTATATAATGAATTCTCTTCACATTTAGATCTAGTCATTCTGTCCACCGCCATAGTCACTGTACCTCTTCATAAATGAATTGTATACATAGTCACTATTCTAGTGTAACATGTCCTCCAACATATTGGCCTTCTTTAAAAATTAAAATTAATTGAAAGTTTAGTAACTTTTCCCAAGTACCTTAAGTTCAAAGAAAAATCCGTCTTTTTCAAAAGTGTAGTGGTTTGGCTAGGTGCAATGTTTGTGAATGGGAATATTGGGGTATAGACAAGGGAATGCAGAGTGGATAAAAATCAATGATTTTTTTTTAAATTGGTGCTTTTGTGCAGACTTGCACAGAGCTGAAATCTGAATCTACATCTGTCAAAGCTAAGCTCACTATAACTATTATACTCATTTAAATAAACTGAAAACATAAATCAGCTCAATATGCCGAACGAATGTCATGCAGTGCATATCTATTATTGTCATCACAGTTGGATTCATGACACATGTACTGTTCAGTATTACTGCTTGTTTTATTAAGCAGCGTAAATAAAATTCAAGAGAAAAAATTTATAGCTTAAACTATGGAGTGACTGCTGGTTTTCTCCAAAACTCAACACTTTCAGACGATTTGCTGAAAAGTTTTTACCAGAATCAGGGCATGTTTGACATTAACACTGATTAAATCAACTGGATAAATTGCAAAGCCTCTGAAAGAACTGAATAGTTCCTTACAATGTACTGGGACCACTAGGTTTTCCAGATCTTTAACTGCAGTTTAGTTAAGTTTTTGTTCATGGCATGGGGCCAACTTCTATAAGATAACATTTCTGTTTTCTCTGCTTCCAGTTAGGCTATTTCAAATTTGAAAGAACTAGCCCCAAGCCAAAGAAAAAAAAAAAGACACATTTTTAGTGACTTACCTGTAAGGTTTCTTTCCCCAAAGTACAAGTTGCAATAAAGGCACACCCTGGTCCATGATCTCAACATGAAACCAGGCTAGCACTTCCAATCTAGAGATGTGCTGTCCACTGCACAATGCTCCCTGATGAAAGAGCAAGAATTCCTACAGCCCATTTATGAGTTCCTTCTCAATGAGGGGGAAATAGAAAGCTGCAGTCTAAAGAGAACACCAGTTCTGAGGGAAAGATAGATATGAGCACGGGAGCAACTGCAAATTACACCTCTGGAGAACAATTATTACATGTAGATTATTAGACATTGTCCAAAACACACCAATTGCAATAGATCCCCACCCTTGGACCCCAATTCAACAAAGCATCTAAGCATATTCTTAAGTGTTTTATTGAACAGTTATGGACTTAAACATATACTGAGGTGCTTTGCAGGATCAGGGCCTTTTAGCCCAACTAGGGGGTTGCACACTTCATAGCTGCTGTACACTGAGCACATTGCACACACCAGGGGCTTCTTGCACGCCTCCATTCCTACCATAAACTCTCTGCACTCCTAACCCTTCTACTTCAGGGACTTTCTGCACTTCCCCCATGCCCTCCCTCATACCTAGGGCTTTGTGACCCCCCTTTCCCTGTCACCCCACCCCTAATGACAGGAGCAGTGTGTGTCCCTCATTCCTCCATCCCCCCCATAGCAGGGTCGTCCATTCTCCACCCCATGCCAGTGCCTCTGTGCACACTCCCATTTCCCCCACACCATGGCAGGAGCTGTGTGGCCTCCATCCCACCTAATTCAAAATACAACATGGTTTTACAAAAGGTAGATTGTGCCAAACCAACCTGATCTCCTTCTTTGAGAAAGTAACAGATTTTTTAGACAAAGGAAACACAGTGGATCTAATTTACCTAGATTTCAGTGAAGCGTTTGATACTGTGCCACATGGGGAATTATTAGTTAAATGGGAAAGGATAGAGATCAGTATGAAAATTGAAAGGTGGATAAGGAATTGGTTAACAGGGAGACTACAGTGGGTCCCACTGAAAGGTGAACTGTCAGGCTGGAGGGAGGTTACCAGTGGAGTTCCTCAGGGATCAGTTTTGGGACCAATCTTATTTAATCTTTTTATTACTGACCTCGGCACAAAAAGTGGGAGTACGCTAATAAAGTTTGCGGATGATACAAAGCTGGGAGGTATTGCCAATTTAGAGAAGGACCGGGAAATCATACAGGAAGATTTGGATGACCTTGTAAACTGGTGTAATAGTAATAGGATGAAATTTAATAGTGAGAAGTGTAAGGTTATGCATTTAGGAATTAATAACAAGAATTTTAGTAATAAGCTGGGGACGCATCAATTAGAAGTAACGGAGGAGGAGAAGGAACTTGGAGTACTGGTTGATCATAGGATGACTATGAACCGCCAATGTGATATGGCGTTGAAAAAAGCTAATGTGGTCTTGGGATGCATCAGGCGAGGTATTTCCAGTAGAGATAAGGAGGTTTTAGTACAGTTATACAAGGCACTGGTGAGACCTCACCTGGAGTACTGTATGCAGTTCTGGTCTCCCATGTTTAAGAAGGATGAATTCAGACTGGAATAGGTACAGAGAAGGGTTACTAGGATGATCCGAGGAATGGAAAACCTGTCTTATGAAAGGAGACTCAAGGAGCTTGGCTTGTTTAGCTTAACTAAAAGAAGGTTGAGGGGAGATATGATTGCTCTCTATAAATATATCAGAGGGATAAATACCGGAGAGGGAGAGGAATTATTTAAGCTCAGTACCAATGTGGACACAAGAACAAATGGATATAAACTGGTCATTGGGAAGTTTAGACTTGAAATTAGAGGAAGGTTTCTAACCATCAGAGGAGTGAAGTTTTGGAATAGCCTTCCAAGGGAAGCAGTGGGGGCAAAAGACCTATCTGGCTTTAAGATTAGACTTGATAAGTTTATGGAGGAGATGGTATGATGGATAACATGACTTTGGTAATTAATTGATCTTTAAATATTCATGGTAAATAGGCCCAATGGCCTGTGATGGGATATTAGATAGGGTGGGATCCGAGTTACTACACAAAATTCTTTCCTGGGTATCTGGCTGGTGAATCTTGCCCATATGCTCAGGGTTTAGCTGACTGCCATATTTGAGGTCGGGAAGGAATTTTCCTCCAGGGCAGATTGGAAGAGGCCCTGCAGGTTTTTCGCCTTCCTCTGTAGCATGGGGCACGGGTCACTTGCTGGAGGATTCTCTGCTCCTTCAAGTCTTTAAACCACAATTTGAGGACTTCAATAGCTCAGACATAGGTGAGAGGTTTTTCGCAGGAGTGGGTGGGTGAGATTCTGTGGCCTGCATTGTGCAGGAGGTTGGACTAGATGATCATAATGGTCCCTTCTGACCTTAGTATCTATGAATCTATTAATCTAATTCCTACCTTTTCCCCATGCCAGGGGCTCTGTGTGCCCCTCATTCATCCCCTTCCCCAATGCCTCCCATTCCTTCCTTTGCGCCATAGAAAGGCCCCCAAATCTCCCCCCTTGCCAGGGAATCTGTGTCCCCCCATTGCTCTCTCATCCCATACCAGGGTCCCCTATTCTCCCCTCCCCCAGGCAACGGGTTCTGTGTGCCCTCCAATCTCCCTCCTGCCATACCAAGATTTCCCATGCCCCCTGCCAGCAGCTCTCTGTGCCCCTCATTCTGCCTATGGCAGGGGCTCTGTGTTCCCTCCTCCCGACCTGCCCCATACCAGGGTCCTCCAATACCCACGCCCAAACATATAATGCTACCATGTTTAGCCCTGCTGCCTGAGCCCTGCAAGCCTAAGTCAGCTGACCAGGCTCTGAGATTTGGTGTCATAGGTTTTTTATCGCAGTGTAGACATACCCAATGTGACTGAGATATGTAACAAGGTGGCGAACTAGCACTTTGTATGGGAGTGCAAGGGTTTAAGCACGACACCATCCTGATGACAAATATTTTAACATTGCAGAGATGCAGGGATATTTTTGCTGACTCACCCCGAGGTTAGATCAGATGGGCCCAATTAGTTCCAATCTAGAAGTATTAGTAGCACTGAAGTTTCTCTCTGAGGCAGAAGGAACTAGGGGTAGATACAGAGATGGCCTGCAGAGAGACCCTAGAAACAGCCAGGCTTGGGGGGGGAAGCTTAGCCTGAGGTTTGCTTCTTTATTATTCGAGGGTTTTTTTAAACTGACTTTTATATTTTTTTTAAATCCCTGTTTCTTATAGGGATATTATATTCCTGGCTTCATTACAGGGCAGAGCTAAGAGATTAAAAATAAATTATAACTAAATAAAAATAGGAATGTTGTAATTAATTATTAAGGTATACTGCAGGGGTGGGCAAACTTTTTGGCTCGAGGGACGCATCTGGGAATAGAAATTGAATGGAGGGCCATGAATGCTCACAAAATTGGGGTTGGGGTGTAGGAGCGGGTGCGGGCTCTGGTTGGGGGTGCGGCCTCCGGGCTGGGGCCAGAAGTGAGGAGTTGAGGGGCTCTGGGCTGGGGTGGGCTCCGGGGTGGGGCTAGGGATGAGGAGGGTGCTCTGGGCTGGGTCCGAGGGGTTCAAAAGGCAGGAGAGGGATCAGGGCTGGAGTAGGGAGTTGGGTTGCAGGAAGGGGTGCAGGCTCTAGGGTGGGGCTGCAGATGAGCGGTTTGGGGTGCAGGAGGGTGTTCCAGGCTGGGATCGACGGCTTCGGAGGGTGGGAGGGGGATCAGGGCTGGGGCAGGGGCATGGGCATGGGCATGGGCACGGGGAAAGGCTCCGGGGTGCAGGCTCCGGACAGCACTTACCTCAAGTGGCTCCCGGAAGCAGCGCCGTGTCCCTTCTCCGGCTCCTAAGCAGAGGTACAGCCAGGTGGCTCTGCACGCTGCCCCATCCACAGGCACCACCCCTGCAGCTCCCATTGGAGCACATAGGAGCCGGAGCGGGGCCATGGAGCGGCCCCCGATCCTGCTCCCTGGCTGGAGCGCTGGAGTGGGGCAAGCCCCAGATCCCACACCCCAGCGGGAGCTCGAGGGCCAACTTAAAATGGCTGGTGGACCGGATCCAGCCCGTGGACCGTAGTTTTCCCACCCCTGGTATACTAGATATGTACTTTCAACCTTAACTCCATCTTAACGTTGTCCCTTCCCCTCCCCATGGGAATTTCCTGATTTTTGTAAATTATTAAAACTTTCATATAGTTATACTAACCAAAAAACTCACAAAGAATGATCCCACTGTGCAACACTTCTAATGATTTGAGAGCACATAGTACTGATTTTGTTGTTTTATATTTTATTTCATATTTTAAGGATTGCTTCGCTAGTTCGCCAGAATAGCGCAGAACAGCCAGAGTGGCACCGACCAGTTAGCTGAATATCACAGCTGAAATGTATTGATGAATCTGACCCTTAGTTTGCAATTGACTTTCTGTTTGAGAGGTCTGTGTTGGTGAGACAGCACTACGTCAAGGGGAATGAAGAGAGCCCCAGTCCCTGAGTCATAATGTCTCTAGCTTTAAAAAGTTTCAAAGAGATTGAATCCCTTCTTTAAGTGCAAAATGGAACTCAAGTGTAACTATGCAGGGTCTCCATAATAGTGCAACTCCAGTTCCTTGATGGTGGCAGAAAACACTGAAAACTTGTGAACACCATGAGGAAGTGGACAACAGGCTTTCAACTGCCTGACTTCTGGGTCTACAGACTACACTGGCTGGCTACTGTAAAGAGAAACTGGAGAACAGAGAAAGTCATATACCCACACCTATACACTTTCAAGCATTCACCTGTTAAAAACTGGAAACTACCTTGCCCTCTCCCTAGTCCCCTTCCCCAAAGGTGTTTTGGTTGCTAATTTGAGCTTTTCTCCTCCTAACCTATGCCTATCGGGGCCTTATCATTACAGAGCTATTTGCATCAAGCATCCAACCACACCATCCCACCCTGCTCGAACACCAGGGGTAGTAAGTAGGTGGACCGTGGGCCAAATCCAGAGCACCAGACACTAGGGTTACCATATTTGAACATTCAAAAAAGAGGACACTCCATTGGGGGGGGGGGGGGGGGGAATTTGTTTGCACCCCCCACCCCAACTCCACCCCTTCCCCGCCCCCATTCCAACCCCTTCCCCAAAGTCCCCGCCCCAACTCCGTCTCCTCCCTGCCCCATTGGACCCCTTTCCCAAATTCCTGCCCTGGGAGCTAGGGGGGAAAAGCGGGCACTCTCTCGAGTGATCAACATTCACTTTCTTTCTCGAATGATCAACAGTCACTCTCTTTCTTGAATAATCAACTCTTCTTTGGAGAAAAATAATAATGGTAAAATCCCAGACTTTTTAAATATTTAAAAATTCCTCCAGGACGGCGATTTAAGAACCAAAAAGCCAGACATGTCCGGGAAAATACAGACGTATGGTAACCCTACCAGATACTTTTGAACGGACCCCAACATATTTTTATTTACTTATTATTATCGTTATTGTTATCTTTTTATTATTTTCTATGGAGTCTGAGCCTTGACTATACCTTGACCAAGAAAGCTGGACCTTCACAAAAAATAATTGATTACTCCTGTCCTATGCATATATAGCACCAGGTATGCACCATGTTGCAGAAAGGAAGCTCTTCTACTGTGAAGCCTTTATCTGCTGCCATCTGGTGGTGACTGTAAGAATGGTTTTACTAAGAATATATGCTCTCCCCCCGCCCCCGCCCACACACGTAAAGGCATCTAATTGTCACTGCTAAATCTCCAGAAACAGGCAAACAAACTTTACAACACAGAGCACATCAAAACTCTCGGCCCCACATGAATTATTCTTTCACCCATTGTGGTAAATGTGAATGAATCATAAATGTATATTAGTTATCTCTTCCTTCCAAACCTTCACTCAAAAAGCAGCCAATTTAAAATCCTCTATAGAGAGTCAGACCTAGTTCTTCATCTGGTTTTCTGGTCTCCCAAGGCCAGGTGGATTTAAAGGCTGATCCAGGCTCCCCAGATTGAGCCTCATTTGAATTTGGTTGCTCATAATGTCAGCAAATGCTGACAAATGCCACTATTATTGCTGAGAAGACCACTCCAGACAAACTACATATTAAATAATTTCAAAAGAGATATATCCAAAGGAGTTTGGGATTGGACAGCAAAAAGTGTGGAGCAACTGTATTACAAAGGCCAAGTGAATAATGGAAGACCGAGTTCAGTCAGCAGCAGCTTTTTATGCTACAAGAACCTTATCACTACACAGAAAACTAACTGGTGGGTGGAAGGGAGGGGGTCCTATGCCAGGGATTTTTTTTTTTTTTTTTTTTTTAAGTCTCCCACTGTTGCTAACACCATTTCAACTCCATTGGTGTTAGCGTGACAGCCACACATTTGGCCAACATCAGGGACGCCCCCACTCTTCTCCTCCCCTGAGCTAAAAGCATGGGTGCCTCCACAGTTTGAACCAAAGAGCCAAGCCCTCTAGCCAAGAGCTGTGGATCAGGCAGAGAGGGGAACCGTAATACACGCTGACCAGTGGATTACAATAACATTGGTGAGAAGCCGAGTGTAGACAAGACTCTTGCTACCACCACCTACATACAAAGCACAGGGTTGATTTGAATTGCTTTGAATACGATCAGAATACAATGTACTTTGTAAGCTGGAAGAAGCAGGAGCCCTGCCTATATTCCCAGCACTACTAACATAGGTGGAAACGAATACTTATTAGCACCACAAAGAAATGTTGGAAAAAAATTCCTAGTGCAGGCAAGGCCAGGGCATGTGGTCTACTCATTACAACAGAGAACTAGCAACAAAGAGCCCTGGGCTCCAGCTACACTAGTAGGATCAGAAATGCAGGGCTGGAAGGGACCTCAAAAGGTCATTTAAACCATATATACCCCGGTATAATGGTTTTCAGGAAAAGATCCCTCTTGGTGTCTTCCTCACCCCACCCCACCCCGCCACCCCTTAACTGATGGTGAAAGTGGTTTATCGTTTCATAGAGTTTAAGGCCAAAGGGGACCATTAAGATCATCTAGTTCGACCACCTGTATATCACAGGTTGTTAAATTTCACCTAGTTACCTCGTTATTGAGTCCAATAACATGTATCTGACTAAAGCATATCTGACTAAACCATATGTATAACATGTATTTGACTAAAGCATATTTTCATGGGTCACCAAATGAAATTAGGGGTCACCAAATGAACTTAATATGCAGCAGGTTTAAAACAAATAAAAGGAAGTATTTCTTCACACAACGCACAATCAACCAGTGGAACTCCCTTCCAGAGGATGTTGTGAAGGCCAAGACCATAATAGGGTTCAAAAAAGAACAAGATAAATTCATGGAGGATAGGTCCATCAATGGGTATTAGCCAGGATGGGTAAGAATGGTGTCCCTAGCCTGTGTTTGCAGAAGCTGGGAATGAGTGACAGAGGATGGATCACTTGATGATTACCTGTCCTGTTCATCCCCTCTCGGGCACCTGGCACTGGCCACTGTCAGAAGACAGGATACTGGGCTAGACTGACCTTTGGTCTGACCCAGTAGAGCCATTCTTATGTTCCAGAAAGACAGCCAGTCTTGAAGACATCAAAAGATGAAGACTCCACAACTTCCTTGGTAGTTTTTTCAAATGATTAACCCCCCAAACTGTTGAAAAATTGTGTCTAATTTCTAATTTGAATTTGGCTTCAGCGTTCCAGCCACTCGTTCTTGTTCCTTCTTCACTTCCAAGAGAAGTTCTTACCCATTTTAAGAAGGCAAACAAGCCTCATCAGCAACTCCATATTAAGATGAGCGGACAGAGAATTCAATAAGACACACAGGAACATCAGGATGGTATACTTTCTCCCCAGAGCGAAAATACCCGATGTAAGCACAAGTCTGGATGGCTTTATGAGGTCATGTGGCAAATTTCTACTGGTGATAATAATGGAATCAATCACTCAGTATCATATGGAACTACACAGATTAGAGAGGACTTCAAGGACCTTGGAAGGGAGCTGAAGAAGAGGAAAATCAAAGGGATCTTCTCTGAGTGAGACGAGAGCAGGTAGAAAATAGTGAAGGTGAACCACTGGCTATGTGACCAGTGTGAACCAAAAGGTTTTGGTGTTGTGGAGCCCTGGGCCATATTCCAGTGGAAAAGAGGGCTGTTCTATTCTCACAAGTAGTGAGGGGCTAATCTGCTCAGCTTGAGAGCAGCTGGAGCAGTCAGGAGGGCATTAAACTAACATAAGGGAATGGGCTTCAAAGGCAAATACTGTACATATTGTGAATAAATTAAACTAACATGACAAAGAGTGCGAAGAGAAGAGATTTTTCAATGGCTTATGTACCTATGCTAGGAGTCCGGGTAACAAGCAAGAGGCATTGGAAAGTCTCACTGATGAGAAGAAATGTGATATAACTGGCATTACTAAAGCCTAGTGGGATGATTTGCGTGGCTAGAATTTTTAAATAACTGGATATAACCTGTTTAGGCAGAATAGAGAAGTAGAAGCTAAAGGTGGGGGACTGAACTGGCACTATATACTAAAGATATCATTACCTGTTACAGAATTATTGATAACTCAGGCATGCAGGATCTTGAATGTATATGGAGCAATTGCTAATGAACAAAAGCCAGGAGGGAGTACTGGTGGGGGTCAGTTACAGATCACCAAATCAAACCAGAGAACATTATTAGTTACTCCTTAACCTCTTGCATAATATGTGCAAAGAAGAACTATGTTATGGGGAATTTCAATTTGGGAGACATATGCTGGAGGTCCCATGCCATCTATAGTAAAACATCATTAGAGTTTCTAAAATCTGTAGAGATGATGGTTTTCGAACAACTACAGGTATTGCATCCAACATGAGGAAACTCTTTTTAACCTCATTATGATGAATACAGATGAATTAATCACTGGACTTGAAGTTGGTGGTTGCCTAGGGACTGTGAGGGCCCACGGGTCTAGAAACCAGTCCTGTAGAGCTATGAGGCAAGCTGACACCTCCAGTCTACCCCCTAGCAGCTATGGACACAGACTATGGGAAGCTCTGCCTCAAGGGTTTGATAGACAACAGCCTCAGAGTTTAGAAAAGTGTGAATGAAAATTAGGAGCTCTTTAAGAAGAGTCTATTAGATGGCCAAAAAATCACAAAGAGGAGGACAACTTTGGTTAAAAAAACCCTTCCTGGTTCAGTGCTCAAGTGAAGGCAGCAATAAGAAATAAAAAAGGCATACATAATACATGGGAAAAGGGGGAAATAGCAATTGATATAAACTAGAAGTTTTGAAGTGCAAAACATTGATAAGAAAAGCTAATGACTTGCAAAAATCAAAAGCTAACAGGTCTAAGGACAAATAAGGAAGTTATTAAAAATTATATTCGGAATGTAAGAAATCTTAGCAATGGAAAAGGCCCATTACTAGATGGAGATTGTAAAATTGTTAATAACGATGCAGAAAAGGCAGACGTGTTCAATTACTATTTCCGATCTGCATTTAGAAAGCAGGATGATGTACTCGGATCATGAGGTTAATGAAGTACTTTTCAGCACATGAGTAAGCGAACAGGATATTAGACATCATCTACCAGGTATAAACATTTTTAAGTCCACAGGCCTAAATAACTTGCAACCAAGAGTCCTAAGAGAGCTGGCTGAGGAGATGCCTGGCCTGCTGATGTTAATTTTTAATAAATCTCAGAATGCTGGGGAAATTCCAGAAAACTGGAATAGTGCTTGTGTTGTACCAATATTAAAAAAAGGCAAGCAGGATGACCTGGGTAACTATAAACCAGTTACCCCAAAATCAATCCCAGGCAAAATAATAGAAAAGCTAGTACAGGATTGCATTGATAAAGGATTAAATGATAGGCCTATAATTTAATGCTAGTCAAAAAGGTTTTATGGAAAATAGTTCTTCAACACTGAATTAACTTCCTTCAAGAGATTACAATTCTGGTTGATAAAGGTAACTGCACACGTTTAATAGACTCTTGTAAGGCATTTGACTTAATACTGCATGGCATTCTGATGAAGAAAAAGGAGCATATTATATAATCTCAATAGAGCACATATTAAATGGGTTAAGAACTGGCTAACTGACAGATCTCAAAAAGTAGATCTTGATGGGGAATTATTGTTGAATGAGGGTGTTTCTAATGGCTTTCCAAAGGGATCGGTACGAGACCCTTCACTGTTCAACATTTTCATCAATGATCTGAAAGTAAATATCAAATAATTGCAGATGAAGTTGGTAGAAGATACAAAGAGTGGTGCAGTCTATAACGTCAAAAGAACCAAACTCTTTTCAGCACTGCTTAAGAAAGCACAAGAGAGATGTGGCACAACACAGCAGTGTTGTAGGTAGAACAAAACCACTTTCATCAATAAATCAGCAACACCAGAAGATACCCACTCCTACCAGATATTGTGCAACAGCTCATTTTCTTAGGGCTTGTCCACACACAAACTTGCACTGGCCTAATTAAATATGTGTTGTAAAACCGATGGAAGTTTGTGTGTTGACAATTTGATTGCTGTTTGTAGCCTTATTTTGGTTTACCTTGGTAAGGAATTGAGTTCAACTAAATCAACATAAGCCTCTCAAACTGTAATAAAAGAGTGTCTATACACCAACTAAATCAGTTTAAAAAACCCGCCTTTAGTTAAAACAGGGCTGGTTTGTGTGGAGATAAGCCCCTAAAGTAAACAGTGCCTTGGGCTCTTTCCCCAGATCTGCAAGCAACTGGTTTAGCCAAAACAATTCAGGGCTAAACCAGTTGCTTGCAGATCTGGGGAAAGAGCTAAAACTGGTTTAGCCAAAACAATATCTACACTGCAGCACTAACCCGTTTTAAAATCCCTTTTAGTGTGGAGGGAAATTTTTGTTGCACAGACAAGGCAGCTATGTGACATTGAGCAAATCACTATATGTCTTTGTGCCTCACTTTCCCCAGCTACATAATGGGAACAACACTGAACATAAGAGTGGCCATACTGGGTAAGACCACAGGTCCTTTTAGCCCAGTATCCAGTCTTCCGACGGTGGCCAATGCCAGGTGCCCCAGAGGGAATGAACAGAACAGGTAATCATCAAGTGATCCACCCCTGCCCATTCTCAGCTTCTGACAAAGAGAGGCTAGGGACACCATCCCTGCCTATCCTGGCTAATAGCCACTGATGGACCTATCCTCCATGAACTTATCTAGTTCTTTTTTGAACCCTGTTATAGTCTTAGCCTTCACATCATCCTCTGGCATAGAGTTCCAGAGACTGACTGTGTGCTGTGTGAAAAATACTTCCTTTTGTTTGTTTTAATCCTGCTGCCTATGAATTTCATTTGGTGACCTTAGTACTTGTATTATGAGAATGAGTAAATAACACTTCCTTATTTATTTTCTCCACACCAGTCATGATTTTATAGACCCCTATCATATGCCCCCCTAGTCATCTCTTTTCCAAGCGGAAAGGTCCCAGTCTTATTAATCTCTCCTCATACGGAAGCCGTTCCATACCCCTAATCATTTTTGTCACCCTTTTCTGAACCTCTTCCAATTCCAATATATCATTTTGGAGATGGGGCAAACCCTATCTGCGTGCAGTATTCAAGATAACTATTGCACAGGGATGTTTGTGAAGCATAACAGAAGTAAGGTATTTAAAGATCCTCAGTAAAAGGTGCTATATTAGGTCTTAGCATTTCACCCCCAAAACAACACGCAATGATGGGTAGTGGGGAGAAGAGGAGGGATGTCATGGAAGCTGAGAAACTGTAGACCTGAGAGAGATACAGCCAGGGCAAGGAAAGATGCAGTATGTGGAAGTGGGGAGAAAATCCAAGATGACCCATTCTGCAGACCACTGAAGGATGGGGATCCAACCTGCACTCCATCTTAAGACGAAAGAAACACAAAAGATTGCATGGGCTCATAAGAGACCTCAGGTTTACCAAAAGATGCCGAAGTGTTCATGATGGGAAGGCTGTTTAGGTGAGGTGTGTGTTCTGTCAGATAGCCAGCTCTGTGATTGCTTCAGTGCTCAGCAGTAGCTGATGCATGGAGCACATTAGCATAGTGTCAAGAGTAGTCAATTTTCTCCCTTATGAGCTGCAGATGAGATGCTTCAGTGACAGCAGTGAGCTGGGGGAGTGAAGGCAGTGCCACACAGGAATGGCAAGAAATATCTAGAGACTGGGACTTGCTTCTTTTGGGTATCTAGAGGGACCAAAGACTTCTCTGATGTGCTTGTCTGCCAATCTCAGTTTTCACTGAGGAAAATAGTGCAACAAAGTGGGGCAGCAGCGGTGGGGGGTGGAGAAAGAAGAGATCTGAGAATTAAAATAAACTTCTCTCTCCCTTGCACAGAAGGAAGGAAATTTCTCTAGCAGGTTCCCATCATCACAGAAATTCCTTTCTTCTAAGTAAAGAAGCCATGTACCTTGGGGCCAAGAGAAGCAGAAAGATTCAACATAGGAGGGTAGAAGGAAGATCAATACAGAGAAGAGAATAAAGGGTGAGTTAAATGGAAGGGGAAAGCGAGCGAGAAAGGAGATGATGCAAAGAGGGGAAACAATGAGAGGGAGACTGATTGAGAGACAAGGAGATGCTGTTAATTATCCAAATAAACATTTTATTGCATCTGCATGTAAATTTTAAGCACTTTAAACACAGGGTGACTGCTAAGTACCTCTCTTTGCAAAGACCAGTTTTATGACTAACATTACAAGCCTTGGCAATGCCCAGACTGCACGACCAGCAGCTGTGCCACAGCTATTAGGTACAGAAATGATGATAATATTTGGTCAGTGAATTTTGAGGTTACCAGCACAGCTCCCAATCTCCCTGGTGAACAAAATCAGAACATATGGCATTCGATGTGCTGAAACTGTCAGGCTCATAATTAACTGATCAGGGTACATATGGAGCTCACAGACAGTATAAATCTCTCAATGTAAAAAATGCTGGGGACTATTGAACGTGTCAGTGTGAGTCTTCCCTGCAAATCTCTCTTCATTAATGTTTCATATGGAGCCAAATGTGTTGTAATAAAATGGCTATTAATGGAGTTGTATTTATGATGATTTCTCTTTTATGCAGCTGGTGTTAACCTTTCAAACCCTACATTTCACACAGGGCTTTCTCAAAATAATCATCACTGCTGGCACAGAAACCCCTAGGATCTCTTGATATTTCCTATTCACATGGAGGTTAGGTTAGTGGGTGCTGGGCAAGTAAAAATTCATCAAGTTAGTGGCTGTCACTGACGCTGCTGACATCACATGGTCCAAATGAAAATCCATTTCAAGTTACAGACACAGCTTGGATTCTGTTTATTTTAGGTATTTATAGCGCTCCAATTGGCATGGTATCTAGGGGCAAAGTCATTCCATCTCAGCTCTCTGTACTCTCCAGAACACAGACTTATACACATGGTGAGACATGTCATTAACTGCTCTGAACAGACAGACACATCCTGCTGGTTTCTTTGGCCACAATTCTGCATGGCATTCTTCTTTTGCCTGCTTCACATTCAAAGCTTTGGAAAAGAGTATTCTTGAATCTGTGTGTTCAAGATAATAGGACACAGAAAAGTATGGAACAAAGTGTGCATTTATGGACTTGTGTCTGCAGGTGTGGGGATGCGTATAAACACAAACAGGTCCTACTTAACACCTAGCTGTCTGTGAAGGTTTGTTTCTACAGTCCTGATCCAATTTGGATTAAACATGGTGCCGAAACTGCATTTCTCAGTGCATACGTGTGCTTCACGCTATAAGCCATTGGGGCTACGTGGTCTAGATATGTGGAAATTGTGGCTAGTGCAGAATGCCATGGCCCACCTGCTAAGCGGGGTTTTGCTCCACGAGCTCATTACATCTGGGCCACAATATATACCTTGGCTACTGATCAACTTCTCGGTATTGCATACAGTGTGTTTTTGATTTATAAAGCCCTAATTGGTTTGGGTTCTGGCTATGACAGATGCTTCTCTCTCCATGCATTATCTCAGCAGTTCAGATCATCTCAAACTGACAGCATCCTCTTGGTACAAACAGGATACCCTCACTGAAAAGCGGGGAATTTGCATGCCCCTTGGTTTGCCATATCATGTATTTGATGAACTTCAAAGATATCCTTGCAAGATCCACCTGTTCTCCCACACTTATTCTGGGGGAGAGGAGGTTCTGACAAGGGGGCTTAAGGAAGTTGTTTTGGGTGGTATTTGGGGCTTGGGATTGATGGATGTCAGTCAGGCTGAGTATCCTGTTCTCATGTTTTATTGCAACTGTTTGATATCAATGTTGTAATGTGCCCAGAGCCTGGAAAAAATTCTCTGACTTACGTCTGGATGTCATATTCTCACCACCACCACCAATTAACATTTCAGAGGGCAAAACCACATGGGAGCACACAGGAGGGAGATAAAGAGAGAGATAGAAAAACTGGAGGATCTTGAGGAGGGAAACAACTATCATTCATAGTCCCAGAACAGGCTGTGTGTTTACACCCCTAACTCTTTTGAATAATAGTAACTCAAGCTACTTCTAATGCTAATAGCTAGGGGTGTGATTCCCTTGACCACATACACATAGTGTGAGTATAATTAACAGTGCAGTTGTGAGAGCACAAGTAGTGGCAGTGCAGGCAGGGCTCAGCCGTGCCGAGTACAAACCCACCAGATTCAGCAGCTGCCTGGCCCTTTAGACTTGTGCTAGCATGATGAGAGCTAGTGTGAGTATGTGTACATGAACAGAGAAATCCCCAGCTCAGAGTGTAGACATAGCCCTGGTCTACACTAGGACTTTAGGTCCAATTTAGCAGCGTTAAATCGATGTAAACCTGCACCCGTCCACACGATGAAGCCCTTTAGTTCGACTTAAAGGGGTCTTAAAATCGATTTCCTTACTCCACCCCAACAAGTGGATTAGCGCTTAAATCGGCCTTGCCGGCTCGAATTTGGGGTACTGTGGACACAATTCGACGGTATTGGCCTCCGGGAGCTATCCCAGAGTGATCCATTGTGACCGCTCTGGACAGCACTCTCAACTCAGATGCACTGGCCAGGTAGACAGGAAAAGAACCGCGAACTTTTGAATCTCATTTCCTGTTTGGCCAGCGTGGCAAGCTGCAGGTGACCATGCAGAGCTCATCAGCAGAGGTGACCATGATGGAGTCCCAGAATCGCAAAAGAGCTCCAGCATGGACTGAATGGGAGGTATGGGATCTGATCGCTGTATGGGGAGAGGAATCCGTTCTATCAGAACTATGTTCCAGTTTTCGAAATGCCAAAACCTTTGTCAAAATCTCCCACGGCATGAAGGACAGAGGCCATAACAGGGACCCGAAGCAGTGCAGCGTGAAACTTAAGGAGCTGAGGCAAGCCTAACAGAAAACCAGAGAGGCGAATGACCGCTCCGGGTCAGAGCCCAAAACATGCCGCTTCTATGATGAGCTGCATGCCATTTTAGGGGGTTCAGCCACCACTACCCCAGCCATGTTGTTTGACTCCTTCAATGGAGATGGAGGCAACATGGAAACAGGTTTTGGGGACGAGGAAGATGATCATGATAAGGTTGTAGACAGCTCACAGCAAGCAAGCGGAGAAACCGGTTTTCCCGACAGCCAGGAACTGTTTCTCACCCTGGACCTGGAGCCAGTACCCCCCGAACCCACTCAAGGCTGCCTCCTGGACCTGGCAGGCGGAGAAGGGACCTCCGGTGAGCGTACCTTTTAAAATACTATACATGGTTTAAAAGCAAGCATGTGAAAGGATTAATTTGCCCTGGCATTCGCGGCTCTCCTGGATGTACTCCCAAAGCCTTTGCAAAAGGTTTCTGGGGAAGGCAGCCTTATTGCGTCCTCCATGGTAGGACACTTTACCACTCCAGGCCAGTAACACGTACTCGGGAATCATTGTACAACAAAGCATTGCAGTGTATGTTTGCTGGCGTTCAAACAACATCCGTTCTTTATCTCTCTCGGGAGAGTGAGATATCATTCATGGTCACCTGGTTGAAATAGGCTGCTTTTCTTCAGGGGACACTCAGAGGTGCCCCTTCCTGCTGGGCTGTTTGCCTGTGGCTGAACAGAAATGTTCCCCGCTGTTAGCCACGGGGAAGGGGGAGGGTTGAGGGGGTAGGGTAGCCACACGGTGGGGGGAGGCAAAATGCGACCTTGGAACGAAAGCACACGTGCTATGTATGTAATGTTAACAGCAAGGTTTACCCTGAAAGAGTGTAGCCACTGTTTTATAAAATGTGTCTTTTTAAATACCGCTGTCCCTTTTCTTTTCCTCCACCAGCTGCATGTGTTTCAACGATCACAGGATCTTCTCCTTCCCAGAGGCTAGTGAAGATTAGAAAGAAATAAAAACGTACTCGTGATGAAATGTTCTCTGAGCTCATGCTGTCCTCCCACACTGACAGAGCACAGACGAATGCGTGGAGGCAAATAATGTCAGAGTGCAGAAAAGCACAAAATGACCGGGAGGAGAGGTGGCGGGCTGAAGAGAGTAAGTGGCGGGCTGAAGACAGGGCTGAAGCTCAAATGTGGCGGCAGCATGATGAGAGGAGGCAGGATTCAATGCTGAGGCTGCTGGAGGACCAAACCAGTATGCTCCAGTGTATGGTTGAGCTGCAGTAAAGGCAGCTGGAGCACAGACTGCCACTACAGTCCCTGTTTAACCAACCGCCCTCCTCCCCAGTTCCATAGCCTCCACACCCAGATACCCAAGAACGCGGTGGGGGGGCCTCCGGCCAACCAGCCACTCCACCACAGACGATTGCCCAAGCAACAGAAGGTTGGCATTCAATAAATTTTAAAGTTGTAAAACTTTTAAAGTGCTGTGTGGCATTTTCCTTCCCTCCTCCACCACCCATCCTGGGCTACCTTGGTAGTCATCTCCCTTTTTGTGTGATGAATGAATAAAGAATGCATGAATATGAAGCAACAATGACTTTATTGCCTCTGCAAGCGGTGATCGAAGGGAGGAGGGGAGGGTGGTTAGCTTACAGGGAAGTAGAGTGAACCAAGGGGCAGGGGGTTTCATCAAGGAGAAACAAACAGAACTTTCACACCGTAGCCTGGCCAGTCATGAAACTGGTTTTCAAAGCTTCTCTGATGCGTACCGCGCCCTCCTGTGCTCTTCTAACCGCCCTGGTGTCTGGCTGCGCGTAACCAGCAGCCAGGCCATTTCCCTCAACCTCCCACCCCGCCATAAACGTCTCCCCCTTACTCTCACAGATATTGTGGAGCGCACAGCAAGCAGAAAAAACAATGGGAATATTGGTTTCCCTGAGGTCTAAGTGAGTCAGTAAACTGCACCAGTGCGCCTTTAAACGTCCAAATGCACATTCTACCACCATTTTGCACTTGCTCAGCCTGTAGTTGAACAGCTCCTGACTACTGTCCAGGCTGCCTGTGTACGGCTTCATGAGCCATGGCATTAAGGGGTAGGCTGGGTCCCCAAGGATAACTATAGGCATTTCAACATCCCCAACAGTTATTTTCTGGTCTGGGAATAAAGTCCCTTCCTGCAGCTTTTGAAACAGACCAGAGTGCCTGAAGATGCGAGCGTCATGTACCTTTCCCGGCCATCCCACGTTGATGGTGGTGAAACGTCCCTTGTGATCCACCAGGGCTTGCAGCACCATTGAAAAGTACCCCTTGCGGTTTATGTACTCGCCGGCTTGGTGCTCCGGTGCCAAGATAGGGATATGGGTTCCGTCTATGGCCCCACCACAGTTAGGGAATCCCATTGCAGCAAAGCCATCCACTATGACCTGCACATTTCCCAGGGTCACTACCCTTTATATCAGCAGATCTTTGACTGCATGGGCTACTTGCAGCACAGCAGTCCCAACAGTAGATTTGCCCACTCCAAATTGATTCCCAACTGACTGGTAGCTGTCTGGCGTTGCAAGCTTCCACAGGGCTATCGCCACTAGCTTCTCAACTGTGAGCGCTGCTCTCATCTTGGTATTCATGCGCTTCAGGGCAGGGGAAAGCAAGTCACAAAGTTCCATGGAAGTGCCCTTACGCATGCAAAAGTTTCGCAGCCACTGGGAATCGTCCCAGACCTGCAACACTATGCGGTCCCACCAGGCTGTGCTTGTTTCCCGAGCCCAGAATCGGCATTCCACAGCATGAACCTGCCCCATTAGCACCGTGATGCATGCATTGGCAGGGCCCATGCTTTCAGAGAAATCTGTGTCCATGTCCTGATCGCTCACGTGACCGCGCTCACGTCGCCTCCTCGCCCGGTATCGCTCTGCCAGGTTCTGGTGCTGAATATACTGCTGGATAATGCGTGTGGTGTTTAATGTGCTCCTAATTGCCAAAGTGAGCTGAGCGGCCTCCATGCTTGCCTTGGTATGGCGTCCGCACAGAAAAAAGGCGCGGAACGATTGTCTGCCGTTGCTCTGACGGAGGGAGCGGCGACTGACGACATGGCTTACAGGGTTGGCTTACAGGGAATTAAAATCAACAAAGGGGGTGGCTTTACATCAAGGAGTATTTCAGGCAGGACTTCACGGAGGGTTCCAATAAGAAATGGTGCACCTAAGTAATTGTTCTTATTGGAACAAGCAGGTTGGTCTGGCCTCTGATTGATACATGGCTACATTTACCTTGCTGTACCTTTTGACTGCAGTGTGACCTAGAGGAATGAGTCCCCTAGACGGGAGAGAGGGGGAAGCAAATGAGTACAAAACAAATCTGGTCTATTTCTTGTTTTGATCCACTCCATCTATCTTTTACACCTTTGGCTGGCAGCAGACGGTGCAGAAGGACTGCAAGCCATCCTCATCTCATGGCTGCTCGACAGAAGATGGTGCAGTAGGACTGCTAGCCATCCTCATCTCTTGCCTGCCTGGCAGAAGATGGTACAGTAGGGCTGCTAGCAATCCGTATCGCCTGCCTGCTCACCATAAGATGGTTCAATAGGACTGACTGCAGGACTAAAGAGAATGACCTGGTCAAGTCACTACAAATTTAGTCCCTGCGCCCATGTCTGCCCTGGCGCTCCTGATCGACCTCACAGAGGCGACCAGGAGCACCTCGGACATGACGATGACGGCTACCAGTCCTACTGTACCGTCTGCTGCCACAAGGCAATGGGTTGATGCTGCTGTGTAGCAATGCAGTACCAAGTCTGCCAGCACCCAGGAGACATACGGTGACGGTTACCTGAGCGGGCTCCGTGCTTGCCGTGGTATGGCGTCTGCACAGGTAACTCAAGAAAAAAAGACGTGAAACGATTGTCTGCTGCTGCTTTCACGGAGGGAGGGAGGGAACGGGGGCCTGACGATATGTACCCAGAACCACCCGCGACAATGTTTTAGCCCCATCAGGCATTGGGATCTCAACCCAGAATTCCAATGGGCAGCGGAGATTGCGGGAACTGTGGGATAGCTACCCACAGTGCAACACTCCGGAAGTCGACTCTAGCCTCGGTACTGTGGAAGCACTCCGCCAAGTTAATGCACTTAATGCACTTAGAGCATTTTCTGTGGGGACACACACACTCGAATATATAAAAACGATTTCTAAAAAACCGACTTCTATAAATTCGACCTAATTTCGTAGTGTAGACATACCATAGTCTCAGGGTGCATGTTCCAGGCACAGAGCTTCTCACTCAAACTACCAGAACTCAACACTTCTCTCTCATACCTCTCTCTATTTAGCATTGACAGAAGATTGCTCCTCTTAAATTCAACTTACACATCCCGCAAAGGATTATCCAGACCTCATCTCCTTCATGAGCAAAAAGCAGATAATACTCCAACCTTCCTGCCTCCCTGGCATTGTTCACTATATCATTATCAACCACCACTTCATCTTCACTGGATGTCTTCTTTTCTCATACAGAACTGCTGATACAATCCATGGGGGAAAAAAATAATATATATAAGAAAATGCCTGTATAGAAAATCGATTTTTTCTTGTATGATTTCTTTGGAGGAAGCGTGGCTGCTGGTAACAAATCAGGGGGATCATAAAACAGCCTTTTCTCTACAGTTCACAAGCAAAAAGCTGACAGAGAGCTATAGGGCTAGCAAAGGAATCCACTTGCTGGGAACGTGTGAATAGATTTAAACAAATGAAAACCTCAGATAAAGAAAAACCCTGGGATAAGACACGAAAGGTAAGTGGGGGCATTATTCTTTATATGGGAAAAGAGGACAAATTATTTTTTCTTAAAAAAAAAAGGAAGTTATGCTCTTTGCCTTTATGCGCTGTGCAGACACTGACTCAAACTTTTTCCCCTGAAAGTGTTTTTCTGCCCTTTTTTTTTTTTTAAACATTAGAATTACTAGGTCACACACTCTGTTGCTTCTGCAGGCCAAACACCCTTGCACATCTGAGTGGCTCTTACGTTCTTCTATTTCCCATACAAGTTCCAGGTGTGCTGTTCTCCCGTCTCCCCTATTTCAGGGACTCTCTGAAACCCCCTACTTCCTCCATCATGCAAGTGGCTGTGTCCCCCCCTCCCCTTTTCCCATTCCCCTATGTCAGCAGCCCTGTGTGACCCTCATTTCCCCCTTCCTTCACATGCAAGAGGCTCTGTGTGCCTCCTATTCCCCCTTTCCTCACCAAGGCAGGACTCCTATGTGTCCCCCTTCATTCCTCCCTCCACCACAGTAAGGACTGTGTCTCCTCTGTGTCACCCATGCTAGCACCAGTTTAGTAAATTCCCTAAAGTTCTTCATGTAGATGTAGCCATAGGGATTAATAGCTACAACTCTAGGTTCTGCCCTATGTGATGTCACAAGCCAAGTCCTCTGAAGATCTTGCAAGGGGTCTCTAATAAAAAGAGGAAAGATAGGTTTCCTGACATGCAACAAGAATAAACACACTTTTGTGGGGAAGGGGAGATTCAAACAAAATAAAAACAGTAAAGGGCACTGTTTTTTTCTTGTGTAGTTTACCTTTAAGCCACTGAAGTCTTTACAGCCCTTCAAAGCTTAAAGGCATAGCTAGGATGTGGTGGCTAACCCCCCCCCCCCCCCCGTTTCTGGTATAAAACCAGGAAATGTTTTAATTTTAATAGGTCTATATCCTTTTTCACACCTAAATTTCCTGTGGTAATAAATGAAAAAAATATATATAGTACCAGTTTTTAAAAATGTAACTAAAGCAAAGTTAAAATTACACAAAAATGCTCTAAAAATTCTTTAAAAGCAATGCACGCTTATAACAGAAAATTACACCCTGGTGGGCTATACCAGTGGTTTTCAACTTGGGGTCCACAGCCTGTCTAATTTCCAAAGGGGTCCTTGCCTCCATTCGAAACTTTTTAGAGGTCCGCAAATGAAAAAGGTTGAGAATCACGGGGCTACACCATAAAATGTAAGCTTGCATCCACTGGTACGTACTTTAAGCCTGGTATCAATAATGGTTCAAATAATTACAACTACTGTCATCTCAAAAATGTGTTGTAGAGTAATAAAATTATAAAAATCAAAAGAAATCAAAAATATAATCCAAATAAAACGTATGCTAATACAGAGAAGAAAAACAAAATCAGTGGAATGTAAGCCTGACTTGACATGAGTAATTGGACACGGGTGAGGCCTCATTTCTTGGGGGATAGGATTAGGAAGGTATATGAATCAGCAGTCTGGAAACAGAATGTCTGTACTAGATAAAATAGGGAGGAACACCCAGGGAACCATTTACAATGGACAAAATAAGATGGGAATGTAAAAATGAGATAAAGTCGTACATGGACAGTGTATGGACAGAGCATGTTGTACAGGGATCAGTTCCTACAAAGTAACCAGCCAATCCCAAAATGGTCAGGCAATGTACAGTAAATGCAATGCAACGTGTAAATATATCTAAAGGAAGAAGTTTGTAGTGTAACTTTGGATGTGTGGTATGCCCAGAACCCACCCCCTCAGCCTGAGCAACTCAAAAGTACTTTAATTGTATGCCAATAAAGGAACCCAAGTGACTAGACTAGAGGCAAACTGAGTTCTTGGGGAACCAAGTGGAAAAGGTCTTGGGGGAACCCCAGTGGGGGGATGGATGTTCCTTCAGGAAATGTATATGGCTCCTGACCGAGGAGTCAAATCTGCTGCCATGAAGACAAATGATCTTTTCTGATACCTCTGACTCTTTTTGGGTGATTCAGATCTCTAATATGACAAGAAAGACTGTTTTTGATAGGGTTGAAGCCTAACTGGTCTCTCGAGCGCTGATATATACACTCCTAAAGATCTCAAAATGACTTGAGAATCCTTTAAAGAGTGCAGCTCATCGGCATTAGCATTAAATAATGCACGTGGTTCAAAAGACAGATCCTCTTTTGTCATGTGTACTACTTAAGGTATGCCAGGTGACTGTAACTGAGAGGATGAGATTCTGGAACAGAAGTCTTCAGCAAGGCATGAACTGTGCAACAAATTCTGCTGCTACAGAATCACCAAATACATGGTGCCTTCACTTCTATTTCTGTAGGCATCCAAACTCTACGTCTCCCTTGACTTTCTCGTAACCTGTCAAGTCTCTAAGAGCTCTGCCATTGTCTGCATCTTTGTTACCATCTCTTACCATTCCCATTCATGTACAGATAAATCCCATCTCTGCCCTCGTTTAACTACTTTGTGCCTTCTTCTATGCCGCCCCTTATGCCTGTAATTCCCTCCCTGTAGTATTTCAACTCTACTCCATTTTCCTCTTTCTGCTCTTATGAAAGCCACTGTACCCTAGTGGGCCTTTTATGAGAACCATTGTCTCCTGTTCTGTAACACATCCACTCTCTATCCTAGCTCTCAGTAAAGCACCAGGTAATATATCAGAAGCTGGGAATGGGTGACAGGGGATGGATCACTTGATGATTACCTGCTCTGTTCATTCCCTCTGGAGCACTTGGCATTGGCCACTGTCAGAAGACAGCTGGACTAGATGGACTTTTGGTCTGACTCAGTATGGCCGTTCTCATGAATAATGGTAGGAGATAATACAATTCTATTATGTGTGTATAAATACATATTGGAATGAATAAATATTGGTGCAGATTTTGCAAGTTGTGCTTTGAGCCCACGCCCAATCACACCTGCTCTTAGAAACTTTTCATTAAAAAGTTGTTTCAAAAGGCATTTTGCAAACTCGGTCTTTGACTTTATGGTTTTCTCTGAATGCCAGTTAAACAAAGGGTTTGCGAATGGTCCCAACAGGCAACTGAAGCATGTGAACTCAGCATGTGACCACAACAGGTGGCTTCATCCCCCTCCAAATGCACAAGCACGCTGTATACAGAATCAGAGAAACCAGATGGGAAAGAACACCTGCTGTAGCTCCTGACCACAGAGTCTGGGGCCCACTGCTATATAGATTACGTCTATACTGGGGTTAGAGCACAGGGTCTCATCGTTACCTCTATCTCAGCGTTGTGCGCATGCACCTTCTGCACCATTTCTTCTGCCTCATGCATGCGCCGGCTCAGCTGAGGAGAGTGCTCCGATGGGGTCAGCTCACTGTCGTATGACTCCAGAATTGCTCTCATTCCATCACGCTCCTGTAGTGAAGAAAGAAACAGACTGGTTAGACTTTCCACTGGATACATGCAGCCTGCATCTTCAAACTGACATCCCAATGAAATTTAACATTTTTTAACACGGTGGAGAGCATTATTTTGGTTGGAAAGTTATTTCCAGTTCTTCCACTACCTCTTTTGTATACACATATCACGCATAAATTGAGAGATATAAAAATCTACTGCTCTGAGAGTTGAAAATGTATATAAACACAAACATCCCTTTTAGATGGTAACATGCACACAGTATAACTTTTGCCATTTTACATGTATATACCAAGAACAAATAAAATTAGAGCTCTCAAGTAGAAGATGCTTCTTGGACACACCTCAACGTGGCTGTTCAGGGAAAATAGCAATGAGTTATGGGAGCTAAATCAGGGAACCTTATTCTGCCATCAGTGAAGTCAAAGATGAGTGAAGAAGTTTTCTAATGAAGAGTCCTTAAATATAAAGCAAGTACTTTATTCTCACAGCATAGATGTGTTTAGTGTAATCCACCACACCAAACAGGATTTGGATAGGATTACATGGAGAAAGAGTATTTTACCTTCCAAGTGGAGGGATTAAATTCTCATTTTATGAAGGGTTTCTCAATAATGTGGTCATTAAAAATGTAGGTTAATCCACAGCTGAAGAAAAAAATGAATGGCTACTAGAAGGGCCCCAGTAGAAAGCACTGACCAATGAAAACATTAATTATTTATTTCCATAAGCACCCACAATGCATGAGGCAAACAAAGTTGGAAGTGGACCATGCCCCTACAAGCTTAAAATGGACACAGATATGGAGGTTCTCAATTTTATTTTCACTATTACCATTCCCAGCTAAGAGAGCTGTTCTTTCAGTTTATATGTTAGACACACACTTTGATGCTGAAGGACCTGGGTTCAAACCCGTGCAGTCACCCAGTGGAGATTATGATTGTTTGGGGAAACTGTATGTACAATTTATGAAATCTGCTTGGGACTATGAAGTTATTAAGAAAATTGTTGTAACACTCAATGTCTCTATGTAAATGTAGAATCCAACATGGCTATCAGGCCTTTTAGCAAGTATCCTTCAGACTAGGGACAACTGGAGCGTAGTTAACTTAAGACTGTACTCTGACCACACAATGGGTATGTTAAGGAGGTTTGCTAAAACTAGGAGAAACAGTTTTCTCCAATCCTCAACAAGGGATTGGGCATTTGGAGAGCAGAAAATTCCCGAAGAGATGGAGGTGATAATGTAGGGGTTTTAAAAGGACTCTTAGGAGGAGAGAGACACAGGAAGTTTGGGTCACGAGAAAGGAAGAGACACACATTTTTTTGTAGCAGGGGGACTCAGTTTAGCTGTGGGACCAAAGAAGGTCTAGGAAGAGAGAGACTCTATGGTTCAGAAATCAATCCATGAGTTGCAACAGAAGGATCTTGGATTATCCCAGAGGAACCACACCCCAGCCCAATAAATGCTTGAATGGTGAGGAAACTGAGGCAGGGAAATGCATGTAAGGTTTGTTTGTGTATAGATCTGTATATTTCTCATTCTACTGAGTAAAGGGCAATGATGTGTTAGACAAAGAAACCAAAGTGGATAATGGACGAAGTGCCGCAGTTGAGTGACAAGCATAGGAAGTTAAAGGAGAATAAAAAGGAAGATGCAAGTCTAAGAGCTGAATACAATAGGTTGACCAGAGAGGTTAAAAAAAGAATGCAAAGAGTGACAGAAACAAATGAATGTGCAAACAATGCAAAGAAGCAGAAGAATATGCAGAAGAAATGTGACACAGAGGTTATATTGCAAGATAACAGAACAGAGTGGGACATATGAGTTGAAGATGTCAGCAATGAAAGACATGTTCAGGCAAATAACTGAGGACAAACAAGCAATGAATAACCGATGGAAAGAATATTTTAAAGAGCTATACAAAGTGCAGTACACAGTGGGTGCCAATGTCTCCTCTCGCCTTGTGGCAAGCAGGACAGCACAAGGTGTTGCAAAGAGGTGAGAGGCCACATTGAAATCATCTGAGAGATTGACAGTGAGGCAAGGAATGTGCCACTGTCTAGTCAGTGGAGGGACTGCTGGGTTGTGAAGCTAGACTAACATCATCTTAAGAAAATAGGGGAAAATTTGAATGGGTTGTGCTGATGAAGAGGAATTGAGAAAATGGGGTTACGGACCACTTGTTGGGAGCCTGAGAATAGATTTTGTTACAGTATTTGTGTTCGGAAATGAAGACCAGAGCTAAGGACCAGGAGCAAGTGTTTTCAGTTATAACTTCTATCTGTTTTGATTTATTATCAGTAGAATAACTGAATAAAACTTGTACTCTGGTTTAAATTATACATTCCCTCATAGCTTGTTTGCTTTTGAAATCAGAGACGAGCCTCGACAGGCAAGGACCCATCCTCTTGTCCCCTATTCCTTTAGAGGCAAAGAAGTCAGACCCTCAGAAAGGAGTCTTGATCCCACAGAAACTCTCCGATCCTCACTTTGGCAGCTGAGCAATGTAGGAAGCTACTAAAACATGTCTGTGGATCTGTTCTGAAGTGTACATCATTCACCAGTGGATTGGGACCCAAGTCTGGTCTCTTAAGAGCCACTCTTTGTCCTAGTAATGAATCATCTCTAAATGTGGATGCTTTCTCAGTGCAGAGATGGACTGGGACCTCTGGGAAAGGACCCAGATAGCGGATATCTTTGATGTTTAAATTTGATGGGGTTCCATTTGATTTTGCAGTTGAAACAGTGCTAAGGCTGTTGGGCAGTCCTTGATATAATGGAGAGAGAACACTGTTCTGTCCAACTATGGCACTGATGAAGGCTGTGCAGTGGAAAACAAGGGCTAGAGAGCTAGGGAGAGGAGAGAGGATGAGAGTCTTGCAACTGTAACTTTAGCTGTAAGCATATCCAAAGATCAAATTTGTACATCCCAGTAAATTCTCTGATGTGTTCTAACCCTTGACTCTGGAATAGCCGGGCAAGAAACAGCTTTTTCATCATCATTTTCCCTTAGGTGAAGGCACTTTGTCTTGAGAAAAGGTAAGTTTCCAGGTGGGCTTTCCTAAGGAGGAGGAACTCCTGCTGCACTGCTATTTCTCTGTTGTATTTGTGGAGATATTTTACAGATAAGGGTGGCTGGTAATGGTACTCTTCCTCCTGGGCCAGCACGGTCCCTTCCCAGGCTGAACCAACCTCAACCGTCTCAGCTGACTTTTCAGTATGTTAAATGTTTTGAACACATTTTTGCAGCATCTTCAGCTGGCATCCCCCACCTTGCCTTTCACACCTTGAATTTGTACATCCCTCCCTCTCCCCATGCACACTGACACACACACTGCATTTAAGTGTTTGACGTTTGGACAGTGAAGCAGGAGACAGCCCCGGTATACAGGCTTGCTGGGTCGAGCTGTTAGCATCACATATAGTATTTCGGAAACATAGCCCTTTTCATTTGCGGGTGGGGGGGAACCACTTTTGTAATTCTGTCATTTAAGTAAACTACGCTGATAACTCTTGACTGGATACCTCCCTAGAGACAGGTTTCAGAGTAGCAGCCGTGTTAGTCTGTATTCGCAAAAAGAAAAGGAGGACGTCTGGCACCTTAGAGACTAACACATTTATTTGAGCATAAGCTTCCGTGAGCTACAGCTCACTTCATCGGATGCATTCAGAGTGGGCTACAGAAGAAGCATTTCAGCACTCTTAAGCTGGCAAACTCTGGCAGATTTATCTCTATTTATAGGGCATTGTGAGAGAAAGTTCACATCACAGAGGTCCTGTCTGGTACTTTTCAATGCACTGAGGAAGCGCCTACTGCCAGCGGCACTGATGGGAGGCACTTTTATGAAAAAGCTCACATTGCCCATGTCCATGACAACCCTGTTTATATAAAACTTCAGACTAAAAATCACAACAGTGGCCAGGTCTGGAGTCCAAGCTGCACAACTGTAAAGCTAAATGAATTTTTAACACCGTTTTGGCATTTTTGTGATAAAATTTGCCCATACCTGCTGCTATACCAAGAGGATTTCATGCATTTATACATCAGGGTGAACTGACAACAACGTAACAGTCAGTGCAGAGGATTCCCGAGGAATTTTTGCTCTCAGGTTTATTCCAGAGGACCACACTTATTTGCTTGGCTCTGCTGAATTCTCAGACTTGACAAACATCAAAATTCTCCGATGCGATTAAAAGGAGATTAAATACCTTATTGCCCATCTCATCTCTATATGCATATCACTCTCTAAATGGGAATTGCATGTTAAACATACCTGATATTTTGAATTGCCATTCAGACTGCTACTCCCATTTATTTTCTCCATCAGCATCTTAGAGGCAGGCAGTATATGTTGTCTGATGTTGGTGATGTACGGCTACTATCGGGCCCCCCCAGAAAGCTCCATGCTTAGCATATGATAAATCCTGTTTATCAGGAGGGTGTTAGCTCTCGTGGAGAAGAATTAGAGACCCCGTTTACACAGAAACACTATCTTCTAACTCTTAGCAAGAAGGGAGGCGGCAGCACTTGACAAACAGAGTTTTACATGAGAAACCTTTCATTGGAGATGTTTATATTTTGTTCCTGAACCACACACTGAGCACAGAATAGCCTACCGTTCAACTTTTATTATGTTACATAGGGTGTAGTTTCAGAGGCCTTGTAGGGCAGTGATTCTCAATCAGGGGTCCAGGGCACCCTGGGGGGCCATGAGCAGGCTTCAGGAGGTCCACCGAGGGGTTGACGTCGAAGCCTGAACAATATCGCTTCATTGGGACCCCCTGTGGTGTGGGGCCCCAGGCAGCTGCCCTGTTTGCTACCCCCTAATGGCAGCCCTGGCTTTTATATGCAGAAAGAACAGTTGTTGGGGCACAGGGGGGCCATGGAGTTTTTATAGCATGTCGAGGGGGGGCCTCAGAAAGAAAAAGGTTGAGAACCCCTGTTATGGGGGATATCCTCTGCCAAGAGAGTTGGTTTAAAATACCTGACATTCAGAGCAATGTGGTCCATTCCAAAAGCAAAAAAATAAATACATACATACATAAACTGCACTTCCGGGTATTTTTGTGAGCCCCAACAGCCTTTGAACAGGGTAAATCACCCCAATCCTACTATTTCATAACAAAATTCTAACAAGTGCTCACAGGATCACCCACCTTACCTCATCAATAAAGAAAGAGGCGGAGATGACCCTAATTTGGGTGGCATGTACTCCAGCCTTATCCTGGGCTCATTCCTCTTAGTCAGAAGGAGCCATACCTTCCCTGAGAACTATGTATTGTGGGCTTTGTTTTTTTAACTCTGTGGCAGGAAAAATGTTAGAGTGTCTGTGAATGCTTAGATTAAGAAAATTGACTCAATAAAATATTTTATGGGCTGTTTACTTCTCCCTAAGGAAGACTGGGTTTCTCAGATCAAAGACTATGAGAGCGGGACCCTGTCACCTCAAAGCCACTGGCTCATGTCTAGCCTGGTTGAGAATCACCAGAAGTGGTCATTAAGCCATTGTTGGATAGAATGAAACAAGCTTGTGCTGCTAGTCCAGTTCTGAGGGGACAAGTCCACATCACAAAACCCATCATCACAATTGACAGCTCTGGGATCCAAGTAAATAGGGATTTTGCGTCACCAGCAGATGGTACACAGGGACTGCCCTTTGATTAGATCATTGTGTTCTACGGACATTCCCATGCTAAACGTACCACAGCCAACAGCTCAGATATGTTCAACAGAGCGTTTCCAGTCAACCTGTTGCTCTGCTCTAGTCCTGGATGGCTCACTCTCCTCTTTCTCCAGCTCACTCCTTTCCATGTGTTCAAGGAATAGCTGGATAATAAAACCCAGTTTTGCTGTAGAGGGATTGTTGATAGTCTCAGTTGAGAAGCCAGGAACTGTACTGACATAAAGACTGATTAGCCGCCACACAATCAGAAGTGTTTGCTCTCTGATTTATTCCAGTGGACAGTACTCATTTTTTGGCTCTGCTCTCTAACCAGACTTCCCTGACCTGATGAGCATGCGGGGAAACATGCACTAGCTTTCCCATGCCATTGAGGTAATAATATAATGACCCCATCACATGTCTAGCTGACTCCCCCTATTGGACATTCACCAGCCTGCTGGGAAGTGATCCAAATGCTGAATTTTCATGTATTTTAAGCTTCTGGAGTCTGAACAGAGTCCAGGCATTGTGAATGGCTTAGGGTCTCTCTTGGCACACTTTTGGGGTGCAAATCCTCTTTCTAGAACCGCTTCCTGAGAGCGGAGATCTCACTGTCCAACTGCCCAGCCTCTGGGACCAGTGCTGACATTCCCCCCTCCTCCCAAATTGTCCTCTAGCTTAAACATACTCTTCCCCACAACTCCAGCTGTGAGGGCAATATGGATTTACATTTCAGGGGCATGTGATAGGTGTAACGCATAACACATACACAGACTTTGCACAGGATTCTAAACCACCATATTCTTCTTCGATTCCTGTCTATCAGCTCAGCAGTGACAAAGTGGCCGAAAGAAATCTGTTCTACCACTTTGTATCTTATGCTAGCTTCACAACTTCAATCATCTTTAAACCTTTTTGTTCAATGTTATTTTTCACCATGTCTATCCATCGCATCCTCAGTCTTCCTCTATTTCTAGTTTCTCACACTCTGATGTGAATCATCAGGTATGGTTTCCTTTCCAGGTCCATTCTGGACATCTGCGAAAACCATCCCAGTCATCTTTCTTGAATCTTCTATAACAGCCTCATTTCTTGCCCTAGCCACTTTCTTATCACTTCATTTTTTTCTCCAGACTTGAAGCTTAGTATGCCCCTCAGCCAGTTCATTTCTGCAATCAATATCTTTCGTTTACCAGCTCTCCTCAGACTCCAACATTCTGACTCATACAGCAGTGTTGCAACAACAATTGTTTCATATACACTGATTTTCATTTTTATCAAAATGTCTTTAACATCGCAGGTCTTACAAAGTTTTCTGAATACAGCAGTGGCTAATCTATTCTGTTTACATCATCTACAGAATTCCTATTCTTCATCCTCCAAGGTATACACATTTTTCCACTTGTTCTAGTTCTTTGTCTCCAACTTTGATCTTTACCTCTTCCTATTGCCATAATGTTTTCTCCTCCGTACTGATCTTCAATCCAAATCTTCTGCTTTCCCAGTCTACCTTGTCAGCTATTCTGTGTAAATCCTCCTTTGTCAGTACTATATGATTCAATATCTGCAAATCTAAGGTTATTTGCTATCTTCTCATATAACGTGACTCCTCTCATTTCTTCTCCCAGTGCTATAGCCATTACTCCTTCACTACCAGGTTGTACAAATCTGGTGATAGCATGCATTGACTCACTCTTGTGGCTTTCCTGAACCATGCTATCTGCTTCTTGTCTACTCTCATTGCACTCATGGACTTCTTGTAAATGTTTTCTATCAACTTGATCTATTTCTTGGGGATGCCATATATTGTCAAAATTTGCCATAATCCCATTTGCCAAATGCTATCAAAAGTCTGTTTGAAGTCTATAAATTTGTTGTAGCAGGTTCTGGTATGTTCCATGTACTTTTCTGATAACACAAATAGCTCATTTGTTATATTTCATCCTGGTCTGAAACTGGCCTGTTCCGTGCAACTGCTGCTTCTATGTACCTCTTCATTCTTCTCTGCAACATCTTGGTGAATAAGTTTGAAAGAGGAGATTTCTGAGATCAGCAGGAGGGGAAATGATTAATTATAAGAGATTCACCCAAGAGACTCTTGTCCTCTCATTGCTGTATGCAGAGTAAATGGGAGGGAAAGCTGTGTTGTAATCCCAACCATGAACTGGACTCAGTCCCTTGGAAACCAGTTACATTCACCTACGGGAATCACATCTTCACAGAATACCCTCTTCAGGATCAACTTTCTCTCCATGCTCCTCCCATTTAATTCTTTCCTTACATGAATCCATAACTTGGCTGTCAGGAGAAATGGCTTCAAGATAAGGAAGGTCACTTTCCACTAGAGTGTAGGCACCAGAGAGTACTGATCCAGGAGCTGCAATACTATTAGCAGATCCTTCTGCCTCCTACAGGTGGATTGCAGGGAGAGAGACACTGCTAACATATAAACTACACAGCTACAGTCTTCTCTATTAACGAATCTCATACCACTGATATAGTAACACTGAGTGTCTTGAGTGCCCAACCCATGTCTCCAAGGAACACAAACACAGGAGCGAGAGGGGACTCCTGGGTTGAACAGGAGAAGCAGCTAAGGAAGGAGTAAAACACAGCTTACAAAAATGTTTTTAAAAAGCAATTTGACCCACTCATTTTTGGAGTGTTCCTCTATTCCTGTTGGTGCTTATTAACTCCTCCCCAAACACACATACAGAATCCACCACTGACTTTCTAATTAGTTGTAGAGGGAAAAAAATCAATAAGATAGAAATTAAAGTTACAAATCTAACTGGAGTCAGTCACATACCTAGGGAAAATTTGTTCCTGGGGTAAAGTTTATCTAGTGTCATAATTTTATTGAAATCCTATATCTTCCTATTGACTTTTATAGTTTCAAGCTGGATGCCAGAGCTATCATTATTACAGTTTCAGTGTTGCTCACAGGGCTGAGGGGTTTTTTTCCCTTTATAAACAAGCTGTAATTGTCTGCTTTATTGATCAATAAATCTCTCAACTGCCTCACTTCACCAAGGTTCTTTTCTGTTTAGTCTTCTCTACCATTCTCTAAGAGAAAATATCCCCCCCCCCGCCCCCGGGGGGGGGGTTGTTTTTGTTTTTTAAGAAGAGTTTGTTTTGTTGTTAGCAATAAAAGAGCAGGAATTGTACTGGTCTGCTTTGATAATGGCTTTTTAATGACAGATTCTAGTCACAGTAAAATCCGCTTTATTTCCACATGAATTAACTTCAAATATTAATCCGAAAGCAAACACACAGTTCACTTGCTCTATCGCTTCTGTGCAGATTGGAGCCCGAAAGAGTCGCTTTGGAAAGTAGAATTGTAATGATATTTTCTACTTGGTGCCTTTTTGATGGTATGGAAGCGTTCCCATTCCTAGTGTTAAACTCGCCTTTTGCTTAATTAATGGTGATTTAAAGAGAATGTTAATAGACTTTTTCATTATGAGGAAATCCACTGAAGCTCTTTCCCCCCCAATGCCCTTTCAGACTCCTAAGTCCAATTAATGAAAATAAGAGGAAATTTCAAAACAAGAAGCAAGGCCTCAACAGTCACCATTCACAATAGGGCTTAATACAGCCAAATCTCCCTGGCCCAGACAAAACGAACACCATGGAAGTAATGCGGATAGAATGTCAAGTAAACAAAATCCTTTTCAACATATTTGATGGATATATATATTTATATAAAGGGACGGCTTCATATATGGCATACTTTTCAAAGAATTGGGGTTTAGCTTAAATCTTTAGGTTAGATGCTTTCTAACATAAATGTGAAGAAGTAATGGTACAATAAGCAGCAAAGTTTGGCTCATCAATTCATCAGGAGTAGATGATATAACAGAGTGGGATACATTTGCATCAAATTAGGAACTCTATTTTGTATTGAGTTAAACACATCTCTACATTTGCCTGAGGGCAGTCGGGCAGCCTACTGTACTGCATTCCAGACAGCTGCCCTGCCAAGCAAAGATATTGGACACTTCCTTGAAGGACTATCACTGAAAAGCCATCAAGAATGCAATCGGAAGCCAACAATTTTGATGGTGTCTCAACTGCTGGTTGTTCCACCCCATGGAACAATATTTCTTCTACACAGGGGCCCACAGAGAGGAAAGCATGACATGGAAGGGAGGCCCTGGAGCTTCTCGGTGGTGCATCCCAGGAGTTTTGTTATTTGAAAGATCTGTAACTCTCAAGCGTTTTAAGAGTAAAAACACTCTGATTGACAAACTCCTTTTCTAAGTCTGTATTCTTTGTTTTCCTACCACATTGTCTCCAGACTGTCCACAAATTAGGGAGCATGTGCAAGAAACTGGGGGATGGGAGGGTATGGGGGAGGCTTGGAAGGTCTGAGACTGGTTTACAGGGTCTGTGGCAGCTGGATGGAGGCATCCCAAGTTCCAAGGAAGGGTGTCGGACAAGGATCTGAGTCTGGGAATGTGCCCTTAAGTTCCACAGCTAGAAACAGTGATAAGACTACCTTGGAAGCACACAGCGTCCTCTCACAACAGCCTGATGACCTATATAGTGACAGACTGGGACAGATTGTAATAGGTGCCCTTTGACTACCGCAGTATGTGCATATGCAAGACAATTTGAGTTACCTGCAAAATAGAATATTTAATAGAAATACATGGCAAATTTCATTCTGGAGTAAATACAAATATGTTACTAAATGTGTGTTTCCAGGGAAATCTAATAACTCACTCTTCTGGAAAAAGATCTTGCATGAAAGAATAAGTAAAACTCCTCCTGGGGGAAGAGGGAGGAGACAACAATTAACTTGCAAAATGACCAACAACTGGCCCAGCAGGCAACATAAGATGGGAAGAAAGTGAACGGCTTCTGCTAGGCTGGGGTTCTCAAACCTTTTTGTAGGTCAGACTGCATGTTAATAGACAGACCATCTCACAGACTACTACCTCCCCATCTGCATCCCATCTGTGGTCACACAGCATCCCTGCAAGAACCACATCAATTGCTCACAAGTTATATTATAAAAGAGTTTAATCTATTATTCATTGTATTTAGTGTGATTGTAAAGTGGTTAGGTCAGTTGGGGTGAAATAATTCAACACACTGGCCAAAATTTTTGAACTTTTATGACAAATTAAGGGAGTGAATTTTAGGAAAATAAGTCTAGTGAAGAAAAGGCCTAAAAGTCTCAACATCTCTCCTCTGTTAGCAGGGACAGCTTCAGACACCTATGATGTACCACCTTGGTTTTCCAAAGATTGCCTAAGTTATAGAGGATAAATGAACTCACAAGCTGCTGGTTTTGCAATAAAAAAGAGTATAAAACCTACCTTTTATTTAGGTTGGACAGACAGATATCTTTGGGGTGCTATTCTAGCATAAACTATTCTATACAGGTTCTTGTACTGCACTCAGCACTGCAGTATCTGAGCACCTTCCAGTAGTACATTAAGTTGGTGTTAACAAAAAACAAAGTTTTAAGTAACCAGTCCAACTAAAAATTCTTTCCCTTCTCAGCTTTCACTCTCTTGTGATGTCATCATTTCACTACAGCATCTTGCAGGGTGGACAAAACCTAGGTTTCTAAATGTAAAAACAAACAAAAATAGAATTGAAAAAAACCTTTCAAACCTTCCTTAGCCATAAAAGTAACAACTACAAAAAAGGCACAAGCCTCTCCTCTCCCTCACCCTTCTCTACCTGTTTTGCTGGTCATCTTTCAGCCAAAGGTTTCTAGTCACAAACCATCAAATAATTTCCTCCTCAGACACCCCTCAACAGTTCTCTCTGAGGCTGACTATTTTCACACTACTTTGTAAATTAGAACTAAAGGCAGACACACATGTGTACGCTTATCATCGACTCCCTAGTTGAAACCTCAATTAAAAGAGTATTTAAAAAAAAAACAGACTAACTCCATAAAAATAAAAATATCAAGCAGCTCTCTCTACCCTTGAACTGACACCAAGCAGCTTAGAGGGCTTAATTTTTTTCCAGATTACTCTTGCTTCCCATATATATCCTTCCACATATATACTATGTGCTTGGATTTTTAATCCTGGAAGAATAAAATCTTATTCTCAGTGGCTGAGGCTATGGTATAACCTGACATGGAAACTCTGAAATATACTGTCTCATTCAATGCAATCAATGCTTCTCTCAGAATCAAATGAACATGTGCTTTTATTATCCCATGTCCACCTCAGCCATTTGTAACTTGGATGGGAAAGACAGGTGATAAGAATAGCAGATGGGTTCTTCAACAGTTCACAGTCTCTCCCGATAAGCTGTGAACTGAGGATCCTCATGATAGCCTTTCCCACAAATTATATATTCCACCACCAAGTTCTCCTCCCACACCACAACTGACATTCTTGCTTCTCTCTGACCCTGTGCCATTTCTGCCTATCTCTCAGTGAAGCAGTTTTCTAGCTAAGGAACATACCATATAGTTTTTAAGGAAGGATTAACACCAGCTTTGGGACAGAGCTTGGTGTTGCCATGCCTGAGTCACAAACCCAATATCTCAACATGGGCTCAGTCCTGTCTGGGACACCTAACGATAGATGAAGCTCATAATGCCACCTATTCTTACAGCTGCCCAACACTTCCCATTATAAGACCATGTTTTCAGCTGCTTATAGCTTTACCAAGCTAACAGTTTGGGTGGAAATTTTCCATGCCAAGTGTCTGTCTCAGGCTGGGTTTGTTTGTTTTTTCCTAAGAATATTTCAAGAAAACTGGTTCTGCATTTTCCAAGAATGAGATGAGGGAAAATATGTTTTGCCCACATTTAAAAATAAATAAATATTACAACATTTAGCAGAAGGGTTGCCTTGGTGTCCAGGATGTGTCTTTTTCCATCCCCATGAAAAAATACCCACAGTTAGACAAGTTATAAGCTTACTGAAAAATCTCTTTTCCCATATGCTCAGTAAAAACTTGCTAGAGTTTGGCAGCAAAATTCTCCAATGCTTCTATCTGCATTGAGGATGCTCTAAGCCTAGAGCTGCAGGACTTTCCCTGCAATTGCTCTTCCACACTGCCAGGGGCCACAGTAGCACCCAGCACAGGAACTGAGAGTAGAGAGACTGTCTCGCCTGTGCTCTCTATGCTCCCTTGGCTGGTACCCAGGCTGCGTGGACAAAGAAATGTAGAGGGGACAAAGAGCTTGGTTGGTGGGACAGAAAGAGGGAGAGACTAGGACTAGGGTGGAGGTACTGAGATCAGATGAGGAACCTGAGTGGGAGACAAGAGCCCAGCTGGGCAAGCAGCCTGGAAAAAGGAGCCTGTGGGGGAGACTGGGACTCGGACAGGGAGCCCGGGGGGGAGAATAGCACTGGCTGAGCAAGGAGACGGGGTCTGGAGCCATGACTCCGAGGGGTGGTGATTTGAACTGGGAGCTTGGGCTAGGACTCTGCAGACAACCTTATTTTTGGCATTTCCTGGCTTTTCCTAACTTTTGGGTGCTTGCCTCTGTAATCTGAATGTTGCTTTTTGTTTATAATTTTATTTAAATACCTGAATTATCCATTGATTCATAGATACTAAGGTCAGAAGGGACCATTATGATCATCTAGTCCGACCTCCTGCACAACGCAGGCCACAGAATCTCACCCACCCACTCTTGCAAAAAACCTCACACCTATATCTGTGCTATTGAAGTCCTCAAATCGTGGTTTAAAGACTTGAAGGAGCAGAGAATCCTCCAGCAAGTGACCCGTGCCCCATGCTACAGAGGAAGGAGAAAAACCTCCAGGGCCTCTTCCAATCTGCCCTGGAGGAAAATTCCTTCCAGAACCTAAACCCTGATCATATGGGCAAGATTCGCCAGCCAGACACCGGGAAAGAATTTTCTGTAGTAACTCAGATCCCACCCCATCTAACATCCCATCACAGGCCATTGGGTCTCTTTATCATGAATATTTAAGGATCAATTAATTAACAAAATCATGTTATCCCATCATCTTTATCATACCATCTCCTCCATAAACTTAGAGTCTAATCTTAAAGCCAGATAGGTCTTTTGCCCCCACTGCTTCCCTTGGAAGGCTATTCCAAAACTTCACTCCTCTGATGGTTAGAAACCTTCCTCTAATTTCAAGTCTAAACTTCCCAATGACCAGTTTATATCCATTTGTTCTTGTGTCCACATTGGTACTGAGCTTAAATAATTCCTCTCCCTCTCAGGTATTTATCCTTCTGATATATTTATAGAGAGCAATCATATCTCCCCTCAACCTTCTTTTAGTTAGGCTAAACAAGCCAAGCTCATTGAGTCTCCTTTCATAAGGCAAGTTTTCCATTCCTCGGATCATCCTAGTAGCCCTTCTCTGTACCTGTTCCAGTTTGAATTCATCCTTCTTAAACATGGGAGACCAGAACTGCATACAGTATTCCAGGTGAGGTCTCACCAGTGCCTTGTATAACTGTACTAAAACCTCCTTATCTCTACTGGAAATACCTTGCCTGATGCATCCCAAGACCGCATTAGCTTTTTTCACGGCCACATCACTTTGGCGGTTCATAGTCATCCTATGATCAACCAGTACTCCAAAGTCCTTCTCCTCCTCCGTTACTTCTAATTGATGCGTCCCCAGCTTATTACTAAAATTCTTGTTATTAATCCCTAAATGCATAACCTTATACTTCTCACTATTAAATTTCATCCTATTACTATTACTCCAGTTTACAAGGTCATCCAAATCTTCCTGTATGATTTCCCAGTCCTTCTCTAAATTGACAGTACCTCCCAGCTTTGTATCATCCGCAAACTTTATTAGCGCACTCTCACTTTTTGTGCCGAGGTCAGTAATGAAAAGATTAAATAAGATTGGTCCCAAAACTGATCCCTGAGGAACTCCACTGGTAACCTCCCTCCAGCCTGACAGTTCACCTTTCAGTGGGACCCGCTGTAGTCTCCCTGTTAACCAATTCCTTATCCATCTTATCCACCTTTCAGTTTTCATACTGATCCCCATCATTTCCAATTTAACTAATAATTCCCCATGTGGCACGGTATCAAACACCTTACTGAAATCTAGGTAAATTAGATCCACTGCATTTCCTTTGTCTAAAAAATCTGTTACTTTCTCAAAGAAGGAGATCAGGTTGGTTTGGGGCATGATCTACCTTTTGTAAAACCATGTTGTATTTTGTCCCATTTACCATTGACCTCAATGTCCTTAACTACTTTCTCCTTCAGAATTTTTTCCAAGACCTTACATACTACAGATGTCAAACACTCCTGTAGTTACCCGGATCACTTTTTTTTTCCTTTCTTAAAAATAGGAACTATGTTAGCAATTCTCCAATCATATGGTACAACCCGAGTTTATAGATTCATTAAAAATTCTTGATAATGGGCTTGCAATTTCATGTGCCAATTCCTTTAATATTCTTGGATGAAGATTATCTGGGCCGCCCGATTTAGTCCCATTAAGCTGTTCGAGTTTCGCTTCTACCTCAGATATGGTAATATCTACCTCCATAGCCTCATTCCCATCTGTCATGCTACCATTATCCCTAAGATCCTCATTAGCCTCATTAAAGACTGAGGCAAAGTATTTGTTTAGATATTGGGCCATGCCTAGATTATCCTTGACCTCCACTCCATCCTCAGAGTTTAGCGGTCCCACTTCTTCTTTATTTGTTTTCTTCTTATTTATATAGCTATAGAACCTTTTACTACTGGTTTTAATTCCCTTTGCAAGGTCCAACTCTACTTAACTTTTAGCCTGTCTCACTTTATCCCTACATGTTCTGACCTCAATAAGGTAAGCTTTCCTTGCTGATCCCTCCCATTTTTCACTCCCTGTATGCTTTCTGCTTTTTCTTAATCACCCCTCTGAGATGCTTGCTCATCCAGCTTGGTCTACAACTCCTGCCTATGAATTTTTTTCCCCTTTCTTGGGATGCAGGCTTCCAATAGCTTCTGCAGCTTTGATTTAAAGTAATCCCAGGCCTCCTCTGCCTTTAGATCCATAAGTTCTTCAGTCCAACCCACTTCCGTAACTAATTTCCTTAATTTTTGAAAGTCAGCCCTTTTGAAATCAAAAACCCTAGTTGCAGATTTATTTTTGTTATAACCATGTCTGTGCAGGCAACTGTTATTTTACTCCTCTTCCCTCATCTGCTCCCACGGACTCCTCGTCACTGGAGGAGCATCTCTACCTTACACTCCCAGCAGCTGACCAGGGTGAGTAAACCCATTGCATCTGTTTTAATGTCTCTCTCTCTCTCTAACAAATCCTCTATTCACTGACTGTCACCCAGAGAAGTTGTACATAGTCTCTGAAAGCCTTAAGTTGCCCATGGCACATGTACATGCCACACGGCAACAAGTCATACAATTTATATTCTGTACAGTAAACAATACCATCTGATCAAATCACCTATGGCCTTCTCTCTCTTTTGGCTTCTTTTCATTTCACAGGCATTTTAATGTGACTAGCTGTGCTTTCTAGTCCCCACATTTATAAAATAACTTTATTGTGTTTTTGTTCATTTAACTTCTACCTCTATTAGTCATCTTGGACTAGAATCACGCTCTTATACGCTGAAACAATTACCAGTCACTATTCTCAGTTTATATAACAAAGTGACAATTCTAAAGGAAATTTAAATAATATTTCACCCACAACTTTTCACTGGATTCCCATTACAGCAAAGAGGAATCACATAGGAAAATATTACCTGCCTAGGCACAAAATCTGCTCATTCATATTTATGGAAAACATGAGGAAAACTAATATTTTCTTTTTGCACTCAAAAAATATCTTACTCAGCTCACACAAGTATATTTTTGCAAGGCTGCATTAAATTCTGTTCCTCTAGCTGCTTCTAAAGACTGAACTCACACTTACATATTCCCTCTTTTCCTGGTTTTTACTCTTGCCTAGCAAGTAACCTCCCCCTATGATGGCCTCTAAATCTCTCCTGCAACAGCCAGTTTTAACTGGTTAAGTACCATTAACCATTAACCAATCTTCAATGGCAGAAGATCAAGAAAATGAACTCAGCTGGATTCTGAGCAGGTGCTACCATAAAAAGTGGATGGAGCCACACATGAGCTAACAACCTAGTAAGCTCCATGCTGAAGACTGCATCGACACTGGAGAAGAAGGGAATTCCAACACTCCTTCATGGTAATGTTCTCTGAAATGCTTCCACTTCCACACACAGGGCCAGTTAGACAGGCAGAACTGCAGGGTCTCAAAGGATGAGGTAATGGTGTAGGGAGGAAAGCTTTACATTTATTAGCAACTGGGGAACCTTTTGGGGAAGGAGAAGCCTATACAGGAAAGAGAGGTTCCACCTAAACCAAAATGGAACCAGACTCCTGGCATGTAAAAAGGCCACAGAGGAACTTATAAACTATGGGCTGAGGGAAAATCAACAGGTGCGGGGGAGTACAAGGTTCAGACAGAGACATCCCACAGGGGAGGATCTATTAACAGGGATTCTCTATATCCTAGTAAAGAGGAGATAAAGCACAGGCAGGAAATGAAGAGAAACAGTAAAATGAAAGAGAGTCCCATTCAATTATATCACATGAAGTCACGCAACTAAAGAGTGACAAATTTTATAAGCGCTTTTATACAAATGCTGAAAGTCTAAATACTTCCATGGGTGAACTTGAGTGCCTGGTATTAAATTAGGATATTGATATAATAGAAATCATAGAAACTTGGTGGAATGATAACAATCAACGGGACATGGTAATACCAGGGTACAGTATAAATAAGAATGACAGAGGAGGTCATGTTGGTGGGGGAATGGCACTATATATGAACGAAATCAGAGAGTCAAATACAGCAAAAATCTTAAATGAATCACACTGTACCACAGAATCTTTAACGACAGAAATTCCAAGTTTGAATAATAGTAGGAATATACTCCCGACCACCTCACCAGGATGGTGATGGTGACTGTGAAATGCTTGGGGAGATTAGAGAGGCTATAAAAACAGAAAACTTAATAATAATAAATAATAATGGGATTTCAACTATTCCCCATAATGACTGGGTACATGTCACCTCAGGATGGGATGCAGAGATAAAGTTTCTAGACTCCATTAATGACTGCTTCTTGGAGCAGCTAGTCCTTGGAACTCACAAGACGAGAGGCAATTATTGATTTAGTCTTAAGTGGGGCACAGGATCTTGTCCAACAGGTGAATATAATTGAACAGCACACATCATATAATTAAATTTAACATCTTTGGGGGGGAGGGGATACCAAAGAAACTGATCACAGTAGCATTTAACTTCAGAAATGGGAACTACACAAAGAAGGAAGCTAGTTAAATGGAAATTAAAAGGAACAATCACAAGACAAATGCCTGCAAGCTGCATGGAAACGATTTAAAAACACCATAAACAGAGACTCAAATGAAACGTATACCCCAAATTAAAATAATTAGTAAGAGAACCAAAAATATGCCACCATGGCTAAACAACAGAGTAAAAGCAGTGGTTAGAGGCAAAAAGGCATCCTTTAAAAATTGGAAGTTAAATCCTACTGAGAAAAACAGAAAGGAGCATAAATTCTGGCAAATCAAGTGTGAAAGTATAATTATGCAGGCCAAAAAAGAATTTGACGAGTAACTAGCAAAACACACAAAAATTAAGATCAAAAGCATCAGAAGCAGGCAGCCTGCAAAACAATCAGTGTGGCCACTGGAAGATCAAGGTGCTAAAGAAGCACTCAAGGAATACAAGGCCATTATGGAGAAGCTAAATGAATTCTTTACATCAGTCTTCACTGCTGAGGATGTGAGGGAGCAATTCTTTTTAGGTGACAAATCTGAAAAAGTGCTCCAGATTGAGGTGTTACCAGAGGAGGTGTTGAAACAAATTAATAAATTAAACTGTAATAAGTCACCAGGACCAGATGATATTCACCCAAGACCTCTGAAGGAACTCAAATGTGAAACTGCAGTACTACTAACTGTAGTATGTAACCTATACTTAAATCATCCTCTGAACCAGATGACTGGAGAAATGTTAATATGCTGCCAATTTTTAACAAAGACTCTAGAGGAGATCCTGGCAATTACAGGCTGGTATGCCTAAATACAGTACCAGGAAAATTGGTTGAAACTATAGGAAAGAACAGAATTATCAGATATATACTGAACATGATTTGTTGGGGAATAGTCAACATGATTTTTGTAAAGGGAAATCATGCCTCACTAATCTATTATAATTCTTTGAGGGGGTCAAAAATATGTGGACAAGCATGATCCAATGGATATAGTGTACTTGGACTTTCCGAAAGCCTTTCACAAGGTCCCTCACCAAAAGCTCTTCAGCAAAGTAAGCAGTCATGGGATAAGAGGGAAGGTCCTCTCATGGATCAACAGCTGGTTAAAAGATAAGAAACAAAGAGTAGGAATAAATGGTCAGTTTTCAGAATGCAGAGAGGTAAATAGCAGGATCCCCCAAGGATCTGTACTAGAACCAATACTATTCAACACATCATGAATGATCAGGAAAAAGGGGTAAACAGTGAGGTGGCAAAGTTTGCAGATGATACAAAATTATTCAAATAATTAAGTCTGAAGCAGACTGCAAAGAATTACAAAAGAATCTCACAAAACTGGTTGACTGGACAACAAAATAGCAGATGAAATTCAGTGTTGATAAATGCATATTGGAAAACATAATCCCATGTATACATATACAATGATGAGGTCTAAATTAGCTGTTTCCACTCAAGAAAGAGGTCTTGGAGTCATTGTGGATAGTTCTCTGAAAACATCTGCTCAATGTGTAGCGACAGTCAAAAAAGCTAACAGAATGTTAGGAACCATTAAGAAAGGGATAGATAATACAGTAGACAATATCATAATGCCATTATAAAAAAAACCATGGTACACCCACAGCTGAAATACCGCATGCAGTTGTGGTCACTCCATCTCAAAAAAGATAGATTAGAAATTGAAAAGGTACAGAGAAGGGCAACAAAAATGATTCAGGATATGGAACAGTTTCCATATGAGCAAATATTAAAAAGACTGGGACTCTTCAGCTTGGAAAAGGGATGACTAAGTTGGGATATGATAGAGGTCTATAAAATCATGACTGGTATGGAGAAAGTGAGTAAAAGTGTTATTTACCTCTTCACATAACACAAGAACCAGGGGTCACCCAATGAAATTAATACACTGCAGGTTTAAAACAAACAAAAGGAAGTACTTCTTCACACAACACAGTCAACCTGTAGAACTCGGGGTCAGAGGATGTTGTGAAGCCTAAAGATATACATGGGTTTAAAGAAGAATTAGATCTGTTCATCTGTTCATCTTAGCCAAGATGGTCAGGGACGCAACCTCATCTTCTGGGTGTCCCTAAGCCTCTGACTGCAAGACACTGGGACTAGACAATAGGGAATGGATCACTTGATAATTGCCCTGTTCTCATCATTCCCTTTGAAGCATCTGGCATTGGCCACTGCTGGAATACAGGACCCTGGTCGGACCCAGTTGGCCATTCTTATGTTTGTATGCTTGGTTATATACACAGGCAGACTTGAAACACAAGACTGAGTCTTTTATAGCAGAAATCTTGAGAGCACTGGTAAGTCAGATGAACAAGTTTATCCCTTCAGCTCTACACAGAATGTTAAGTTGCTTTTTAAAATAATTTCCCACTCCTTTTCCAAGTCTCAACAATTCTAGAAATACTGCAGCAGCGGCTTTTTGAAAAGGACAAAGGAAATAAGGGTTTGCACTGATGCTTCAAACTTCACCACCAGCCAGGAGTACAATGTCTCAAGACCAGCTATTTATCCCAGCAGACTACAGCCCCTGGCCTACCACAGATAATGCTCATCTCACACCACACTCTGCTCTGCTCATAATTATAATTACACTTCCCATGCTCTCCAAACAAACATACAGAAACCTTATTTTTCCATTTACCCTGTAGGAGGTTTTTTTAAAGTAAAAAATATGAAATCAGCAATATTTCATGGAAAATTGCTGGCACTAAATACTCTGGTAAAACAGGAAGCCTCTGAGCAAAGGCCATGCGCATATGGGGAGACCTGGATACTTTATTTATAGAATGACAGTATTCCAGGTTCCTTTGGCAAACTTCAGAAGTTGCCATTTGCTTTTTGAAATGCAGCTGAAAGGTGCTTAAAGGAAATAGAAGAGCCATAAGGTCAGGAAAATTCCCTATCTCTACCCTTAAGAATTAATTGTCCCAAAGAACGGGGAATTGTTGGATTTAAGTGGGTATGGGGAGAGGGTGCTTATGAAATATCCTCACACAATATTTTTGGATTAGAATGCTGGAGTAAACTGGCTGCGGTCGAAAGTCTACACTGGAGGGCAAAATCCCCATACATTGGAGGGGACTGTGTGTTGGCTATACATTTATACAGTGCCTAGTACAATGGAGCCCTAGCCTCGAGACACTACCATAAAACAAATAATAAATAATTTACCTGGACATCACATAAATGGATCAACCCTGTCTTTGGCTTGCCAAGCTCTCCATATCACAACAGATTGGACCCTAGTCAGTGCTAACTGGAGGGCGTCTCAAGTGGGCAGAATACAACAACTACTAAGCAACAGAACGGTTCCTTGTTAAAAAGTTAAGGTTAGTCACTCATTCATTGATTCAAATTGTACATTTTAAAAACATTCATCCTACTAAATGATATGCCATTATGTAATTCACAATATTTTACCACATTCACCCCCATTGTACAGATGCACAGTAATTTGAATAAAGACCTGAATTTTGACAAGTTATAAATGACAAATTATCTCTCAGGTCACTGCACACAAAACATCTACATTATCCTTAAATAATTCTAGTTAGGAAATTACACTCTGCTACCTGACCCTGCACTTAGTTTCTTCAGCAAATGCAGTTCATCTCCTCCACTGTACAAATGTTCTCTAAGTCTAAATGGAATGTTATGTAGGGAAATGTCTGGGAGGGGTTTGGCATTCTCCTACTGGATGACTATGGCTTCAAGTCATAGCAATGGGCAACCACAAGGTGGTATATAGATTAGGAAAACGGGCTATGTCCTAGTCTGTTAGGCACAAGAGGACAGCAGATTAGGGATGTATTCATCCATAAGAGGAAAAGCCCCATCTACACTACAGACAGAATATTTAGTGTAACTGACTTATGATTCACTTTATCTGACAGGTGATCCAGTGCACCCACACAGCTGCTTTTTCTACCCTCCGCGCATTGGTTTTTACCTGTGTTTACACCTGCCAACACTGAGCCTTGTGGAAGTTTTCCCTCATTATTGTAGCAACTCCACCAGTGCTAGTGTTTTGAAACCATGGTTGTCTGGAGATCTGGTCTGAGCAGGGTTACACGGCAACAGGGTAAAAATGCCAGTAGCTGATTTGCACTAGTGCTCCCATTCATTGCTTTGAAAATGTGAAGTGCTATTATAAGTAGGAGGTGGCAGTGATGACAATGAAGCCTGAAAGATCAATGCATCATCACACTAATGCACACATGCCATCTACAGGACTAAAGAAACTGATCCAAATGTACTCTCCTGGGAATGACAGTAGCAACATTGTGCCACTTAACTTCATATGCACCCCCAAGACCTATCAGGGATTGTTGAAGAATGATATCCGTGAGTTATTTGGGGTAACCCAAGAGCTATTGTTTCACATTTAAAATTCAGTTACAACTAAAATATTATGACATATATAATTCCACATTACTTTAGTAGGTTAAATGTTTAAAAGTTTATACTTTGAACCTGTAAATGAGTATCTAAATAACCAAATGCAGCACTGAAAAGGGTTAAAAATTAAGTAGGACTGAGCAAGTCTGAATATTCTCCTTCTCAATCTCCTTTAAGAGCAGTTTCTTATTGTTTCACCCTAAAGCAGAGTTCACTCAGCACCAGCACTATGGATCTTATTAAATTAATCAATAGTGAACCTCAGGGCTTGCTTTCAAATAGACAGCAAAGTGAAAGGTATGAAGCGTGACTGCTCTGGGCCCCTGCCCCTTAAGTAGCACTACTGAAATGGCCTTCCGCATGTAATCAAAACAAGCCTGCCAGTTTTACAGTAGGACAGACATTTGCCAGTACAAGCATTCTACTCCAGTAATAAACTTAACTGTGGGCCATTAACTAGGAATGGAACTGCCATGCTGAAATCAGACTTGTGGTATACCTAGTCCAGTATCTTGTCTCTGACAATAGCCAATACCAGATGTTTCAGAGGAAGAAGTAAGAACCTCGCAAAAGGCAGATGTGGTATTATCTGCCCCCCACATGGGTTCATCCTCATCTATAATAGTTAGAGATTGACTTAACCCTTAAGAGGAAGGTTTAACAGCCATTCCAAAATTTTTATCATTACTAACAACTCTGAATAGTCTTTTTATCCATATAAATATCCAAACACTTTTTGAATCTTGATAAATTCTTGACCTTCCAGACTTCCTGTAGCAATGAGTTCCACAGTCTATACACTGAGTGAAAAGGTATTTCCTTTTATCGGTTTTGAATTTGCCACCTACCTACAAGTTTCACTGAATGTTCCCCTTGTTCTTGTGTTTTGAGACATGGAGAACAGAAGCTCCTCATCTATTTTCTCTAGATCAGTCAGTATTTTTATATACTTTCATGATGTCCTCTCTTATTCGACTCCTTACTAAAGCAAACAGTCCCAGTCTTTGCAATCTCTCTTCATATGAGTTTTTCCAGACCCTTAATGATTACTACTGCCCTTTGGTCAACCCTCGTCTAATTCTGCAATATCCAAAGGGTTACCAGGTATAAATCAGGAAAAACAATGAACACGCAGTAAAGATCATTGGACCTTTTCCTACCACTCCATAGAAATGAGAGAATCTTCAACCTTCATTAAAAAGACACTACATAGTCCTCCTGATTTTAAATACTGCATAAAAGAATCCATTGTCATTAAACCCCACGAGATACTATATGCAGGACCTAACAATAATGTTACTCAGCATTTAGAGAGCACCTTCCATTTTCAAAGAGGCATGCAAGCACTAGCTAATTCATTCAGACAAAAAACAGTATTTTCTTTTGTTCTCCCTCCACTGGTTCTGCAGCTATAGACCAAGAAAATCTTTCCTCAAAATTATGCGGACATCAAGGCTTAAACCATCACACAAAAAGCAAAACAATACCAAGGTCAAGCTTCATTAAAAAAGAATCAGGAAAATAGTTCGTTTACCAGAAGGAAAAAGGGAAAACATTAGTTGAGAAATGCATAGTTTTTATATGTCTGAGAGATTATGATGATTAAATGTGCAAAAACAAAACCTATGGGAGCCTTCTTTTAATTAATATCTTATTGTAAAATTATAAACACTGCTAATAATTGTTTACTTCTGTTGTGCTTTCAGCATAGCTACACAGCAATGGAGACTGGAGTAAAAAAGTTCAAAAGCTTATTTTGTCACAAGTTACAATGAATTTGTCTGTTTTGCTCTCATTCCAAGCGGAAGTCAGAGGATCATATCAAAGGATCCACCATGTAATCTAGAATAACCTGCGGCGTCTGTTCACGTTGTGCCCAGGAGTGGAAAAGTAAAACGAGTCAGGTCTGGTGTAATCACTGAATCAGGAAGCTGTATTAAAACGAGAATAAATGGGCAAAAGGAAAAACCACCATTGCACCAGAGAGCAGAATAAACTTCCAGCCCCATGAGTGACATGATGGAGAAATCTGGTAAATGCCAGAACTGAATTAATGGTGAGAGTGAAATCTCCTTTTTCACACAACAAAACAGGCAGAGGAAGCAAAACTTTCTTAGCATCCAAGAGATCTAGCTTCTAACACTAAATCCACCAGGAGACCAATGCAGAGAACAGTTAATTTATCATTTGCTAGCCAAGATGAGAGAATCTTCTAGTTTGCAACAACCTGAGGTCTCATGAGGACAAATAAAAGGATAAACAGAGTGCCCATTAACACAGCAATATCTGCACACACAAAAACCCTCACAATGCTATATGTTCAGATCTGTAAATGCAGAGGATTCCAATGCTGTGTGTGTTGGCATTTATATCAGAGCTAATTTTTTGTTATTATTCTCAACTCAAAGGAAATTCAACTTTGAAAGGAAGTAAATACCTGATGATATTTTTGGCTCCTCTACTTCCATTTACAAAATGCCATCAGTGTAACTTAATAAAATGCCTTTCCTCTCCAAGTGCCTTAGGATAAACGTAGCCTAACCAACTATTCGGTGACTTAGTGATATCATTCGCTAATACAACCTCATCCTACCAACGTTCCAAGAGGGACTTTGAGAGACCAAATGTTAATAATAGGCTAATTTGAAACACCTCTAACAGGATTCCTTAACATCCAATCTAAATGATTCATAAAGCCTCCACAATCAACATAAAATCACTTAAAGCCACAAGTACAAAAACATCAGTTCAGAGACACTGAAGGCTTGTTTTCACTACTTGGGTAAGTCGACTTAAGTTACGCTACTCCAGCTATGTGAATAACATAGCTGGATATCGACATTGCTTAGATTGACTTACAGCGGTATCTTCACTGCACTGCATCGACAGGAGACACTCTCCAGTCAACTTCCCTTACTCTTCTCAGAGAGCTGGAGTACCAGGGTTGACTGGAGAGCGCTCTGCTGTTGATTTAGCGGGTCTTCACTAGACCCGCTAAATCAACCCCTTCTGTATCGATCTTTCTGGTAGTGAAGACCAGCCCTGAGATGACAAAGGGAGATAAGACGAAATCACTTTGGGAGACTTTATGACCACATCAAAGCTCCCTTCACTCACCTCAGAGCAAATTCTTTCTATTTCATAGGCCACCATTATTTTTTAGACTCTGAATCTGACTTCCCATCCCAATACACATGAACTCAACATGTTTAAAACCACTAGCATACCAAAAGGCGGCGTAACTTTTGCATTATTCCTTAATACATTGTTTTGCCACCATTACCATACACTGGAAGAGACTACCCCAAATTACCGGTACATTAGAACTTTCCACACAACTGATGAAGTACACAAGAAAAGGAATGCCTCAAAAGCAGCAGAGAGTTCTGAATGCTTTCAGCTTTGGTCTTTGTGTAAGGGGACTGTTGCCCCCTTACTAACATTCAGTGGGGGTGTTTTGGTTGGCTAGCTCCCAGTACTAAAAAGGGAAAGGTCTATGGGAAATCAGGACCCTGAGACTGATAGTCCCCAGGAACAATGGGGAGAGGCCAATTCGCCAGGTCAGCCTGAATGATAGGGCGGGCAGGCTAATCAGGGAGCCAAGAGGCCAGGGAGGTCCCGTCCTCCATGTGAGCTGGATTGCCTGGGTCAGACAGAGTGGGGCCGAGCTAAGGAAAAAGCAGAGGCGCAAGCTGAGCTGGGCAGAGCTGTCCCAGATCCAGAGAGAGCAGACCCTGTCCTGGGAGCAAAGCTGCAGCCCCAAAGCCAGAGGCACAGCACAGAGAAAGCAGACTTGCCCTGGGAGCAGGGCTGCAGCAACCAGAGCCAGAGGGGCCAGAAAAGCAGCCCAGGAAGCAGGTCAGTGCTGGGAGCAGAGTCACAGAAGCAGCCTGCAGAACAGACCTGTCCTGGAAGCAGAGCTGTAGCAACCAGAGGCAAAGGGGCCAAAGAAGCAGCCCAGGGAGCTGGAGGCAGAGCAGCAGCAGCAGTGCTGAGACAGAGTGATGGAGCTGGGGCTGGAGCAGTCTGGAGCTGGGTGCGGTGAGAAGCTGGGGAGAGCGAGGGGGACCCTGGGCACCGGGCCCAGCACAGGGAGACGCCTCAGCCAAGAGGCTCTGCAGGCCAGGCTTGGATCGTAACCCCGACAGGGCGGGGGCGACACTGGGAAGAAGAGTCCTACCACTTAGAGCCTGAGAACATGTGGCCACCACCGGAGCAAGTGTCCACCCACAGCATCCCTACAGCACAGCCAGGGCCTGAGAAGGCGGCCTGGGACTTACAAGGAACAGACTATGAACTGCCCTGACATTCCAGAGACACTGTTTGTGATGTTCCCTGCCACAGGGCGGGGTGATGTATTTCCTTTAACCTTTCCCATTTTTCCTTATTCTTTTTAAAATTAATTGTTGATTAAATAACTTGCATTTGCTTTAAATTGTATGTAATGGTCAGTGGGTCAGAGAACTGCCCAGTGCAGAGAGAGTACCACAGAGTGGGGACACCTTAGCCCCTGTCCTAGGTGACCACAGCAAGGTTGGGGGTCGAGCCCCCCAGGAATGCTGAGCCCAGCCTTGTTGGGGTTACAAGGACTCTGCCAGACAGGAGAGTGGAAGGGAAGTCCTCAAGGGCAGCGAGGCCACTGGGTAAAGGAAGTGGGAGCGAGGACTCAGAACCTTTCACTAGCCCACTTCACGGGATAGTGCAGAAGTCAGGAAAGTTCCCCACAATAGCGGGACTATTCCTGCACTTACATTTGTATGCGCATCACACTATGCAAGACATGATAATCTCAACCAGTACCATACGGAAGCACTGGAACAGCTTGCCAATGGCAAAACATCTGTTTCAAAGCCACATGTGGGCAAGAGAGTTTTCAATGATGTGTTAAGCTTTTTAGTGTTATTTTCGGAATGTGATGAGTTACTGAGAAATAGTTTATAACTGGCACCCACTTAAACCGAGATATACATTAGACAGTAGTCATTATTGAACCCTAGCAAGTTGCAAGTACTCCCGTTGTATCTCCTCCCCCATATATATACCAAAAGTGTATATGTGTATTTCTTTGGAACCATACAATTTCTGAAGATATGCTGGGCTTGGTCTCCTTGCATAACATCTCCAGTGGCATTTCTGAAACACACTGCAAAAGTTACTGGCAAGTTCAAGACTGAATATAAATGAGACAAGACATGCAAATTAGGTATCAGACTAACTGGTCTGTCATTGACCACACATTTGGAGCTCTGACAGTTACATTTAGAGAAATATCGATCCTACCCATCTCAGACTCAATGGAATGGACAGGCTAGCTCATAGGATTTGTCATCTGGATTTAAGATAGCAGGAATCCAAGGCAATACTTTGGAGGGAGGAGAGGGGAGGACTCCTTGGGCTGTAGATGATGTTCCTATTGGTCTATTCTGCATCTGTTAATGCCAGTGCCCTAGAACAAGTTCACATAACTTTACAGAAAAATGGGGGTGTGGGAAGAGAACCTATTAAAGCCAAACAAAGGTCCTCTCAGGCTTGCAACACAATATTGGGCAGGTGCCAACACTGGATCCTTAGATCTGGTAGCAACCCTAGAAATGGGCTGAATTCCATTCTAGAAGTTATTAAAATTAGTTAGTCTCCCACAGTGTCACGGTACACACACCAAGCTTCAGAAACAGCCTACTCAGCAATTTTATACAAATGCAGTGCTATCTCACAAATTAAGTCAGTTTTATTTCTGTTCTATAGAAAGGAATTACCATTTTCCCTTTCGAAGATATTCAACAGAACTCCACAGGAACAGCCCCAAATCACTTTAACTTATAATCATATTTCTGAAATGTTTGGGACACTTCTTGTAGAACGGTGTATCTTTTTAAAAATTAAGATTGACCCTCCTTCTGAAGGTCTGTTCCCATGCAGTATTGGACAACTGTCTCACTACCACCATAGCTGAAATGTCTGCCAGTCACTTGGGCACACAGTCTTTGGTTATATTATGCATGCCAGATCTCCCGAGACATAAAAGTAATTATCTGGGTGGGGAAGGACCAGGTTTAAAAACACATTTTTGACAGAAGTACAACAGTAGCAGCTCAAAAGGTAACTCATGTCTCCCATTACCAGTTGCAGTATGATCAAGTTTCTATTGCCTCCTCTTCCCCTACCAGTATGAAGAATTCAACTTCTGCCTTGGTTTCTGTTCCTCAAGGACAATGTCATTTCCAGACATTTCTCTGTTAGAATGCTGATCTTTTTTCTCAAAGCAAGGAGGTCTCTTCAGTTCTGTGGCCACACTACCTTGTAGGAAGGGATTAGAAGATGGTACAGTGGTGCTGTATATTTCTCATCTGTACTGGTGAAGCCCCATTCCCATGCCTGAAAGGGCTGGGGGGATTACACAGAAGTGCTACATGTTTCTTAATAGGCATGTTCACGCAATTTCTACCTTCTAGTAAAATGTTTGCAAAATTTACAGATAGAAGAAGGAACAGATTTCCTAATGCAATTCCACTTGAATTTCATACTGATCTCTTCTTGCAAATTACAGCCCATTATCGATGAAGTGAGCTGTAGCTCACGAAAGCTTATGCTCAAATAAATTGGTTAGTCTCTAAGGTGCCACAAGTACTCCTTCTCTTTCAGCCCATTTATTTTAATTCTATGATCTACTTCTCTTCCAAACCAGGAGTCAAACAGGAGCTACCCACACTATCACTTTTGAGTGGCTTGTGGTCCACATTAGATGGTCAGCAACTTATTAGTTTGGCTCCAAGAACCAAGAGAAGTCATTATAGTATCTCAAAAACACAATCTTCCAGTCCTATGAACAAGAGGAGTCAGGAATGAATGGGAAGGGGAGTAACAACATAAAAGCACTGAGTAATTGAAAACTCAGAGCATATCACAGAGTAGACTACCATAGCTGCCATAAAGAAAAACACAGGAACCACATGGAGTCACACTACAAATCAAAGTGGAACACAAGTGTCAGCTTCTATTATTCTAAACTGTAGTTCAGGGCCCAAATTTTACAGAGCTTTCAAAGCTGCACATCCTACTGGTTACACCCATCTGGCCTTAATATTTATCATTACAGCTTGGAACATAAAACAAATGCAATCTTAATTGTAGCCTCCTCACAACTAAAGCTTTGATTGTGGATTGTGTGCAGATATCTTTCTTTGTGGATACACTACGCAGACTGCAATTGTTTTGCGTTTTTAAATTCTGAGTTGCGCAGGGAGAAGAAAATCAGTTCAGTGGGTATGAATGATAAAGACATGAACAGAATCTGTAGCTGGTAAGAGTCAGGGAAATATGGAGTCTGAACTTCTTGGCAATTCCCTTTTTCATTTCAAAAGAAAAGTCAAACTTTTTACAAAATTCAGGACTCTTGAGAGGAACAAAAGAAAAAAAGGCAGACCATCTCCATTGGCAGTTTGTAAAATTCACACTATTAATACCGGTTTTTAAATTTTTACTGACACACACGAATTTTACATCTTAACAGTTGAATACTATAAATAAAAACCCTGCGGGAAAACCAACCTTTTAGAAACAGCCTCTCCACCTCCTCCTGTGGCAACAAGAAGCAAGCAGCTGCTCTCGTTTTGCAGCACACACATAGCTCTCACACTGTTATACTAATAGGCTCTCTGACAAGGGGAATTCTAATATTATATACCACTCTTATTAGCTAAAATTAGAGAGAATGCTGTTAAACCCTGCAGGTATCATGCGCTAAGGCGACTGGGCTCTTTTTATTTTGTAAATCATATGTAATTGCTTTCTTAATATCAGCCACTGCATTGAGTTGCGAATATGATTCTTCTTTACATTCAATGCTCTAGTACTTCAAAAACTATTATAGATATAGGCATATATCCTCACCAACACACCCTGTCCCAAAACCTCACCTTTTAAAACTTTGAGTTAAGGTTGTTGGACTATTTATCCCCCAGTGAAAACAAAGAAAAGCAACACCACATCTGCACTCCAGCCATCTCTTCCCTTTATCAACCTTAATTACCTCCCTTCCACCATTCACAACAAGAAATGGGCAAACTTGAATACAGACTAAGTTTACTGGTTTAAGTTCAGGCATTTCAATTATTAATATATGGGCAGTGTGTCTTACATAAATTACACCACGTATTTTAGCACGTGTGCGCAAATCATGTTGCATAACAAAGCATGGCTCTGATAAATGTTTGTCCGCAATGTTTTCGTAAACGGGTTATTTATGTTAGTGATTGTTCTCAGCTTGATATTAATTTGTATGTAGAAATTACAGAGTAGAGATTTGCACCCGTATCCGCTGGTATGTTATAAGTGTAGTCACTTATACTGTTAAGTACACTAACAAAGGTCAGAATGTCTCCCATTGGAGGGGGAGAGAGAGAGATGGAAAGCAGATGTGAAATGGCCTCATTTCAGGGTTAAGAAAAATCCATGTGGCTACCATTGAATTTGTTACCAACATGCATTATACAATCACAAGGCTATTGACCAAGAAATGATTGCTTGTCTGTGCTAGGTGGTTAAGGCAATCATTACACACTTAAATAGTGCATACCTCCAGTTCACTGACAAGTGGGAGGACACTTACTGACCACTAATGCTTCCTTTCACACCACTCTTCCACCTCCAGCTAATGGTATGTTTCAGAGTAGCAGCCGTGTTAGTCTGTATCCACAAAAAGAAAAGGAGTACTTGTGGCACCTTAGAGACTAACTAATTTATTTCAGCATAAGCTTTCGTGAGCTACAGCTCACTTCATCAGATGCATGCAGTGGAAAATACAGGGAGAGATTTTATATACACAGAGAACATGAAACAATGGGTGTTACCATACACACTGTAACAAGAATGATCAGGTAAGGTGAGGTCTTACCAGCAGGAGAGCCGCCGGGGGAGGGGGGGCAGGGGGGGGCGCCAGAGCCAACTCTGTCCACATATCTGTTCAGGGGACACCATCATAGGACCTAATCACACCAGTCACACTATCAGAGGCTCGTTCACCTGCACATCTACCAATGTGATATATGCCATCATGTGCCAGCAATGCCCCTCTGCCATGTACATTGGCCAAACTGGACAGTCTCTATGTAAAAGAGTAAATGGACACAAATCAGACGGCATCAATTATAACATTCAAAAACCAGTTGGAGAACACTTCAATCTCTTTGGTCACTCGATTACATCCCTAAAAGTGGCAATTCTTCAACAAAAAAACTTCAGAAACAGACTCCAATGAGAGACTGCTGAATTGGAATTAATTTGCAAACTGGACACCATTACATTAGGCTTGAATAAAGACTGGGAGTGGATGTGTCATTACACAAAGTAAAACTATTTCCCCATGTTTATTGACTGTTCTTGTCAACTGCTGGAAATGGCCCGCCTTGATTATCACTACAAAAGGTTCCTTCCCTCCTCCTTCCCCCGCTCTCCTGCTGGTAATAGCTCACCTTACCTGATCACTCTTGTTACAGCGTGTATGGTAACACCCATTGTTTCATATTCTCTGTGTATATAAAATCTCCCCACCGTATTTTCCATTGCATGCATCCGATGAAGTGAGCTGTAGCTCACGAAAGCTCATGCTCAAATAAATTTGTTAGTCTCTAAGGTGCCACAAGTACTCCTTTTCTTTCACCTAACGGTATGTAACACTAGGAGGCATTTGACACTCTTTCACTTCCTCCTCTCTACAGTCTTCCCCCCTGGTCATGGCAGAATTGATTTCATTACCCTTAAAGCATCCCTAACAAATGGATGCTCAGTTCATCCTTGAATTTCTTTACATGCCCTGGTTTCTTCCACACCCTGGTTTGTCCCATTGACTAAATATTTTAAGACTCATTTTCCCACTTATAGATTAAGCCCATTGTTTCCTCTTCTGATCTCACTGCCTAATGAAAATAATTGATCTTGTCTCCCTTTATAACATCTCCTCACATACTTATTAGAGTCTTTCCACAGGTCTCTCTGAGTTGACCGTGTTTCGTGCTTCCTACCTCATCCCATAGATCTTATTTTCAAAACCCTTCATCTTTGGTACCACAACTCTCCACAGGCAGGAGATACCTAGAGAACAGGCAGGATTAGAGAGAAATGGGCAGAGCAAGCAGGGCAGGCTGCAAACAGGAGAAATACAAGGAGTAAGAAAGCTGGCAAAGATGAACATGTAAAGAGAAAGACATTTAAACAGAATTCCCAGCAACTTTTTGTTCTAAATAACTTCTATACTAAATAGCTCTTCTATTGTGCTTTTCATCAGTACATTGCAAAGCATATTACAAAGAAGGTCAATATCACCACCTCCATTTTACAGATAAGGAAACTGAAGCACAGAGAAATGAAGTGACCTGTCCAAACTCAGGCAGCAGATCAGTGGCAAAGCCAGGAACAGAATTCAGCAATAATAAAACATATATTTTGATGTATTGGTGAAACTGTGGCTATTTAGGAACAAGCTGATTGCCAGAGTCTGGCCATCTGTGAGATGCTGCCTTTCTTGAGGTGGCTCTTGGTGAAAGGCAAGGTAAGAATCAGGCAATTACCCAAAGTAACCATATTTGAGGACTATAAACTTTTCCAAAATACTTTTTGTTCCACCATCCCCAATCTCCTGATGTGCTCAGGAGATTAAAGAGGAGGGTTCTCCTTTCCAGTATTTCCATTTAAGTCACTGGTTAGTACTAACAGATCCAGCCAAATTAAGTTCTGTTAAACTGATCAACAGTAGATTGACTTGGATGAAAAACAATAAAGAGGAACCTGAGGATCCATTGGTCAATTGCCCAGCAGAAGAAGGTGGGTTTTAGGTCAAACACCCCCAGGAGATGACAGCTAACATTTACTTTCTCCCCCAGTGGGTAAAGCTAATTACTTGAAGGTGATCTGTTCCTGACTCTAAGCTAAGGGAGGGAGATTTCTGCAGGCTCCACCACAAAACTCCCCTCCTTCAACAGGCTTTTATCAGTGACCTCACTTGTGGTCTAACTCATTTATATGCAGTAACACCACCATGTAGGGATCAAATAAAATTAATTCTGTCTATCAATGAATTAATTGTCCATGCCAATCTCTGATGTCTCCATCTTCAAATACATTTCCATGTTATTTACCCTCTATGACTTCCCACAGGGAAGGGAAAAGACAGATGCTTAGATTAAAAAGGGAAACAAAAGAGGATCCCAAACAAAGAGGTTTACATTTTCTGAATGATTGCTCCACTCCAAACTTTAACATAAGAAAAAATGTCTTTTTTAAAAAAATACATACCATAGAGGTTTAATGTCACTATTCTACTGTCTCAGACTGTAACAGCTTCCAGTACTCAGGAAAGACTAGACTCCAGGAATAGGTTATGCCCTTATTAGGAGACAAATAAACTGCAACAGACACATGCGATTATTCCTCATGCACGTTCTGTATCATTTACAGACATGGGTCACCATACTCCTAATTTCATTTAGTGACAAATATGTAAACTCTAACAAGCATATTAGATGGCACAAGCGAAATTTAGAGACCCATCACACCTTTCAGGATGCTAGTAACAGCTCAGGATTCAAATTTCCCAATACTTTCGAACACTTTACCAGCTACTCTACGAAAGCTTATGCTCTAATAAATTTGTTAGTCTCTAAGGTGCCACAAGTACTCCTGTTCTTTTTACTCTACAACTGTATTTCAACTCTTCGCAAACACATGAAACCCTTTGTTTGACTGCATGCCAAGGATTATCACTCAAAATCACTATCATATGGCTTGGCTGTACCCTAAAACCAAAGGAAGACTATCAAAATTCAAGTAATAACATTCCCTTAAAATAACATTCTTAAGTGTGGCACAAAGGGGAGTATGCATCTTAAGGAAGCACCTGAGAATTTCCTTTAGGGTAAAGAAATCCTCAGCTAATAAATAGTTGGCACAGTCAGTCCTATGCACAGAGGCAGCTCTGGGGAAGGTCAGGGGATATATCAGGGGTGAAGGGGCTGAAGCCCAATGCATTCCAGTCATTCTGACTGAAGAACATAGGAATTATTAGACTGGAATTCAAGCTCTATTTAGTCCAGTATTCGATCTCTGATAGTGGCCAACATGATTCAAGGAAAGGAGTAGACCTTCCAACCACATTGAAATCTAAGGCTCTGGCTGCACTACAACTGTAAATGGTTAGCTAGGACCGGGTTTAAAAAATCATTATTGCTAGCAGCGTTTCAGCAGGAATTCCCGTGAAAGTTGGTTTCTTTGTTTGTTTTAACTGTGATACAGACCCTAGAGACAGGTTTCAGAGTAGCAGCCGTGTTAGTCTGTATTCGCAAAAAGAAAAGGAGTACTTGTGGCACCTTAGAGACTAACCAATTTATTTGAGCATAAGCTTTCGTGAGCTACAGTATGCATCCGATGAAGTGAGCTGTAGCTCACGAAAGCTTATGCTCAAATAAATTGGTTAGTCTCTAAGGTGCCACAAGTACTCCTTTTCTTTTTCCCTAGAGAGTCAATGGATGGGTTTTATAATATGGGCGCGTGTGTCAGCCTTAAACATAGTCGTTGCTATCCATACCATGGACTGGGCTTAATAATATTCTGATCTTAATGTCACTGAAGCCATAGAGGAGAGCTAAACTTACACACAGCAAAAATATATGGCATGAACTCAAAAAAAGTCTCAGAAAATGAACATGACCTATCAAAGAGGGGTTTTCTTTTCTACTTGAGTAACAGTGTACAATTTTATTTACTCCTGCTGCATTGTTTTTCTAAAAAGCGGAGATTAGGAGCAACAGACTCTCTCTTCCAAAGCAGAATTGAAACAACTTTTAGTTAAGAAATAAAGCAGATGGCCTGCGTAGATTAAAGAGTTGGGACACCACAATGAAATAGTGAACTGCTGTGTACAAATCCCACAGTAATTACAGCAGCAGCATCATTCCACTAATGATGCTATCACTGCAAACTGGGACAAATTAACACTGAAAGACATGTGCTGGTGACTTGCAGCCCTGGGGAAGGTGAAGATAGGGGAGAGAGATATTTAAGAGAATCACAACAGATTAAATGCTGCAAGACTCTTGAAGATAACTGCAACCTCACAAAAAAAGGGCAGATACATCCTCTCTCAACTGTCCTGGTTTCCTCTAGGATTTGCTGCTCTATCCAGGGGTCCTATATTAAGCCTTCTCACCCCTGTTAAGTGCTTGCACATGACCAATGCCATAAACATGGCAACCAAACACTGATCAAAGGTCTTGCAACAAACCCCAGTGCCAACTCTGTCTGCATATCTATTCAAGGGACACCATCATAGAACCTAACCACATCAGTCACACCATCAGTCACACACACATCGATCACCTGCACATCTACCAATGGGATATATGCCATGTGCCAGCAATGCCCCTCTGCCATGTACATTGGCCAAACCGGACAGTCTCTACGCAAAAGAATAAATGGACTCAAATCTGACATCAGGAATTACAACATTCAAAAACCAGTAGGAGAACACTTCAACCTCCCTGGTCACTCAACAACAGACTTAAAAGTGGCAATTCTTCAACAAAAAAACTTCAAAAACAGACTGCAGTGTGAAATTGCAGAACTGGAATTAATTTGCAAACTGGACACCATCAAATTAGGCCTGAATATAGATGGGTCATTACAAAACCTAATTTTACCATACGAATTTCCCCCTACTGTGTTACTCACACCTTTCTTGTCAACCATTTAAAATGGGCCACCCTCATTACCACTACAAAAGTGATTTTTCCTCCTTTGGTATTTTACTGTTAATTGAATTGTCTCATTAGACTGACCCCCTACTTGGTAAGGCAACTCCCATCTTTTCACGTACTATGTGTATATATATATATACACACACACACACGCTACTGTATTTTCCACTCCATGCATCTGATGAAGTGGGTTCTAGCCCATGAAAGCTTATGCCCAAATACATTTGTTAGTCTCTAAGGTAACACAAGGACTCCTTGTTGTTTTTGCAGTCTAGAAAGCAATTCAAGCAACAATTTCAAGTGAAATGCCTCTTTTCGGGACAAATATCAAAAGTGAAACATACCCTTCATGTATGCTGCCTCAATGGAGAAGGCCTCTATCTTGCAAAATTCGATTACCTGACCAAGCTAGTAAACAAACAGAAGATCAGTGTCCTCATGTTTCATGAGACTCACTTATCAGATACAGAAAAAAACATCAAAATATCATAGTCCAGGATATCACTTAGCGTCAAGCCACCACCACACCCAAAACAGGGGCTGGCAACATTTGTGAGACAAGAGCTCAAGAGCATCTGCTCCATGGACTCATACTGTTCAAGACCACACGCATCACAATGAAAAATGGGTGAGCTTACGATAACCAACATCTGTAAGCCACCTAATGTCACCTGGCCAAACCAGTCTTACCAAATCACAGCCACCCTTCAATAGAGGACGCAGATGGCAATAGCAATCATACAGCCTCAGATTATGGTGACAATGATATTATGGGTGAATAGCCTCTTGAATGGGTCTCAAATCAAGACAACCATCTACTAAGCAGTCAAGAAACCTTCCATTCCACAAGATGGAGAAAAGACTATGTACTGAACTTCTGTTTCATGTCCTGTGACCGGAATGCATGGCCCCTAGCGGCAGAATGAACTACCCTCAATGATTTTCCACATGCCCAACACTATCTTGTTGTCATACACGTTGGTCCCCAAGTCCCCCAGTCATTTCACTACCAAAGCTACACTACAACAGCTACACAGAAAAAGCCGTTGACCAAATACATGAGAACATAGCCAATTCAAACAGGAGCATCAACCTCTCTTCAGCATTTGGCAGCGTAGCCTGCTTCTAAAATGGTCAAAAATCACGCATTGCATAACAACACTGCACGTACTAACAGTTATGCTCACCAACCGCAAGTTTTACGTACATCTAATGAAACAGATCAGCTGACCTTGTCAACTAAAGAATGGGCTCCCACAGAAATCCATCTTGACACCATCACTCTAATATTTATATCAGCATGCAAATTTGGATGGTCGGTTGATCTCACACTCATCAGCCAATTGAGCACTTTCACCCAAGCGGAACGCATCCTCACAGAAGATCTGAAAAAACTGGAGTACTATTTGTTATGGCAACTCTGACTGACCCTCAAAAAACAGCTGCCTCTGCATCCCACCTGAGTAACCATCATTCAAAGAAGCTCCTGAATGTCATCTTCTACAACAGCAAATTCATTCACAAGGATTTCCCAAAATATCTCGGCGTGGCTCTTGATTTCAGCCTTGCATGCCACCAATATCTGACGAAGACTGCTGCCAAGATAATGGCTAGGAACAATATAATCCACAAACTAGCTGGGACCAGTTGGGAAGCGGATGCTCAGGCCTTGTGGACAGACACCTTTGCCCTCGTCTACTTAGCAGCTGAATGACTATGAGGAGGTAACACACGCAAAACTTGTAGACATGCAACTGAACACTGCTATGAGAACTGTCACAGGAGTGCTGAAGAAACATTGATGGTCTGGTTCCCCGTCCTCGCACATATCTTACCACCATCCCTCTGAAGAGAAGCAGCAATAATATGAGAACATGACCGCCCGAAAACAAACCCAGACTTGCCCAACTATGAAGATCTCTAAAACCTCCCAAAATGCCACCTTAAGTCCAGGAATCCTTTCTAGTAAGCAGCCAAAGTTCTTAAAATCTCAGGACTGCCACCAACAGACAAGTGGCAGAGGCTGTAGTAAAACAGCGGGGTCAAGAATCAAGGGCTGATCACTGTTCTATAGACCAACCACCTGCTTTCACCATGCCACATAAGATATGGATCATAGCAAATCACATCAGAACCTCACATGGATCTTGCAATTACCCACTAAGAAAATGGAAAATGAAGGGAAGCCCTACATGATTGTGGAGAAAGCGCCAAAACCATGGAACCTCTAGTGAATCCCTGCTCTCTAAAATCCTTCTCTAGAGAGACACCCTTTATTAATTCCATGTCACAGACACCACAGAGTGGATGACAAACTTGAACATTGACCTGTAATGTTGCTTTTCAACTGCTACATTAAGGAAGATCCCGATTTTTTTTTTAATCTTGATGTTTATATTGAGCCTCTCCAAAGCTTGAGGCACATGATCAAGCCATTCAAAAAATATATACAAATTCCAGTTGGGCCAATACCAACATAAGCAATAGCTCCCCACTCCCAATGTAACTCCTCCTTTTTCAACTATACCTTACTCAGCTACCTTGCAAACAAGTACACCTTTTTCAATCCCTCTCAGATCCAAAGACTCAATCAGCAACAGCAGATGCCCAAAACTGAGATTGACCAGATCCATGCTGTTCCTCCCTCTAAGGGGAGAGGAGACTAGAAGCAAGAACTCCCAGCAAAAGGGACCTGCATCTTAATCCATGTCCTGCAACTTCTTGACAAAACCTCAGAACAGCTCCCTTCCCACTGAGGAGATGTCTATACTGGAGATGGAGAGGTAAATGAGGATATTGATATAAGAGGCATCACAGAAAATTGATGGAAGATAATCAATAGGACATGGTAATATAAGGGTACAAAATACACAGTAAATGACAGAGTAGATCATGCCGGTGGGGGAGTGTCACTGTATGCGAAAGAAAGCATGGAGTCAAATGCAGTAAAAATCTTAAATGAATCAAACTGTATCACAGAATCTCTATAGATAAAAATTCCAGCCTTGAGTAATAAGAGTATAGCAGTAGACATATTCTATCAACCAACTGAGCAGGATGGCAACAATGATTGTGATATGCTCAGGGAGCTTTGAGAGGCTACAAAAACAGAAAACCCAGTGATAAGAGGATTTCAGCTACTGAAATCACCTCAGAACAGGATGCAGAGATGACTGGGTACATGTCACCTCAGGATGGGATGTACAGATAAAGTTTCTAGATACCATTAATGACTTCTGGGAGCAGCTAGTCCTGGAACACACAAGGCGACAGGTAATTTTTGATTTAGTCCTAAGTGGAGTACAGGATCTGGTCCAAGAAGTGAATATAGCTGAACTACTCAGTAAAAGAAATAAAATGTAATTAAATTAAACATCAGTGTAGGGAGTGGAATGTAAAAAAAACAAAAAACAAAAAACCACCCCACGACAGTAGCATTTCACTTCAAAAACAGGAACTACACAAAAATGAGGAAACCGGTATACCAGAATGAAAAGGAAGTCACAAGAGAGAAATGTCTGCATGCTACATGGAAACTATTTTAAAACACCATAATAGAGGCTCTAACTGAATATATACACCCAAAAAAGAAATACAGTACAAGAACCAAAAAATGCCACCACACCTAAACAGAGTAAGAGATGGTAGAGGCAAAAAGACATCTTTTAAAAATTGTAAGTCAAATTCTACTGAGGAAAATAGAAAGCAGCATAAACTCTGGCAAGTCAACTGTAAAAGTATAATTAAGCATGCCAAAAAAGAATTTGAAGAGCAACCAGCAAAAGATTCAAACACGAAAGGCAAAAAAAATGTTAAATACATCAGAAGCAAGAAAACCTGTAAAACAATCAGTGGGGCCATGGGACTTGGAAGGTGCTAAAGCAGCACTCAAGGAAGAAAAGGCTGTTGTGGAGAAGCTAAATGATTTCTTTGCATTGATCTACACTACAGAGGGATGTGAGGGAGAGTCCCACACCTGAGGCATTCTTTTTAGGTGACAAATCTCAGGAAATGGACCAGATTGAGGTGTTATTAGAGGAGGTTTTGGAACAAATTGACAAATTCAGCTGTATGGTATTGACCCAAGAACTCTAAAGGAACTTAAATGTGAAACTGCAGAATTACTACTGTGGTTCTACTGCTTAAATCATCCTCTGTGCCGTTTGACTAGAGGATTGCTAATGTGATGCCAATTTTTAACATAGGCTCCAGAGGAGATCCTGGCAATTACAGGCTGGTATGCCAAACTTCAGTACCAGGAAAATTGGTTGAAACTATAGGAAAGAACAGAATCATTAAACACATACCTGAATATGATTTGTTGGGGAATAGTCAACATGACTTTTATACAGGGAAATCATGCCTCACGAATCTATTATAATTCTTTGAGGGGGGCCAACAAACATGTGAACAAGCATGATCCAATGGACATAACGTATTTGGACTTTCAGAAAGCCTTTCACAAGGTCCTCACCAAAAGCTCTTCAGCAAAGTAAGCAGTCATGGGATAAGAGGTAAGGTCCTCTCATGGATCAATAACAGGTTAAAACATAGGAAACAAAGGGTAGGAATAAATACACAGCTTTCAGAATGCAGAGAGGTAAATAGCAGGGTCCCCCAGAGATCTGTACTAGAATCAATGCTATTCAGCACATTCCTGAATGGTCAGGAAAAAGGAGCAACTAAGTTTGCAGACAATACAAAATTATTCAAGACAGTTAAGTCCAAAGCAGACTGCGAAGAGTTCCAAAGGGATCTCACAAAACTGGATGACCAGGCAACAAAATGACAGATGAAATTCAACGTTGATAAGTGCAAAGTAATGTAGATTGGAAAACATAATCCCAACTTTACATACAAAATGATAGTGTCTAAATTAGCTGTTACCATTCAAGAAAGCGAGCTTGGAGTCTTCATGGATCGTCCTCTGAAAACACATGCTCAGTGTGCAGCAGCAATCAAAATAGCTAATAGAATGTTAGGAAATAATACAGAAAATATCATAATGCCTCTATAAATCCTACGCTCAACTTGAGTACTGTGTGCAGTTCTGGTCACTCCATCTCATAAAAGATATATTAGATATGGAAACAGTACATTGAAGGGCAACAAAAATCATCAGAGATGTGGAACAACTTCCAAATGAGGAGAGATTAAAAAGACTGGGACTGTTCAGCCTAGAAAAGAGACGATTCAGGGGATATGATAATGGTCTATAAAATTATGAATGGCGTGGAGAAAGTGAATACCAAAGTATTATTTACCTCTTCACAGAACACAAGAACCAGGGGTTCAATGAAGTTAAGAGGCATCTGGTTAAAAACAAAAAAGGGAGTACTTCACACAACCTCCAGTCAACCTGTGGAACTCATTGCCCAGGGATGTTATGAAGGCCAAAGGTATAACTGGGTTCAAAAAAGAATTAGATAAGTTCATGGAGGATAGGTCCATCAACGGCTATTAGCCAGGATGATCAGGGATGCAACCTCATGTTCTGGGTGAACTTAAGCCTCTAACTGCCCATATGCTCAGGGTTTAGCTGATCGCCATATTTGGGGTCAGGAAGGAATTTTCCTCCAGGGCAGATTGGAAGAGGCTTTCCTCTGTAGCATGGGGCACGGGTCACTTGCTGGAGGATTCTCTGCTCCTTGAAGTCTTTAAACCACGATTTGAGGACTTCAACAGCTCAGACATAGGTGAGAGGTTTTTCGCAGGAGTGAATGGGTGAGATTCTGTGGCCTGCATTGTGTAGGAGGTCGGACTAGATGATCATAAAGGTCCCTTCTGACCTTAGTATCTATGAATCTAAGCTGGGACTAGATGTCAGGCAATGAGTCATTTGATAATTGCCCTGTTCTCTTCATTCCCTCTGAAGCACCTGGCATTGGCCACTCCCAGAAGACAAGATATTGGATTAGCTGGACCATTGGTCAGACCCACTGCAGCCTTTCCTATGTTATGTAATTTTCATCTCTGGTAGATGTACCTCTACTAGCTCTGATTCACCCAGTGCTAGCAATCCCATCCCGCCACTCTCACTGCCATAGCTACAATCTGATTTTAGTGCTCTAATTCAATCAGAGCTAGCATGGGTACATCTACTGGAGCTGGAAATTACATCTCCAGTTCCAGTGTAGAAATACCCTAAGGGTATGTCTTCACTGCAGAGTTAGCCCATGTGACTGGCACGTAGGGTGACCAGATGTCCTGATTTTACAGGGACAGTCCCGATTTTTGGGTCTTTTTCTTATATAGGCTTCTATTACCCCCCATCCGTTGTCCCGATTTTCACACTTGCTGTCTGGTCACCCTACTGGCATGTGAGTCTAAGCACCCAGGCTAAGTTGTGAGCAGTCTCTCTGCAAAGTCTTACCCATGTTACTGTGTCTCCCCTGCGTGCATCACTAGGACCTTCCAGGGGCAGGTCCCATGGTTCTTTGTGGTGCAATAAACTGAGCCATTCACTGATTCTTTCCCAGTGAATTGTGGGAGAACTTATTTGTCCTTCTAGGCACACATGGAATTGTGGGAAGGACTATCAGGACTTGCGTGATTTAGCCAGTGTCCTCACTGCCAAGTGGGAGGTTATCAACCCAAGTGAGAGTGGAACCTGGGCTCTAACCTATATCCCCAGCCATGCCAGCTAGCCCAGGTTAAAAGCACCACTAAACTCAGATGAGAGTTTTAGATTCTTATCTAAGGAGCAACATAGCACAGGACACACTGCAAAACACAGTTTTAATGTGCTAAATACTGCAATGGTGATTTGACAACTCTTCCATTTCACACTGTCTCATCTAGTCAGCACTGGGATTGCACTAGTTTACTGGAGAAGCTGGAAAGCCCACAGCCCAAAGAGACTTTATTCCTCTCCCAACCCACAAAAGGCCAACCCTACTCCCTCCCACACACTCAGGGGATCAGGTTTCACTGGTGGTGAAATATGGGGAATCCATAAGGAGGCACATTAAATCCTCACCCAGGAAAAACCTCTCCAGTTTCCTGTAAGTGCCCATTATTATTTGGGAGCATCCAAGCAGTGGCCAAAATGATCAGCTGTAAGTGTAATAACACAGAAGAATTTTGCACACAATGAGGTTAATCTAAAACACAAAAAACAAATAAAAGAACCAAGATAAACCCTAAGAGGAGGCTGGTTAAACAAAAGAGCTCTTCCTGGCAGTCAGTGCTTTGAATAGCTGTGATCCTGCTCTGAAGAGAGAGGTCAGAACATTTGTACGTGTTTCCCTGTGTTTTGCAGATAACACACAGAGGCTCAGACCACCTGTCCTGGCAACAGGTTCTGCTCCTGTCTCCAGCATGAATGGCCCACAGATCTCTGAGAGCAGTTACTATGTTTTGAAACCATATCTTCCCATAATTAACTCCTAGCAGAATAAAACTCAGGACAGCAGGGTTATAATTAATAAGAGCCTTTTCAATAAGCTTTAAAACAGATGCACTGAATTCTTCCTCTGTCATGTACACAATTAAGCTTAACTATTTTGAATTAGTTACAAAGTCTCTCAAGTGCTGAGGACTGGCAGATTTGTGACAAGCTCTGTTTATCTTCCAGCAATGGTAACTCTTGTTTTTAAATCCTCTCCAGTCAGACTATGGCAAAATTCCATCTCCTTATTCCCTGTCCCATTTGACAGATTGCCCCCCCAGGCTAGTGTACAAAATGTTACAGCTTCCAGTGTCTACACTTTTCACCAACTCTGGTCCCCCTCCCCCTCATCAAAGGCTGCTCATGGCGCTGAAATGCGCTTGCTTAGTCAACACACAGCCTGCTATCAACAGACTAACCTTTCCAGCTCATCTGTGGAATGTAAACAGAATCTGCCTGCTCTTTCCTCCCTCTACACCACCCCTTGCCTGCCCACATCACTGAAGCGAGGGGCTACAGAACTCTTGGCTACAGTAAAAACCATCCGCGGCATGCCCAAAAGGCACAAGTTCTGACTGTTAATTAGTAATTCTGATCTTGCACAGTGACTAGTCTGACGACAAGTTATTCCATAATGAAAACTCTTGCTAGAGTTTGAAGCAGGCATGCAGAAATATCCTATTTTCAGCTGTATGTATTTTTTTCCCAAATCACTTCACCATGGCACTGCTCTAAATATGTCTTGTGAGATAAGCTTTAAATCCTACTTGGGCAAGTTTATTAAAAATTAAAATTTGCAGGGGGAGTAAAAAAAAATGAAAGACCTTCATGACTTAAAATCAACCAAGGAACAAAATAATAGATGCAATTGCTTTCCATTGGCCCACACTACATGAATTCTTACTGTCTGCCAAACCTTGAATTCCCCGATAGCATCACCCCCAACAACCCATCCCAAAATCCACACACCTATGCTTGTTGGTCAAAGAAAACAAGCTTCCACCACCATCCAAGCCACTTACAAATCGCAGACATACCACACTGATGATCACATCCCTTCAAATTAAACGGAAGCACACATTCTGCTATGCCTCCTAAATCAAGGGACCCATGAGGGAATCTCACAGATCTTGAAACAAAGTGCTGTCAAGGAAAAAAATACCTAATGTTTTTCCAGCGTGCAGCTATTTTTATTTATTTTCTAGATAAATAATATTTTAAGTGGCTTTTGCTACAGCAGCGTATTGAGTTTTACCTCATTGTTACAGGCAGGGCTAGTAGCATCCCCTATTAAGGTTGCCCACCACTTCACATAATAAAACCCTATTTTTTGTTGCTTATAACTTGGTCAAACTTTAATTGTTTGGGCTGAAATTTTCCATGCCAGGTGTCCATCACACACTTATATAAAATATTAATTTTGGGGAAGGTGGAGAGAGGAATTTCAGCCAAAACACTTCAGGCATTTCTGAGAACAAGGCTAGGGGAAAACGTTGTTTTGCCTATGTTAAAAAATTCTGATAACTTTTTCTTTAAACAACTCTAGTGACCCCATACTTCAGAGCAGGAGCTTAAAATTTGGCAGGGGTAACCTTTGTGTGCTTTTTCCCATTCCTGTGAAAATCTGCCCAAATCTGCCCAAGTTATAAGCCCTTAAAAAAATAAAAGTCACTTTGCACATGCTCAGTAGAGATTTTTTATTTTAGCTGCTAAAATCACCAATGATTCCATCCTCAATGGGCATGCTCAAGAATGCCTTAGCTCCTTCAGCTGATTAGACTGCAAATGTATCATCCTCTCCCCAGAGCAACTGAGCATGTGCCAATCCAGTTCAACAGGAACAAAACCAGGCTCTCCCTGTAATGGCAGCTACTAGCTGCTCAAGACCAGGGTGGGGCCAGACACTGAAACTGAGAGCAGGGAGCCTGTCTAAGACCAGATGGATCAAATGAGTGTAAAACAATCAGAAGGAATAGGGATGGGGAGGATATGAAAAACAGAAATAAGAATAATTCAAATAATAAATATTAAGTATTGATTGCCTTGGCCAGATATGTACACAACTAACTGACTCTGAATCAGTTTATTTCTTATAAAAAAGACAAAATAAAAACTCTCTTAAGTTCTACGGTCCATGTACCTAAGCTCCTATCAGAGGGCAGTTTCCCATAAGCATCATAGTAAAGGAGGTCTTGAGAAAAGATCTTAAGGAGGGCAACGTGCGGAGCTATGGAATAGTACAGGGAAGGTGTTTCATGCACACAGGGCAGCATGGCACAAAGGTTCTTATAGGCAAATTAGAAAAATAGGTGGACACTTCTGACATTGTTGCAACATAATATGATAAAGAGAAGTTAACTAGAAAGGGGCTAAGTTGTGGAGAGTCTAAGTTAATAACAAGAAACTTGTATTTGATGCAGTGAAGAGGAGGAAGCATGAGGAATAACCCAAACAAGGGAGAGGTATGATCAGCTCAATAGGTCAGAAAGATGATTTTAGCAGCAATATTTTGAATAGACCTGAGGAAGCAATCTGCATGTCAGGAACTGTAGAGAGGCAAAGATTGCAGTCGTCGAGATGGCAAATGATGGAGAACAATGGTTATATAATGTGCTGGATTAAAAGACTTGCCAATAGGTATTGGCATGTTTATTGTATAAATGCTCTATCCAGAGGACATGGGAGAGGCTGTAATAATAGATGTCCTCTGTACAAATATGGTGATACCTTCTGGAAACACTTTGTAAAAAGAAATCAGACAAACAAGGAGACATTCAACAGATGGCGTGGATGGTGGGCAGGGATTACCATTGTTCTTTAGGTCAACAGAAGGAAGGCTAGGTAGTTTTAGACTTGGCCCCCAGAAAGAGATGGTAGAAGAATGTGTTAATATGGACTTCTGCCCTGATCCTGCAATGGAATCCATTAGCATAGAAATTTACATCTGTGCAGCACAGTAACTCAGTGGGGACCCTCACTAGCAGATACCTTTGAAGAACCAAGGAAACAGTGAAGGCATCAAACAGACAAATCCTAACACTGGACTCCAAACCCAATGAGACACAGTGATAACAGCAGCATTCTATTCTGGGAACTGGGACAGTAAAATTCTGAGAGCTACAGTGAATCCCAAAGTTGGAAACCACTCACTCGTAACATCTACTCCAATTTTTAACCACCTCTACATGTGAAACGCTGACATATTCAAGGACTATAAGAAAAAATAAAACACCAGACTCACCATCTCTGGTTACGGAAAAACCATGATAAAATCATAAGATGAAGGACCAAGCTGCATTCCTGTCCAATGGCTGAACTCCCTAAACCATAGTACTACAACCCACTTAAAAGGATAAATGAAAATGGAAGGAAGGCCTCCAATTCAATCTAGCATGACAAATCTTAAATAAGCATATTCTTATCAGGGTTCTTCTTGATGCAAGACTTGAGAGCTCAAGAGGATCAGTCAGGCAGTATGTGAATGAGCATTCTCCCATCTCCATTTCCCCGGCCCTAAAATCCAGAAACCAAACTAATGAAAAAACTATCAGAAGATCAACCTGCCAATCGAAAATAATTTAAGTAGTTACAATTGTTCCATCCACCTATATTCTGAAGACCATATGCTGATCTCAACCACCACATACAAAGGCACTAATTGGAAATATCGGAGGTGAGGAGAGAGAATGAAAAATTAGTGTCCCATAACTGAGACACAAAGGCACTTGATGGGTTATTAGTTCTCTGATGAGATGGTCTACCAAGGTTTGTTTATGCTTTTCTCCCAATGGGAAAAACATGAAGTTTGTCAGGATTTGACATTCCACAGAGATTGAAATGTTGCAGAAAGTAGAAGCAAAATACGCATTTAACATTCATAGGGTCTGATGGGTTTTTCTGCTAGATATCAGGTTACTGGATATTCTGACAAACGGTTCATTGGCTCTTATAGCAGTAATCACTAGTGAAGGCTGAAAACACGCTCAATTTCACGTGACAGGATCGGGCCAGATGGCTACAGGAGAGTGATAGAAGGCAGATATATTAGCCCCATATTAAGTAGGTCCCTTTTCCCTGGGTAAGGTAACAGGGAAGGTTCCAGAACAATAAGGAACTTTCTGGAAACAATTAAGGCAGACAGTATGATTAGAACACCTGCAGCCAATCAAGAAGCTGCTAGAATCAATTAAGGCAGGCTAATCAGGGCACCTGGGTTTAAAAAGGAGCTCACTTCAGTCTGTGGTGCATGCGAGGAGGTGGGAGTAAAAGGCGCAAGAAGCTGAGAGTGAGAAGGCGTACAGCTGGAAGACTGAGAAGTACAAGCATTATCAGACATCAGGAGGAAGGTCCTGTGGTGAGAATAAAGAAGGTGTTGGGAGGAGGCCATGGGGAAGTAGCCCAGGGAGTTGTAGCTGTCACGCAGCTGTTACAGGAGCCACTGTAGACAGCTGCAATCCACAGGGCCCTGGGCTGGAACCCGGAGTAGAGGGCGGGCCCGAGTTCCCCCCATCTCCCTACTTGATACCGGAGGAGTTGAACTGGACTGTGGGTTCCACCAGAGGAGAAGGTCTCTGACCTGTTCCCTGATCCACTAGGTAGATCAGCAGAGACTGCAGGGATTGTTGTTCTTCCTTTTCCCATGCTGGCCAGTGACGAAGCTAGCTGAGTGAATGGCAGATTTGAGCCATGAAAGTGGCCAAAATGAGGGCTGCCATGAACCTCCGAGGCGAGAAAATCTGCCAATAAGTGCAGGACCCACCAAGGCAGAAGAGGAACTTTGTCACGACATGCACATAAACTTCAGGGTGGATTGATTTAAATCAAGGCAATTTAAATTACCAAGTAGAAAGCCTCACTTTAAAATAGCAATTTTAATCAAATTCTCCATTTGTACTTCAATTATTTTCTAAAGCAAGGTGCATTCTCACTGGTTGACATAAACTGACATAACCACTAAAACTTGCTAGTTTACTCTAGATTTGATACATCTTTTTGTTACCTAGCAGGGTCCGCTAAAACTATTTACATTTCTTTAAGCAATTATGTGGCTTCATATTTTCAGATTCTTATTAATTGTACATTTTATTATGTTATACAATGGTGAATGATTTACTAGCTTATTTACTAGATAATTAACTTTTTGCTCATGATTAGTGTCAAGCTACATTAGTATGGTAACTGGAATTTAATTAAATGCACAAAATTGCATATAAAATGTATTTTTATTAAACAAAACTACCTTCAATGTTTTGGATACATAAGCTTTTCTTATCAAAACACGTTTCACAAGTACAAATAATTGATTTATTAAACAGAGGGATTAACTGTAGTCAGTGAATTAAACTGATTATTTGAGAGAGACAAGATGGATGAAATAATATTGTTTATTTGCCCAGCTTCTGTTGGTAAAAGAGACATGCTTCCGAACTATACAGAGTTTTTCTCTAGGTCATTTCAGGTGATTATTTCAGGTCAGCCTGGGAAAACTTTCACACATGCGTAAGTGAAAGTGACATGAGCTTAAGTTCCTACTCGCCTAAGTCTCTTCAAAATGGGAGTCTGCTAAATTACTAAGCCCTGGTCTACACTAGGACTTTAGGTCGAATTTAGCAGCGTTAAATCGATGTAAACTTGCACCCGTCTACACGATGAAGCCCTTTATTTCGACTTAAAGGGCTCTTAACATTGATTTCCTTACTCCATCCCGACAAGTGGATTAGCGCTTAAATCGGCCTTGCCGGCTCGAATTTGGGGTACTGTGGACACAATTCGACGGTATTGGCCTCTGGGAGCTATCCCAGAGTGCTCCATTGTGACCGCTCTGGACAGCACTCTCAACTCAGATGCACTGGCCAGGTAGACAGGAAAAGAACCGCGAACTTTTGAATCTCATTTCCTGTTTGGCCAGCGTGGCAAGCTGCAGGTGACCATGCAGAGCTCATCAGCAGAGATGACCATGCAGAGTTCATCAGCAGAGGTGACCATGATGGAGTTCCAGAATCGCAAAAGAGCTCCAGCATAGACTGAACGGGAGGTACAGGATCTGAACGCTGTATGGGGAGAGGAATCCGTGCTATCAGAACTCCATTCCAGTTTTCGAAATGACAAAACCTTTGTCAAAATCTCCCACGGCATGAAGGACAGAGGCCATAACAGGGACCCGAAACAGTGCAGCGTGAAACTTAAGGAGCTGAGGTAAGCCTACCAGAAAACCAGAGAGGCGAACGGCCGCTCCAGGTCAGAGCCCCAAACATGCCGCTTCTATGATGAGCTGCATGCCATTTTAGGGGGTTCAGCCACCACTACCCCAGCCGTGTTGTTTGACTCCTTCAATGGAGATGGAGGCAACACGGAAGCAGGTTTTGGGGACGAAGAAGATGATGAGGTTGTAGATAGCTCATAGCAAGCAAGCAGAGAAACCGGTTTTCCCGGCAGCCAGGTTTCTCACCCTGAGCCAGTACCCCCCGAACCCACTCAAGGCTGCCTCCTGGACCCGGCAGGCGGAGAAGGGACCTCCGGTGAGCGTACCTTTTAAAATACTATACATGGTTTAAAAGCAAGCATGTGAAAGGATTAATTTGCCCTGGCATTCGCGGCTCTCCTGGATGTACTCCCAAAGCCTTTGCAAAAGGTTTCTGGGGAAGGCAGCCTTATTGCGTCCTCCATGGTAGGACACTTTACCACTCCAGGCCAGTAACACGTACTCGGGAATCATTGTACAACAAAGCACTGCAGTGTATGTTTGCTGGCGTTCAAACAACATCCGTTCTTTATCTCTCTCTTATCCTCACGAGAGTGAGATATCATTCATGGTCACCTGGTTGAAATAGGCTGCTTTTCTTCAGGGGACACTCAGAGGTGCCCCTTCCTGCTGGGCTGTTTGCCTGTGGCTGAACAGAAATGTTCCCCGCTGTTAGCCACGGGGAGGGTTGAGGGGGTAGGGTAGCCACACGGTGGGGGGAGGCAAAATGCGACCTTGGAACGAAAGCACATCTGCTATGTATGTAATGTTAACAGCAAGGTTTACCCTGAAAGAGTGTAGCCACTGTTTTATAAAATGTGTCTTTTTAAATACCGCTGTCTCTTTTTTTTTCCTCCACCAGCTGCATGTATTTCAATGATCACAGGATCTTCTCCTTCCCAGAGGCTAGTGAAGATTAGAAAGAAATAAAAACGCACTCGTGATGAAATGTTCTCTGAGCTCATGCTGTCCTCCCACACTGACAGAGCACAGACGAATGCGTGGAGGCAAATAATGTCAGAGTGCAGAAAAGCACAAAATGACCGGGAGGAGAGGTGGCGGGCTGAAGAGAGTAAGTGGCGGGCTGAAGACAGGGCTGAAGCTCATATGTGGAGGCAGCATGATGAGAGGAGGCAGGATTTAATGCTGAGGCTGCTGGAGGATCAAACCAGTATCCTCCAGTGTATGGTTGAGCTGCAGCAAAGGCAGCTGGAGCACAGACTACCACTACAGCCCCTATGTAACCAACCCCCCTCCTCCCCAAGTTCCATAGCCTCCACACCCAGACACCCAAGAACGCGGTGGGGGGGCCTCCGGCCAACCAGCCACTCCACCACAGACGATTGCCCAAAAAACAGAAGGCTGGCATTCAGTAAATTTTAAAGTTGTAAACTTTTAAAGTGCTGTGTGGCATTTTCCTTCCCTCCTCCACCACCCCTCTTGGGCTACCTTGGTGTAGTCATCCCCCTATTTGTGTGATGAATGAATAAAGAATGCATGAATGTGAAGCAACAATGACTTTATTGCCTCTGCAAGTGGTGATCCAAGGGAGGAGGGGAGGGTGGTTAGCTTACAGGGAAGTAGAGTGAACCAAGGGGCGGGGGGTTTCATCAAGGAGAAACAAACAGAACTTTCACACCGTAGCCTGGCCAGTCATGAAACTGGTTTTCAAAGCTTCTCTGATGCGTACCGCGCCCTCCTGTGCTCTTCTAACCGCCCTGGTGTCTGGCTGTGCGTAACCAGCAGCCAGGCCATTTCCCTCAACCTCCCACCCCGCCATAAACGTCTCCCCCTTACTCTCACAGATATTGTGGAGCGCACAGCAAGCAGTAAAAACAATGGGAATATTGGTTTCGCTGAGGTCTAAGCGAGTCAGTAAACTGCGCCAGCGCGCCTTTAAACGTCCAAATGCACATTCTACCACCATTCTGCACTTGCTCAGCCTGTAGTTGAGCAGCTCCTGACTACTGTCCAGGCTGCCTGTGTACGGCTTCATGAGCCATGGCATTAAGGGGTAGGCTGGGTCCCCAAGGATAACTATAGGCATTTCAACATCCCCAACAGTTATTTTCTGGTCTGGGAATAAAGTCCCTTCCTGCAGCTTTTGAAACAGACCAGAGTTCCTGAAGATGCGAGCGTCATGTACCTTTCCCAGCCATCCCACGCTGATGTTGGTGAAACATCCCTTGTGATCCACCAGAGCTTGCAGCACTATTGAAAAGTACCCCTTGCGGTTTATGTACTCGCCGACTTGGTGCTCCGGTGCCAAGATAGGGATATGGGTTCCGTCTATGGCCCCACCACAGTTAGGGAATCCCATTGCAGCAAAGCCATCCACTATGACCTGCACATTTCCCAGGGTCACTACCCTTTATATCAGCAGATCTTTGATTGCGTGGGCTACTTGCATCACAGCAGCCCCAACAGTAGATTTGCCCACTCCAAATTGATTCCCAACTGACCGGTAGCTGTCTGGCGTTGCAAGCTTCCACAGGGCTATCGCCACTCGCTTCTCAACTGTGAGGGCTGCTCTCATCTTGGTATTCATGCGCTTCAGGGCAGGGGAAAGCAAGTCACAAAGTTCCATGAAAGTGCCCTTATGCATGCAAAAGTTTCGCAGCCACTGGGAATCGTCCCAGACCTGCAACACTATGCGGTCCCACCAGGCTGTGCTTGTTTCCCGAGCCCAGAATCGGCGTTCCACAGCATGAACCTGCCCCATTAGCACCATGATGCATGCATTGGCAGGGCCCATGCTTTCAGAGAAATCTGTGTCCATGTCCTGATCACTCACGTCGCCTCCTCGCCCGGTATCGCTCTGCCAGGTTCTGGTGCTGCATATACTGCTGGATAATGCGTGTGGTGTTTAATGTGCTCCTAATTGCCAAAGTGAGCTGAGCGGCCTCCATGCTTGCCTTGGTATGGCGTCCGCACAGAAAAAAGGCGCGGAACGATTGTCTGCCGTTGCTCTGATGGACGGAGGGGCGACTGACGACATGGCTTACAGGGTTGGCTTACAGGGAATTAAAATCAACAAAGGGGGTGGCTTTACATCAAGGAGTATTTCAGGCAGGACTTCACGGAGGGTTCCAATAAGAAATGGTGCACCTAAGTAATTGTTCTTATTGGAACAAGCAGGTTGGTCTGGCCTCTGATACATGGCTAGATTTACCTCGCTGCACCTTCTCTGTGAGTGACTGCAGTGTGACCTAGAGGAATGAGTCCCCCAGATGGGGGAGGGGCGGAAGCAAATGAGTACAAAACAAATCTGATCTATTTCTTGTTTTGATCCACTCCATCTATCTTTTACACCTTTGGCTGGCAGCAGACGGTGCAGAAGGACTGCAAGCCATCCTCATCTCATGGCTGCTCGACAGAAGATGGTGCAGTAGGACTGCTAGCCATCCTCATCTCTTGCCTGCCTGGTAGAAGATGGTACAGTAGGACTGCTAGCAATCCGTATCGCCTGCCTGCTCACCATAAGATGGTTCAATAGGACTGACTGCAGGACTAAAGAGAATGACCTGGTCAAGTCACTACAAATTTAGTCCCTGTGCCCATGTCTGCCCTGGCGCTCCTGATCGACCTCACAGAGGCGACCAGGAGCACCTCGGACATGACGATGACGGCTACCAGTCCTACTGTACCGTCTGCTGCCACAAGGCAATGGGTTGATGCTGCTGTGTAGCAATGCAGTACCAAGTCTGCCAGCACCCAGGAGACATACGGTGACGGTTACTTGAGCGGGCTCCATGCTTGCCGTGGTATGGCGTCTGCACAGGTAACTCAAGAAAAAAGACGTGAAACGATTGTCTGCTGCTGCTTTCACGGAGGGAGGGAGGGAACGGGGGCCTGACGATATGTACCCAGAACCACCCGCGACAATGTTTTAGCCCCATCAGGCATTGGGATCTCAACCCAGAATTCCAATGGGCAGCAGAGACTGCAGGAACTGTGGGATAGCTACCCACAGTGCAACACTCCGGAAGTCAACTCTAGCCTCAGTACTGTGGAAGCACTCCGCCGAGTTAATGCACTTAATGCACTTAGAGCATTTTCTGTGGGGACACACACACTCGAATATATAAAAACGATTTCTAAAAAACCGACTTCTATAAATTCGACCTAATTTCATAGTGTAGACATACCCTTAGGCTGACTAGTTTCAGAGTAGCAGCCGTGATAGTCTGTATCTGCAAAAAGAAAAGGAGGACTTGTGGCACCTTAGAGACTAACAAATATATTTGAGCATAAGCTTTCATAACTCACGAAAGCTTATGCTCAAATAAATTTGTCAGTCTCTAAGGTGCCACAAGTCCTCCTTTTCTTTTTAGGCTGACTATTGTGCCATATTTATGAATCTTGACCTCGGACATCAGACGTTTTTCCTAATTATATCTTCATATAGAAAAACAGCCTTTAACTCAAGAGTTTTTGATAGAGGCTCATGGATTCAGCATATTTATTTTTTACTTAAATGTTTTAAGAGATTAAATTAAATTTAGGCCTTAGTATATTTTGTATTAAATTCAGATTTCATTTTAAACGGGTTTGTTTTTTTAAAAGAAAAAAGATATAATTTAAATTTTTAAAAAATCTAATTTTTATTCTTTTTAAACTGATTTTTAGCCATACTGCTTCTTAACCAGTTGCCTTTGGGGCTCAAATAGACCATATTGAATCTCTGCTTAAAAGTGCTGTTTCATTCATTTTTGTGTTATGGGTGAATGAAAAATTGTCTCATTGTCCCCTGACCCCTTGTCAAAAATGTAATAAAATGGAGGCTACATCCAAAATGGCTGAAGCCTTGTCCTTGGTGTAAGCACACACCCGTGTAAGATCTGCAGGATACTAAGCACGGAAGGATTGCAAAAACCAGTTTCAAAAATAAAGTTATAAGCAATATTAAAAACCTGTATGTGCTAAGATTTTAGCAGTTTAACGTAGTCGTGTTTGCTTGGTGACATCTCTGCGCATTCTGTCTGCCCAGCCTGATGGGTCCATGGACTACTGTTCTCAGGCTATTGGTAGGATATGTGGAAAACAGTGGGTGAATTTTGGGTGCCTTACTTGAGTCACCTCGCAGTGGGGTGATTTTTCATTAGAGGATTGTAGCTCAGCAGTTTCTGAAAATCAGGTTCCTTTAAGTTTCTCAAGATGAGCACCCAAAATCTTTTGAAAATCTTGGGTAGGGACCCTATATTTTCTTTACCCTATCCCCACTTGGGGTAAGGCTATTTAATCTTTTAGGGTTTTTGAAAATCTATTTCAGATTGTTCTAAAAGAATCTGTTAGTGAGTTCATAATGTAATTTTTAAATTATTGAAATTTCGTTAAGAATGTACTGGACTCCTGCATACTTGTTCAAAAATGGCCTTGTGGATAATTACATGTTTGCTGCCAAAGTTTTACAGAAAGTCAGACGTACTGAATTGGTGGAAGTCACGAGTTAAATACCTGAAATCAGAGTTTGCTGATGTGCTAAAGCAACTTTTGACAGCAGTAGCCTCTTCTGCAGGTGCCTAGAGAATATTTTCATCATTTCAGCTTACTGAATTAGTTCAAGAACCAGCTCATTCCAAGTTAAGAAACTGATCTGGAGTTCAAAAAGCAGGAACGTTTGTTTCCCACTTCAAATCTATGAATAAGAACCAAGTATGAAAGGATGAGATCTACTACTTCTATTCACATTGGTTCCCACTTCCTTTAGTTATGGATTCACAAAGGACTGTCAGACCTCACTACAGGAGGGCAGACAGCTGCATCTCAGATCCTACAGAAATTCTACAGGTTATCTGGTTCCACTTATTTGTTTCCTTCACTGACCATCTCTCTTTTTTGTCTCTCTGTTCCCCTTCATCAATAATTTAACTCTCATTTCTTTCCCACTGGCAGTTAAAACCAAGGTCTCCCACTGAATTCAGCTTAACCATAGGATTTAGCCAGTAGAGATACTGAAAATACTATTTTCCCCTGTTCTGAGAAATATATTGCAACATGTTGCCCTCTGATTTATTCAGATCTCCACAGGTCTTGGGTAACCAGCCTTTTGCAAATTCTAGATACCAGAGACCACTGTTTTCCCCTGGTATAATTCAGATGACTAGTGGTATTACATCAGGGAGGAATCTGGCTGCAAGTCCCTTTGGGCTTGCTTAGGATTGAGCAGATCAAGTACAAGAAATTAACTCAAAGGCCAAAATCCCACTCCATCCTTCTTCTGACATCCTTCTCTCAGCATCTGTTTAGAAAAATGCATTAAGACTTTTAAAAGCTGTGGAGAATGACTTGCGACTTTTTTGTGAGGACTGCAGTTTCTCCACCTAGGAAAGGAATTCCTCTGGAAACTCTCTACCTCTGGGCTAGATGGGCCTTTGGTCTGACCCAGTATGGCCATTCTTATGTTCTTCTTTCATGAAATGTCACACTGACTTTCAAGACCTGAGAAATCCCTAAAATCATTTGGCATGTTACAGCAAAACCATCTTCTTTCCCTCCCATGGCTTTAACTAAAGAGGGCTAAAACAAAGGGAGAGGCATATTCCAACAGAGGCTTCATATCAAAGGATCACATGTAACAAAGGAGAAGAATCACAACTCAGTGTTATCCCACCACAACTGCATCCTTTATTCTACTAAGCCAGTCACTTAATATTTTACTTGCACATTGGAAAACAAGCTGCAGGAAACCATTCTGTCCTTGACTGCCCCTGCTCCTTAGAATTTAATACCCAAAACTATCTGGATTGCTTTGGGCAACTGGAAGTCCTCCTTCTCTATGCCCAGCAATACAGGGTTTTTGACTGTGTTTTAAAATATAATCAATAAGGTTTATATTTTTTTCTCAAGCATCTATTTCTTTCTGAGAGTTTCAGGTGGTAGGGGGAAAAGGAGCTGATTTTTAAGTTTAAAAAATTACTTTCTTTCTACTGGAGCCGGATGAATTGTTAATATGGATCAACTGTTCAGCCTCTTCTGCAGCGGGCAAGTCTTCTGATCTTTTTGCACAGCATTAAAATGCAACTTGCAGAAAAATGCGCTTGTTAGTAAAATCCCTGAAATGATAGCAAAAGTGGGATGAATAAGGGAGCAGAAAACTACCACTTCCTCTTTCTTCATTTCCTCCCCAGGAACTTAGCCCTATCATTCCAACAGAAAGTAAGCACTTATAGCAATCCCACCAGGAAATTAAGTGAACTTTCCTGACAGAATCACTTATTAGTTCTTCAGAAAACAGTTTCTCATTTAGAACTTGGCGATTTTTTTTACCCACTTCATTCTCTTTATTTATAAAATTGCTTATGTTGAAATATTACAATGTATAATGTATTAAATTATTCAGTGTAAGATGTAACCTTAATGGAGTGAATTATATTCAGCTAGATCACACTCCCAAAAATATGCAAAAGTACAGTGCTACTGACTTTCAATTGTGAAGTCTTTTTTTTTTAATATATATATATATATATATATATATACACACACATATATACACACACACAAATTGCTCATCTCATTATTTTCTTTTTACGTGTGTGATAATATGCCCAATGCTGACACCTCTCCTATTCTCCCTGGCAGGCCCTACATTAGCATGTAAATAGCTGGCAGATATGAGGAAATGAAAGCAAGGAAGAGCTCTTTAATTAACTTTAATCCTCTGCAAATCCGTACAGCAATCTGTTCTGACAGTTTTCTACATAGGATCTTCTTAGGAGGTCCCTCAATGCTGTCTGTGGATCCTTGCCAGACCAAAACGAGGGGAGAGAACAAAAAAGGCAACTTTGCAAACAATATTTGGACATTTTTCCGCTATTAAATGTTGCCCTGTTGACTGCCATCTGCTATTATCAAACCTGTCATCAGTCCAAGTCTGGATGGGAAGCAAAAATGTCATAAGCAAGATGAAAGTTCTCTTCATACTAGTTGGCAATCCAATCCCCTCTACTTCAGAGGCACCAGCGCCAAACCCCATTCTCACACACACACACACACACACACACACACACACGCCAGCCAGCCAGCCAACCAGCCCTTGGTTCCAAGGTGCCAGTACTACACATCCATCCTCAGCCTGTAGGAAAGGGAGATTCCTAGACACTGAAGAGTAAGGCAGCTTAATTCTTATACTGCCAGACAAGACCTGTACTGTACCAGGGATAGTCAATTATATTTTGTCAAGATCCAAATTTCTTAGTCAAGGTCCAGACTCCAGAGAAAATAAATAAAATAATAATAAGGATAAGTAGTAAATAAAAATATTTTGGGTTCCATTCAAAAGATCTGGCGGTCCAGATTTGGCCCATAGTCTGTCTATTGACTACCCCTGCTGTATACAGTCCTTCGGGACTTGGATAGAAACAAGTAAGACAGTATAACTAAAACCCAACAAACTGGAATTGCTCCTGATATCTAAGAGGCCATCATTATTCATTCTACTCTGTACTACAGGAAATGTAAAGCAAATTTTGAGGGAGGGAGAAACACAAGACCAAACAGAAATGGAGGGCAGCTGTCCGCTCACAAAGCCTTCTGACAATGGACGCTCTTAAATAGCTAAAACCCACTCCCATAAGTCAGCATGATTCCACTTCCAAAGGCAAATCTGACAGGCTAAATATAAGTCACTTGGGATCTCTGTACCTGTTTCCAAAGACCATATTTAGCAGGTCAGATGGGCCTTTGGAAATGGGAACAGCAGGCTTCTCCACACTGCCCAGCCACCATGTCACAACTCAGAGCTGAAGAGGCCAACTCTAGGGCTGGGTGAGTCATTAAATCTCTTTGGACCATTCAGTCTGAGCCCAGTAAGGGTGCTAGTTACGTCAGTGGTGTTAGTAGTGGTTCTGATGGCCACCAGGATCCAGAGGCCACCAAAGAGCTGTCAGAGGGGAGCAATTCTGTTAGAAATGGAAGGCTCTATCTGCATTCCCAATCCCCTGAGCCATCCAGTACACCTGGTATGTCACTTGGTCTGTTTTGCACCAAGAAGATGCAAAGAGTAAAGAAGAAAGCCACAGGAAACAAGAGAAAGATGACACACAACAGTGCGTCAGAGAGAAGAAACAGCATTCAGAGTCAGGAAACAGTTATACAGCATCAGCCTGTAACTGTCTCATGCACTGCTTCACCGAGCCCATCTGTCTCATCACCATTTCATATTTATCTTTCATTCAACCAGCAATAAGTATAAAGACCAAATGTCAAAGTTTGTGGTGTTCTTTTCCCTTCTTTTATATGCCGTTCTTTTATCAAGAGCTATCACTTCACTGTATTCACGGAATCCACACCAGCTTTCTGTACAAAAAGCGTAGGGGATTAACAGCATGGTAGACTCAAGAGATTTTGTGACCAAAAAGGCTCAGAGGAACAAGTCTTCTAATGAGGCAGTAACTGTGAATTTCAGGATGGTGAATTCCCACATAACCAATTCTGGCTGGTATAAGAGCAATTTCTAATAAGTTAATTCTTACATGATAAGTTGTTTACCCACGATCAGCTGATGTGATATTAAGCACAACAGTTCCCGTCTATACTGACTGCTAAACCATGTTTAACAATGTATTAGTTAACATGAATTCGAGTTATGTTCTAACTTAGATTGAAATTTTCTACCAAAGACATGTTCTATCTGTATTAAGCTTGTGAACTACAGCCAAGTACACAAAGGAAGGAATTGAAACAACCAGGTTGTTTGGGGTGGGGTAGGAGTGGGAGGGAGAGGGGGGAATTTGATTGTTTTTCCATAGGCAACTAAGATTTATAATCTGGTTTCCTGACAAGAGAACATGGGGTTTCCATTTTTGAACTGCAGTCTGATTCTTACAAGTAAAATGAAAAGCAGTATTGCTACTGTTGATTGTCCAAAGACATTTATTTCTCTGCTATCTGCTTGCTCTGCTTTGGATTTCTATGCCACCATCAATCTGAGACTATACATAAGAAATGAGACTATTTGATTATTTCAAAATCAAGTACAAATTCAAAGATCTCAATAATACTGTGGATAGTATTTGAAATGTGGATAGGATTATACAGAACAGCACTAGTCTAGTCCTCCAGTAATGCTGCCTACAGTTGCAGCTGAGTGCCCAATATCACTTCGTTCACGAAAGACAGGCAGTATTGGTAGGGCAGTCACCAGAACCTAGCTTTGTTTGCTTTGACCAGGAGAACCTAATTTGCCTACGGATTGCTAGACTGTTAGGTTCATTCTCTGCTATCTCTACGTCAGTGCTACTCAAAGTGGTGGTCCGCAGACTGGTGCCTGTCTGCGAGCCATCGGCTGCCAGTCTGCACGCACATTGGAAAAAAAAATTGCTGGTACCCCACATCAGATAGCTTGAGAAGCATTGCTCTGCGTGACTATGATCATGATACACATCAGTACCTGTGAAATAGGATATAGCAAGAGATCCTGGAACCTACATCTCAATTAGAAAGAAGTCACAAGTCCACAAGATTGACAGTATTTCTTTAAAAATTTTATCAGTTTCATGTGGAGGACTATCTATGTTGAGGGATTCAAAGATTCTCAGTGCCTGGATGAGCATACAAAAAGCAGGTATGGAAGTATATTTATTAGGCAACCCAGGGTTTTTTGAATGGAAATGAATATGCAGAAATGATGGTTTCCATTTTAATTTAAAAGGCATCCAGACTTACCACAATGTAGACATAAAACACTATAAAAGGATAGCTAAGATGAATAGCTAAAGATAAAGAAAAATTCTCCAAGTACATCAGAAATAAGAACTATGTGAGTAACTCTGTGGTTGTTGGTCCATCAGGTTATAAAAGGTGACCCATCAAAGATAAAGAGATTGCATAGAAGCTAAATTATTTCTCCACTATGTTTTTCACCAGAGGAGTGATGTAAGGGATGGAATTCCTAACCCCATACTTACTCTTCACAAAATGTGAAGGAAAAGCATTACTGGATATAGAGATAGCAAAACTTCTCAAGAAATTAAACTGCAGTATGGAACAGATGTAATAACCCAAGAGCTATAAAGGGACCCAAGACCAGAGTAGCTGAGGCGCTTACAAAAAAATGCAGTTTGTCATTAAGAACAGCAGCTACTATGGTGGAAAAATATCCTGTTTTTTTAAAATGAGCAAAGGGTGATCTGGCAAATTACAGTCATAAGCCAGCAAATTTTACCTGAGAACCAGGAAAATTAGTTGAGAAGGCTCAGAGAATAACAAAGCATCTGCTACAGTGGAGTGTAATAGGATAAAATATAGACAGGTAAATATGAGCTTTTGTTAGAGTAATGTAGGCCCCTAGCTAGTTAGAATTCTTAGGAAGAGCTAACAAAAAGGAGAACTGGTGGCCACAGGTTTTCAAAGTTTAAATAAACTAACAAGCATCCCTGATTTGATAACCACTGTATGAGAGTTAAACAGCTGTCACTAGGTAAGAGCTAGTCAAAGTAGCACTATAGGATTATTTCTTGGCATGGAAAGCAATTAATAGCAAATTGTACTAGGGATTAGTACTAGTAGTTTCATTCAGTATAATTTATTAGTGTGGAAGAGAGGGTGAAAAGCAAGATGGCAAAATGTGCTGACACCACAAAATGTTTATAATGTTAACTGAATCTAGAGAGGATTGTGAGGAACTCCAGAAGGACCTAACAAAACTAGTAATTGGGAAACAAGTAAAGGCAAATAAACTGAACACAGGCAAGTGTAAGTTAATAAAAAGTGGAAAAAAATGTCCACTACTTGCACTGTGCACATATACATCTTTTACACTGAGTGCAATCTCTCTCATAAGTGACCTAGGCCTCCCTGTGGGACACTATGACCTGAGAAGATAACTGGTCAATAATCCTATAGCCCAAAAGTAGGGATTTGGTCACTGCAAATACAGGACTCCAGCCAGTCTACATAAATAAAAACCAACATCTCCAAATACAAACCAAGTTCAACAATATTCTCCCATAAGAAAACAAGATTCCCACAGCAATATACGTTCCCCAAAATGATCCAGGATCTCCCCTGAGATGTGACAGGGCTCAAAGCAGAAGAGGTGCTAATATTAATACTGTGGAAGAGGTGACATCAGGGATGTAGAGCGGCACGTATGTGATGCAGCAAAACGGTCAAGTCTTGAAGGAGGATGATTTTCTCAAGAGAGGAGAAGGTAAAAGGAAAAATTGGAGTCAGATGATCTAAGCATCATAAGGCTCCATGAGAGAATCAATGGGAGCAAAGCAAGCTTTTATTTTGGCCAAAGATTTAGCAGCTTAGATTTAACTCTACCACAGCCTTCCTGTGGGACTTTGAGCAGATTGTGAGGCGTTCAGGTACTATGGTAATTGGGGCCATATAACTACCTACAATTAATAGACAGAACTTCCCTCCATTAGACATACCATATGGAAAACACTCAACTGTAGCACAGGAGCAAAACAGAAGGGACAGATAAGTAGCAAGGGGAATTTCTCTTCCAAGGGTTATTCACAACAACTAGAAAGAAAGCTGTGTGAAAAGGGAATTAGGAATGCTGGATCAATATACCTAGCCATTCTGAAAGTTTTCCATGAAGAAAGTGGCAATTTTAACTAATATTTAACAATGTAACACACAATATGAGTGATTTCTCAAGTAGAATAGACCACTGTTCTACTGTGCTATAAGTGGATTTATTCACACTTAATGAAATTCAGTGCAGAAGGTCAGCTCAAGGACTACATGCTACTTCCATCCTATTTTGAGTACCTAAATGGGACTTAAGTGGGGTGCAGACCTCATGCAGACCCTTTGCACAGGTGTGAACTTTCTCACTGGGAAGAATGTATTTATTTGATGGAGTAAAATTATCTTAGTTCACATCATCACATGCCATATAAGATCACACTTTGAAAGTATTTCTACACTGAATGGCATCTAGTTCTTTATTCTCCTATAAATTCCTCTCCCCTTTGCTTTGTTTGACAACTGATGAACATTTTGGAAGTGACTGCATGCCAGTGAGCCTTCCTGAAATAAGGTACCAAATTTTCCCTCCATCCCCCATTACATATTACAAAGATGGAGAAGAGTGGGGCCTTTTGCACAGAGGATTAATAACAATGAATGTATCATAGGAAAAATCTTGCAGAAACACATCAGACAATAGCTTTATATGCAGGTAGTGTAATGTTATTTTTATCGAAACTAAATGTTTCCCTAAAATTAGTATCTAAAGAAATCCATGACTTTGGAAAAGCATCTGGATTTAAAGTACTTCATGCCAAATCTGAAAGCCTAGCTACAAATTTGCCAGATCCAGAGAAGTTATTCTTCCTAAACATTTGAGTACAAATGGACAATAAATTCCATAAGATACCTGGTAATTCAAATCTCAACCAGCCTAGAAGAGCTCTATGATTTAAACGTGAAACCACTGTGTCATAAATATAAAGGGAAGGGTAACCACCTTTCTGTCCACAGTGCTATAAAATCCCTCCTGGCCAGAGGCAAAACCTTTTCACCTGTAAAGGGTTAAGAAGCTAAGATAACCCCGCTGGCACCTGACCAAAATGACCAATGAGGAGACAAGATAATTTCAAATTGGGACGGGGTGGAAACAAAGGGTCTGGCTGTCTGTGTGATGCTCTTGCTGGGAACAGATCAGGAATGCAGCTCAGAACTCCTGTAAAAAGTCAGTAAGCAATCTAGCTAGAAATGCTTTAAGATTTCCTTTTGTTTAAATGGCTGGTAAAATAGCTGTGCGGAATGGAATCTATATTCCTGTTTTTGTGTCTTTTTGTAACTTAAGGTTTTGCCTAGAGGGATTCTCTATGTTTTGAATCTGATTACCCTGTAAGGTATTTACCATCCTGATTTTACAGAGGTGATTCTTTTATCTTTTCTTTAATTAAAATTCTTCTTTTAAGAACCTGATTGTTTTTTCATTGTTCTTAAGATCCAAGGATTTGGGGGTCTGTGTTCACCTGTGCAAACTGGTGAGGATTTTTATCAAGCCTTCCCCAGGAAAGGGGGTGTAGGGCTTGGGG